>NC_083324.2:5122748-5432445 GCF_963455315.2 Globicephala melas | reverse complement strand
TCCTAAGGGGAGAGGGCGCCTAGCATGAGGAGCTTGGCTGGCCAGCAAATTCCGATCTTCAGATGGGGCCATGGGCACGCATGGTTGTTCCCACTTGGCTTTGGCTCAGACACCTGTGTCGAGGTCCTTGCAAAGGAGAGGATTGTAAGTAATCTGTTTAACAATTCTATAACGTTTTCAGCGTGATCCGCACTGATCTGTGACACTTCAAACAGAGGGTAGCAGGAAAGGAGGTGAGAAGCATTCGCTCCACTTGGCTGCTACACACAGGGCAGCTTGACCACCTGGAGGCTTCAGTTGTGGGAGGAGATGGTGTCGTGCAGAAGAGGGGAGATAGGGAGAGAGAGCAGGTGGAAGCCTGTTAGGGTGGAGATGAGTCTATTCAGGTTGTAGTGGACGCGGCTCGTTGTCTATCCAAAACCATTTCCTCTTTGCCAGCTGAATTAACATCTCGTTCAAAGAGGCAATGAATCTGGCTCAGATGATGGATTTCTAATAAGTCCATACCCCACTTTCCCAGGTTCCCTTGAAGTTAAGGAATGACCATTGCCCTAGTTCTGGTCAATGCACCCTAAGGGGCAATCCGCTCTGGATACTTCTGAGAACGTATTCAGGATACAAACACGAGGTGCCCTGGTCCCTTTCCTTTTACTTCCTGCCAGGAATGTGATTTGATGGCTGGAGCTGCAGCAGCCATTTATTTAGAATCTCCATAAATGGTTGAGGCAAAACAAAGGAAAACAAAACACTCTCCTATTTGCTTATGCCACAAAGGTCAGGTTTTCTGTCCTTTGGGGCAAAAAGCATTCCTAACTTGATAAGTGAACACAAGAAAAGAATACCTGCTGTGGGTTCCCAGGAATGTTTAACTTGAGAGGAAAGCAGGTTCTACAGAGAGCTCTGTTGTTCTGCATGGCGATTTGGGTTCTAGCAGAGTACTTAGGTAATGAGCTCTGAAGGAAGAAAGATAAATAAGAGCCATAGTTATTGGAAAGGAAGCAGCAAAAATGTGATCATTTGTAGATATAATTGTGTATGTGAAAAATTCTAAAGAATCTACACAAAATGATTAAATTAATAAGTGAATTTAGCAAGGTCACTGGATACAAGGTCAATGTACAAAAATCATTTTATTTCTAAATGCTAGCAACAAACAAATCAAAAAGGAAAAAATTTTAAATCTATATATAATGGCATAAAAAACATCAAATACCTAGGAATAAATTGAATGAAAGATATATAATACCTTAAACCCTACAAAACATTATTGAGAAAAAGAACATCTTAAAAAAATGAAGGGATATTTCATTCAAAAGACTCTCTATTGTGAAGATGACAACTGTCACCACATTTATTCATAATTTTAATGCAATCCCAACGACAAACAAACAAAATCCCACCACGTATTTTGGTGGAGATTGACAAGCTTGGCAAAGAGCTAAGAATAGCCAAAACAATTTTGAAGAAGAATAAAGCTGTCTTAATTATTATAGCTTTGTGTTACTATCAGATGTGAAGATGCAACAAAAAACTATAATAATTAGGACAGTGTGGTATTGGCCCAAGGACAGACAGAGTGACAGAATGGGATAGAGAGGCAATTGTGAATTTCACAATTATGAAGAATAAAAGAAGATAAACACGAAAAGTTACATATTGTATACTTAGATTTATATAAAGTTCAAAACAGGCAAAGTGATTCATGGTATTAAATCAGGATAGTAGTTACCTTGGGGTGGCAGGAAGGGATTGGAACTGAGCAGGAAGTCACTTGGGTATGATCATATTCTGTTTGTTGATCTCTGTTATCCTTCTATAAAATGTTCACAATTTAAAATATAATGATAGAAAGTCAAGATGGTCCCTCAAATTATTTGCTTGCGTGCTTGCTAGCTAAATAGTTTCCAAACCAACTTGAATCCGAGCCAACAAAAGAGCTTGAAATCCACCATGGAGTCCATTTATTCCCTAGCTTGTTAGCTAGCTCTGAACTTTGAAGAAGTTTCCTCATTAGCGTGCAAGTTAAAAAAAAAAAAAAGAAAGAAAAAGAAAAAAAAGAATCCAGATCCTTTGTTCGCTAATTTGTCAGCTACTAAAAGCCTACAATTGAAGACTGCTCCCAGCTTTTTGCTTACAGTTGCCCTCCCAAGGCGTTCCTGGTTGTGAGTCGCCAAAGGGCCTGATTCCTGGTGATTCTAGGTCTTTGCTTGCAGGCAGGCTGGAAAGCCCTCACCTTGCCTTTCTCCTGGCCATCTGCCTGTAACCCTGGTCTCTAATGGAAGGAAAGTTTTGTCCCCCTGTGAAAGGGTTTTCAGGCTTCAGAGATCAGATACGGGGGTGGATAATGCTGTATCCCGGAATCACCTTGGTAGAGGACAGAGCACCATGGTATGCCCTGCGGTGGAGAGCATAAAATAAGAACCAGCAACGATGCTGCTCTTTAGAACAAAAATCTGCCAGCTGGTTCAAAACGTCTCTGGATCTCTTTTTTTTTTTTAAAGACAGGAAATTAAATGACCACACCTGTAGTTGTTTCTGCATGAAGCCTTTAGAACAGAGGGCTTGTCTTTCCAGATCCCTGGGGCAAATTAAAACAGCAGAAAGCTCTGATGAAAAACTAAAGACAAGGACTCAGAACAACCTCACTCGCTCTGTTACTGGCGCCCTGCAAAGCCGAGTATATTCATCCCTCCTTTGGGGCCCTGCAGGATCGCGGAGCCAGTCCCTTTCCTTGCTGGAGAGCAGGCATTTGGAGAGATGGATATGGGTACGAGGAACAGCTGGGCTCCGTGTCTCTATGGCTTAGCGGAGGTGAATAATTATTACCATGCAGAGTCAGAGAAAGAATATTTCTTTCTTTGTTTAAAGGCCAAAGTAGACAGTGATCTATGAGGTCCAGCTATACAGGGTGAGAAGGAAAATATAAAGTGGGTAAGAGCTAGGGTGTGGTTTAAACCTTCAGACCACAGCTCTGTCACTTACTAGCTGTGTGAACTTGGGGCTTGTGAACTTGAATCTCCTTGCCTATTCAGAGGGTCCAAGAGTACCTATTTGATAGCGCGGTGGTGAGGATTAAATGAGATAATGCGTGGAGAGTACCTAGCCTAGAGTCTGGCGCACGGCGGGCCCTCGATAAATGATAGCTTTTATTTGTTATTATTCATGTCAAGTGGTACCACTCATGGCTTCTGAAATTACAGTCAGTCTCTTTTGACATCGCTTCTCTATTTGAGTCTTCCAAATGAATTTTGTGGTTGGAATATTTGTGTGTCTCCGGTGGTCTGGCGTTCTAGTTAATCAGGCCATGGACATCTGTCCCTTGGAGACGTTTTGCTGGGATAATTGGTAAGAAATTGAGTTAGGGGCTGCTGCCCTTTTCTCAAGGCTGACAGATCGTGACTCCCATTTCGGCGCCAGGGCAGCCTGGCTTTCGTCTCCATCTTCAAAAAGCTGTCAGTGTGGGTGTGAGGTGAGCTCAGGCCTCAGCAGCTGCTCACGACACTTGGAGGGTTGCCAGCAAGAGAGGGGGTGGCCCACGCCCACGTTTGTCTGCCCGCAGCTGGGAGACTCAAGGCAGGGAGCTCGTGCCTAGACTGTAGGCTGCTCGCACCACTGGCCTGGCCCACTTGGTGCTGACCAATTACAGATTCTGACCCCAGCCTTATGCTACCTTTTTGTGCCATATTTCTAGGGTCCCCCCTATAATAATAATATTAGTAATAATATCAGTTACCATTTTGTATACTCTTCTCACAAGATACTTAGCTTGCATTTGCAGCAACATGGATGGATATCATATGACATCACTTATATGTGGAATCTAAAATAGGACACAAATGAACTTATCTACGAAACAGAAACAGACTCACAGACGTAGAGAACAGACCTGTGGTTGCCAAGGGAGAGGGGGGTGGGGGACGGAAGGACTGGGATACAAACTAGCATATATACGATGGGATTAGCAGATACAAACTAGTATATATAGGATGGATAAACAACAAGGTCCTGCTGTAGAGCACAGGGAAGTATATTCAATATCCTGTGATAAACCATAATGGAAAAGAATATAAAAAAGAATGCATATATGTATAACTGAATCACTTTGCTGTATAGCAGACATTAACAACATTGTAAAGCAACAATACTTCAATCTTAAGAAAAGAAAAACAATGGCTTGGCCATTTATTAGCTCTGTGAACTCAAACTATATGACTTACCTGAACCAGTGGTTCTCAAACTTGCTGTAGAGTAGAATCATCTGGGGAGGTTTTAAAAATTCCAATGCCCAGGCCACACCCCTACTAATTACATCAGAATCTATGGGGGCAGGACTCGGGCATCAGCATTTTTAGTTGACACCAAAGAACAGCTGCCGGAGGACCAGTGAGCTCACTCTCCAGGCTTGCCCTTCCACTCAGTGTGGTCCTCAGGCTGCGGTGCGGACAGCCCCTGGGCACTTGCTAGCACTCCTGGACCCCAGGCCCCAACCCAGGCCTACTGAATAAGAATCCCCGGGTGATTCTCCTGCCCATTAAAATGCTCAGAAGATGCACTGATCCAAAACTCGCTTTTCTTATCAGTAAAGTAATAGTAACACCCACTGTGTTTCTCGAACTTACCTGCTCACAAGAGTCCTCGGAACACCTGATGAAAATGCAGAATCATTAGGCCTTACCTCAGTCCCACTGGATCAGAATGTCCAAGGCGAGAGTTTGTGACTCTATAATTATACCATGTTCCCTCCTGGTGATTCTTATAACCAGGCACGTTTGGGAAACACTGAGTTTTTGGGTTTTTTTAAATTTATTTTTGGCTGCGTCGGGTCTCAATTGTGGCACGCAGGCTCTTCACCATGGCATGCGAGCTTCACTCTAGTTGTGGCACGTGCGCTTAGCTGCTCCGCAGCATGTGGAATCTTAGTTCCCCAGCCAGGGATCGAACCGCGTCCCCTGCATTGGAAGGCAGACTGTTAACCACTGGACCACCAGGGAAGTCCCAAGGGAAACACTGAGCTCTAATCCTCAAGGGATTATCGTCAGGATTAAGTTGAGAAAATAAAGCTCTTTTTGTTATTGTCATACATCGAGGGTAACTATTATGTGACACGATACTAGCTGTTCTGTGCAAACTCTGAATGAGTGTCTACATTTTACAGAGAAAGAAACAGTTATACTTTTCAGCTATTATGAAAAATTTGTTTCTTGGTTGGTCAAAGTTCACTGGCACCCCCCTCCAACCCCTAGGTCAGCGTCTTGCACGTGACCTAGGCTGCTTCAGTTTTGTGGCTTCACCATCTCAACCCAAGACCTCTGCATTGACCAGGGTGTGGGCGGAGAGGAGCAAAGAGAACTCACATCAGCTCTTGGGTGCTTAGCCCTGGAAGTGACATATGTCACCTCTGCTGAAGCCTGCCGGCCAGAACTAGCCACATGGCCCCGTATAGTTGCAAGAGTGTAGTCTCCCTGTGCACCCAGAAAGAGGAAAAGGAAAACCAGAACCTGGTGAGCACAAGTAATGTCTATCCCAGGCAGGCTAATAATTTGGTAGCCCTTCAAACCATTATTCTTCAAACATTTGTTAAAAGGGTATTTAGAGAAGAGGCTGAATGTTGTTGCGTGTTAAGAATGAAAACAAATGAGTCCTCTTGGCAGTATTTAGTCTCTCTGTTGTCTAAGCAAAACAGCTCTCGATTCAAACTCACATCTCCATTCAGCGGCACAAAGGCCAGAATTAATCTGAACCTCCTTCCTAAAAGATGAGTTAGGGACCCATAATTATTGGACCATGTTTCTTAGGTGTCTTATCATGTGTCTAAGTGGTTCATCAGAGAATCGTTCCCAACCACTCACAGTACTCTCCTTGGAAGGAATTCTAAGGATGGAGCAGTAGAGATGGTTAACTGCCTACCCAACATCCAGTCTCCTTTTCTTCTTTCTGAAGATAGGATATCAGTGAGAGCTAGCTACTTACCCAGTTACAATTTTCCTTCTCTTCCTTAATAACAGGACTCTGTTGGGAGTAACAATGTGCCCACAGGAAAAACTATTTCTCAGTCTCCCCTGAAGATAAGAATGGCCAGATGACGGTACTGAAGTGGGACTTCAAGGAAAGCTCTTTCCAGGATGTTGACTGTGCTGAGTCAACAAGGTTACCTCTTATAATCTTACCCTTTCCTACTACTTGGAGTATAGATGTGATGGCTAGAAATGCAGCATCACTCTTGTCACCATGAGGTGATTTTGATGATGGAAGCCGTTAGACTTCCATCTGAGCTATCACAACTGCCCTGAACTTGATGACTGAGCTATCGCAACTGCCCTGAACTACCCATTTCCAGACTTCTTTTATGTAAGAGAAAGAGAAGAGAAAATAAAAATGTGTTTAAGCCAGTGGAGTTGGGTCTCTGATATAGCTGGTGTTATAGTCTGTCCTCAGCTCCAGGCTTGTCACAGGGGAAAAGAGGTGGAGAAGGAGAAGTAGAGATAAAAGGTGGCAAGAATGGATAAAGAGGAGACAAGGACCTGTATCCTAGGAACACAAGGGAAGCGTTGGATTGTGAAGGGAAGGGGAAGCAATGGGGGAGGGGAGGAAATTAGAGATGATGGATGTAGGCTGGTTAGGGGTTAGAAGTGCTGATTCAGGCTCAGACAGTGCTGAGGTTAAATCCTGTCTTCACTTATTACTAGCTCATGACCTTGGGCTCATAGTAGGTGTTCAATATGATATAATAATAGCATTAATAGTAGAGTTACGTAACACATTTGATCTGATATGTCAGGCTCTCTTCTAGGTGCTTTACATATTTTAACTCCTTGAATCCTCACAACAACCCTGAAAGGTAAATGCTATTATTATCCCCATTTTCTAAATGAGCAAACTGTGGCACAGAGACTGTAGGTCACTTGCCCCAGGTCACAGCTGATGAGTGTGAGAGCCATGATTTCAACCATCTCTGCTCAAAACTATGTGCTACTAAGAATTCCTCCACTCAGCAAACTGAGTGGGTCCTCAAAGTCGACTCCTAAATCCACTTGCTTTAATCCTAAGTGACACGTACAAGTGACTGCTCTGTTGACAGACAGCAGAGTTGAAGACCTTCTGCTCTGGCATATGCTTGCCCTAGTTCATAATAATGCAGGATTATAGGCTGAAATTTCAAATGTTGTTGAGCTTCCATATTATGACTATAATGACTAATATTGGCATTAATTGAGCATGTACTAAGCGTCTGATACCACCCAAGAAGCTTTCACTTATGTTGTTACGTAGAATTCACAAATTAGTCCTATGAGACAAGTAATACTATTTCATTTAGCAGAAGAAGAATTGGGAACCCAGAGAGCTAAGCAACTTGCTCAAGTTGGGTACTTAATTGGGGGAACGGGGACTCAGACTCAGGAGTAGCTGAAGGCACAGCTGGCACACTTCCACTGGGTGACACTCTGCTGGGGGTGGCAGGTGGGAAAGGCTGGGCGGAGAGTGTGAGGAAGGAGGGCTGAGGACAGAGGAGGCAGGAGGAGGTGAAGAGGCTCAGACGGTCAGGAAGGGCCTGACGGGGAATAGGGGAATAGGCCTTTTGTGCTGTGCTTCACTAATCTCCACTCGCCTCTCTCTCGGTGTAACTGCAACTGTGAAGTTTCATTTCTAAGCTTCTTGATCTTTAGCAGCAAGTTGGTGTAGAGAAAAATCAGAGGATTTGGAGGATGGATACCTGCTTTCTTTCTTCAGTGTTGTCAATCATCTGCTATGTGTCCTTGGAAGTCATTTCACTTCTGATCTTCACTTTTTCCTGAAACAAGGGTAAGATTATCCAGGGCAAGGTGTTGGGAGGATCAAATGAGGCAATGTATTTGGTTTCTAAGCATTGTCTATTTGTTTAATTAAATATTGCACTTATTGGGACTTGCCTGGTGGTGCATTGGTTAAGAATCCGCCTGCCAATGCAGGAGACACGGGTTCGGTTCGATACCTGGTCCGGGAAGATCCCACACACTGCGGAGCAACTAAGCCTGCTAAGCCACAACTCCTAAGCCTGCTCACCTAGAGCCCGTGCTCTGCGACAAGAAGCCACCGCAATGAGAAGCCCGTGCACTGCAACGAAGAGTAGCCCCCGTTCGCCGCAACTAGAGAAAGCCCACGTGCAGCAACAAAGACCCAGCACAGCCAAAAATAAAATTTAAATTTAAAAAATTTCTCATTCTTTTAAAAAATAATAATAAATAAATATTGCACTTATTATAAATGTAATATTTGTCAATAGTGGGAAAATTAGGAGACACAGAGAAGCAAGAAGAAAAAAGACTGTAGCTATCCCTTGTGGTAGGCACCATCGGCTGGCTAAACCCATGCCAACCGGTCCCTGGGGTCTTCCCAGCTTCCCTTGCAGCTGGGGTGGCCATGTGACCCATTTCTGGCCAATGAGATAAAAGTGGAAGGCTTTGGCTTTTCTGGCTCAGAGGAGCAGATGGAGCTCGTGCCATCCCTTCTCCCTTTTGAATGTGGGATGTAACGTGTGGTGTTGCAACCATCTTGAGACCATGGAGGAAGGCTGAGGGAACAGTACAGATGCTGACCCTGACAGTGTTGGGCTGCTGGGCCAATGCCAGCAGCTACCCACCTCCATACTTCTTATCTTGTGAGAAGAATAAACCCTTGTTATTTTAAGCCACTGTTAGTGGGTTTTCTGTAACTTCCATCATAATTATTACATTAATGTACTCTCATCATCCAGGGATCATAAATGATGACATCTCAGTTTGCATCTTTTCAGATCTTTCCCGATGAATATGCAGCAGGAAAATAATTTGAGACATTAAGATGTTTCCTCCTAACACATGCTACCTTGTACCTTGTGTTCTACACCCACCATTTGGGCATTTTTCAGGCACTACCCATGAGGGACAATAAAGTGTTTACAAAAACAAAAAGCCAAATTCTTGGCAACCCCTAGGGTGACTTGAAAACTTACAGCAGGCACAAAATTTGGAAGCCAGAGTACTTTTGGGTCACAAGAGCCAGGATTTTGAGGGAAAACAAAAAGTTTATCTTCAGATTTGCAATAGCCTGACTTAGTATATAAAAGAGCAAACCTGGGAGCCTCAGAGCACTGTGTTTGGAAGATAAGCCCCAGCATGAAGAAGAATGCAGGTCTGAAGAAAGAGATAAGAGTTGGACTATCTGGAGAGAAAAGGGAACATTGGAAGGATGAGATCAGAGCTGACACCTTACATCGGTGCTGAGAAGGGGCTCAGGGTTCCGCCCCACACCTGAGACTGGGAGAGGGCCTCAGGGATCCTAAATAAGTTTAGTGAGAACAGGAAAACAGGAGGCACTTGAGCCTCTCTTCCCAGGATGTAAGTCCATTAAAGTCCATGTCAAACCTGGTACCTTGAGGGGCAAAGCAGCCATTGCTTGGGTGGGGGTGGTGAGGCTGAGGGCACCATTTCAGATGTGGGAAAGAATCTAAGAATGGTCCCCATGGACCCCTGTGAAGGGCACTAAACGGGCTGAGAATAAATTGGGACCAGGTAGACCAGGAGTGCATAGATTTCTCAACTAACAGTCAGGACAAGACCACAGACATTAGTAGCAGATGCTAGAGCTTCATGATGGGGACCAGAAAAGATGAACTGCAGAGGCCAAGGGAAGAACAGAGGGTAGCATAGGACCAGATGCCACTCCTCTCGATTCCAGGACAATGCATCTGTCCATGGAAGAACTAGAGGAGCAGGGGAGGAGGGAGAAATGGGAAGGATCTTGAACTGACCATCTTAAATCAGGAAGTGTCTGAGTTACTTTGAATCGCAAGATTAAGTTTTCTGTAATCAGCAAGCATGCGGGATAGTAGGCAAAGCTAAGTTTACAGAAATAAAGTTTGTGGGGTTTTTTTGGGGGGTGTGGCTCCCAAGTATGTATTCGGTAAATTTCAGCTCACCACCATGCATACATACATTTATAATATATATGCAATTTTTTCCAATGTGGAAGAATATTGAACATGCTGTTTTGTCAATTTCTGTTCCCCCAATAGATTGTGAACATTTTTCCACGTCTACAAATATTAATTTGAAATAGTGATACTTAAACTTTTTTCTGAAAGCTTTGAGAATCTGAAAATAATGATGTACCTAGAAAAATGCATATATGCATCCACACATAATGTCTGTATGTATTTAGGGGCACCTGTTTACGAACACAAGTTGAAGAATCTCTTGCCTGCAATATAATTTTCAATAACTGAATAGTATACATGATATAGCCACCCTGCGTTATGTTTCATCAACTTCCTATTGTTGCACATTGAGACTCCAGTTTTCCTCTATTATAGATGATCTTTATGATAAATTCCTAGAAGTAGAATTTCTAGTTATGTTAGGAATGTTTCCACTGTAGGTAACAGAACAGTCAAATGACAATGGTTTGTTTTTCTCCCATTATAAAAGATTCAGAGGAAGCAGCCTGGTGCAGACTCAATAATGCCATCGAGGACCCATACTTTTGCTCTATTTCTGCTCTGCTCTGCTTAGCTTTTTGTCTTGTCACCTCATGGTTACAAAATGGCTGCTGCAGTACCATTATTGCGTCCTTGTTTAAGACAGGATGGAGAGGGGCAAAGGCAATACTTTTTATCAGGAAAGCCGACTTTTGCTTAAGTCTCGATAGCCAGCACTAGATCACATGTCTGTAGGTCTCTAAGGGAGGCTGAAAAAGTAAATATTCCAATTTTCCAGATGTTTTAGTGGAGGCAGTTAAGGGAAAAGAGTGTTGATGGTTAGTTTTAAGTTAATCAGCATGCCACGCAGGGCCAGAGTTTCTGAATATTTTAAAGGAGTTGATCTACAGAGGCAACATACTTGAAAGGGTTTTATAAACCAACCAAATATTCTGTACAAATATGAGCTGTCTAATTTATTAGAAGTGGTGCTGTGTTGTCTTAGAGGATTGAATATGTAGTATTATTGCTAATCTCCGGGCAGCTGCCTTGCTAATTGGCCACCTCTGTTCAGAAATACGTTGTTAAAAAGCTCTTTTGTTTTTGGAAAGAGCCTTTCCATACCCAGTGACAAAATTACTTGTTTAGACCCTGTTTTGATGCTTCAGTCACCTCCTACTGGGATGTCGGGGAAACAACGTTAGGCATGGGGTCCAAAGACCTGAGTTTATTTCTTAGCTCTGCCATCTGACCACAAGGAAGACATTTCTCCAAGGCCTTGGATTCCTTACTTGTAGGATGTGAGTAATAATTTTTACTCTACAGCATTGCTAGAGGGGCAAGATGAGGTTTTGGGTGAGGAAGTGCTGTGGAGTGGAATATAAATTTTGGTTATCTTTGCTGTTTAGCCCTCATTCTTATGGGCCATTTTCAGACCTGTTGAATCAAGGCCAAAGCCTGTGGTTTGCTGATAAACAAACTCTCCAAGGGGAAAAAAATTAACTTGATTTTTGGTGTTTGGTGATATCCATGGTATAAATACTCTCACCATGGCCAATTTCAAACTATCAGTGGTTTAAAACCAGCTGCAAAATTCCCAGTTATTTAACGAATCCTCTTGTTAGCTGGTACAGGCCAGCTTCAGCACGCAGCTGACCCAGAGCACAGAATCAGCCACCTTGTAGCCAGATGTGCTGGCAGGGCCAGAGTCAGCATCTGGATCCACCTGGCAGGTGTAGTTACCAGTCAGCTCTCATTTTATCTCTCCCCATCTCCAATAGCTCTTTTCACACATACCCCTGGATTTGTGAAAGGTGTCTGTAAACTCCAGAGCGAGTCTACATGCAAGTTGTCTGATGAATTGATTTCGAGTAGTGAATAGTTCTAAGCCCCCAAAGAAAGGATCAGAGTTACACATGGAAAGAAGTTACCGAGAACTAATCCTGTACGTGCCATTTATTTGGTTGATAAGTGACAGAACCCCAAGTCAAACTGATTTAAGAAATGAGGAAAGTTTATCGGCTCACATCAACATGAGGTTCAGGGTTGCTGGCTTCCGGCAAGGCTAAATCCAGGTGCTCAAACAATGTCACCAGGATCTCAGACAGGCTTTCCCCAGGTGGTGGCAAAACAGTCATTAGAAGTTTTAGTTTAGCAATCCTGGTGAAAAGAGCACTTCTTTCCTGACAGAACCTGTCAAACTCCCAGGAATTGCTGATTTGCCCAGTTGGGGTCATGTGCTAGTTGCCGCGTCAGCCACAGTTAACCAGAGAAGGTAGAACTCTCCATGGCAGGCCTGAGTCATGGGCTCATTCCTGGAGCTGGAGATGTGGTCTGCTGGTCTAAACCACATGGGCTGGGAATGTTGGAGGGTGTGCTTCCCCAAAAGAACCGTGGAATTCTGTTACCAGAAGAAGCAGGATCTGTGCTTGGCAGATCAAAATAGCAAACGTCCACTACAAATCTTATGCGCTTCCTGTTCTCCTGGGGAGATCTGTGTGGCATGAAAGACAGAAGTTCCAAATATAGCTCAGATCTTCCTGGGCTCCATCAGCCTGTGATTCCCAAGGAGGTCGTATTAACATTAATACTCAAATTTTTTCATTTTGAAAAACTGCTTTTAAAGGCAGCCTCTATGATGTTTCTGAAAGTCCCTCTGGGGTATATACACGTGGCCTCACAAATCCATCTGGGCTACTGCTCCAGCAAAGCTGCCCAGCCAGTGCCCCACTGTTCACTGCTGTACTCCAGGGCCATAAGGATGAAAGGGTGTGGACCCTGCTCCCCGAGCCCCGACCCAGGGAGGAGTTGAGGTGAATAAGCACTGTACAGGGAACAAGTACTATAGACAAGGTATTTTACCTGTCTTTTCTCCTTTAATCCTCTCCCCTACCCTTTGAGGTATGTATTACAACCTGCCCTTGAGGATAAAAATGGTGGCTAAAAGCTACGTCCAGACTAACTCAGCTAGTAAGAGGGGGAGGTGGGATTGGATGATCAGGTCTTTTGATTTTTAGTCTTGCGGTCTTTCTCATTTTCCTATTTATTTCTGGACAGAATCAAATCTAACTCAATTGGATATCACCTCCAACCCTAAAACATTGCTTCCCTCACAAGAGATGCTCAATTAAAGTTGAATGAATATAAGAACCTGTACTTGTTCCTCAGAGGTCACTGGTCTGATGGGGTGAGTTCATTGGTGTAGGGCACGGTTACGGGCTGAGTTGTATCCTCCAAAATTCACGTGTTGAAGTCCTGGCTCCCAGCCCTCAGAAACTGACTGTATTTGGAGATATGATCTTTCAAGAGGTAATTAAATTAAAATCAGGTCGTATGGGTGGGCCCTAATCCAACGTGACTGGTGTCCTTATAAGACGGGATTAGGATCCAGACATGCACAGAGGGAAGACCAGGTGAGGACAAAGGGAGAAGATAGCCATCTACAAGCCAAGTGGAGAGGCTTCAGGAGAAACCAACCCTTCAGACGCCTTGATCTTGCACTTCTAGCCTCTAGAATTATCAGAAAATACATTTCCATTGTTTAAGGCACCCAGTCTATTGTACTTTGTTATGGCAGCCTAGCAAACTAATACAGCCAAGAATATCTTTGAAGAAGAGAAGTCAGAACTAAACACTCTTGAGATGGGAAATTGTCTAGGTAATAATACATGCACGTGCAAAAGGCATAAATTCTCCCTCCTGCCTCTGCCCCTCCCCCAACCCACCTGGTTTCCCTCCTGGGAGGTGAATGGTTACCAATCTCTCATGTTTCCTCCCAGAGTTATTCATTCTTTCCCCCTTCGCAAACAGACACAACTGTATATCTAAATAATTTTTCTCACCTTATACACGCTGTTCTGCACCTTGGTTTTTTGTTTAATTAAACATTCTAAAGATCCTGCAAGAATGACTTTAACAAAGCATGTTTGGAAAGTCAGAGAAATACCCTGATGAATCACCAGCGTGATTAAAAACTAAAAGCGATGCATTAAAACAGCTTTGCCACCCTGTCAGATATTTTAAGCCTGCTGCCTTCTGCGGAGCAGGGAGACAGGCCCCAGAAGCCTCTGAGGGGGCACTGACTGAATCATTAGCAGCTGGAGAGGAGCCTGGCTGCTCAGGAGGGCAAACCTTTGGTTTCTCGCCCCTGCCTTAGGCCTCCTCTCTGCCCTTCTCTCCCCCATACACAAAGTAGGTCAGCTTGAGAGATGCTTCCCTGAGCAGGTGGGAGAATGTCTGTGCTGAGTGGGAGGCCAGAGCTCTGGGCCCATATTGGGATGCCATCTGTAATTGTAGACACTCAGAGCTGCGAGAGATCTTAAAGATCTAATTCCTTCAGTTTACACATGGGGAAGATGAGCCCAGAGCAAGAAAAAAAAAAAAAAAAGGAACTTTGCTAATTGCTAAGGTCACTAGCTAGGTGGGGACAGAGCAAGGGACAGAATGTCAATGTCCTCCCTCTGACACCAGTGCTCTCTTCATGTTGCCACAATGTCCTGTTGGATCTGTAATCTTTGTCTAGATGTCCAGATTCTACTGTATCTTCTTTGTCATGCCCTATCTCCCCTCTGCCATTAAAAATAAGAGACCGGGGAATTCCCTGGTGGTCCGGTGGCTGGGACTCCGCGCTTACACAGTCTAGGGCCCAGTTTCGATCCCTGGTCGGGGAACTAAGATCCCACAAGTCTCACAGCCAAAAAGAAAAAGAGACCAGATCCTGAAGCCAGACTGCTTGAGTTTCAATACCGGTTCCAATCACTAGCTGGGTGATATGGGGCAAGTTAATTAGCGTTTTTTTGTGCCTCAATTTCTTCTTGTATCAGATGGAGATTATCAGAGTATCTACCCCTGAGGGTTGTTGACAGGGTGGCCTTGTCGCATGGTTCCCAGAAGCACCATTCACAGCTCAGTCCATAATGTAGATGATATATGAGTGGTACTACCTGGAGTTGTGCAGTGCACAGACTGGGAGGCAGTACACAGGAAGTGGCAGTGATGAGTTAAATGAAATTGTGCTTGTCATTCCTTTAGCATACTAAAAGAAAATTAAATGTTGGCTATTATTACCATCATTGTCATTTTTATTGTCATCATGAAGAACCAATTGTCTTGTCTTTAGAAGCAGAAAGGAATGGGAGAACTGAGGAGAAAAGTCATATTTTCATGTTTCATTTCTATTATGAAGGTAATAGGCATTCGGAACAGAAAACCTGGAAAACACATATAAAAACAAACCAAACAGACTTCCCTGGTGGTGCAGTGGTTAAGAATCCACCTGCCAATGCAGGGGACACAGGTTCAATCCCTGGTCCTGGAAGATCCCACATGCCGCTGAGCAACTAAGCCCGTGCGCCACAACTACTGAGCCTGCACTCTAGAGCCCATGAGCCACAACTACTGGAGCCCACATGCCTAGAGCCCGTGCTCTGCAACAAGAGTAGCCACCGCAATAAGCCCGTGCGCCGAAACGAAGAGTAGCCTCCCCTCGCCGCAACTAGAGAAAGCCCGCATGCAGCAACGAAGACCCAACGCAGCCAAACATAAATAAATAAAACAAATTAATTAAAAAAACAAACAAACCAAACAACAAAAATAAAATAATTCCACCAACCAGAAATAACCTCTTTTGACATATGGTGTATGTTCCAGATTGGTTTTTTCCCACCTGTTTTTCACTTACCGATACATTGAGGGAACAATTTCCCATGGCAATAAATGTTCATCTACAATGTCAGCTTCAGTGACAGGACAACCTAGCGGTTAAGAACATGGACTCTGGATCTAGGTGGCCTGTGTTCAAATGTCAGCTCTACCACTTACTAGATAATTAACCTCTCTGTGCTTGAGTTTTTCCATCTGTAAAGTGGAGTTAATAATAATATCTACCTTGTGCAGAGTGTTTGTCATATTACTATTTTTAGATCAGTCCATTTTGTGAAAATACTGTAATTTGCAAAGCTGGTCCCCCATTGTTGGCCTTTTAGATGATTTCCAATTTTTCCCTGTCATAGATAATGTGGCCACAAATATTCACAACCATGTATCTTTGGGCATATCTCTGGTTATTTTATTAAATTCCTGGAAATGGATTTGCCGATGCATAGAGGATATACTTGCCAAATTATCCAGAGTTTGTACCAGTTTACATTCTGGCAGCATTTGGAAGGATTGAAGAGCAGCGTGAGTCTCTGGGGTCCTGGAAACAAAACGGGGGACTCTGGGGACGCAACTTAGGACTAGGACATGTACTTTAGCTGTCAGTAGACCCATGTAGCTCCCTGGAGATGCCATGTCTGCCCGTGCAGCCTGATACCATGTTTCCCACCTTCATGATTATTTTCCATATCGAAGAACCATATATATCATAATGTTTAATATCAAAAAAGACTTACTTAAAAAATACGTTTACTTTAAAAGAGAACTTTAAATCATGACTATCAATGTAAAACCAGAATCACTCAAGTAGAAAGAAAGTAACTGTAAAAATAAATATGACAGAAGCAAAAGATTACTAAATTGTAGCTAGACGCTGTTGCCTGGAAAGGCTCTGAGCTACAGGCCCTGCACTTTACTTTGTTGGAGGGGGGTTAGCAAATTAGTAGGAGCCAGAAGGGTGTTAAGATTTACTAACACCAAGCTGACACTTTCTCTTTGGTATAGTCAGAAGGATCAAAGGAGCGTTGAAAAGTGATTTTAGTGGGAGTGGAGGGGGACGTGTGATCTTATGTTGAAGGACCTGTGAATTTACCTCCTAAAATTGCCCTATAACCATTTTCTTCAGTTTAGGAAACAGGAGCCAGAATTGCCTCACTGAGGGCCAGCTTCCCAGGTGTGAAAGAACTCTTACTGCACGTGTCCATGTAATCTCAATAACCCCATCAACAGGGCGCTGTAAGTAATTATCACCTCCATTTTACAGTGGATGAAACTGACACATAGGATGGTTAATAACATGTCCACGATCGCTATAGTTAATCGACAGTAAGGCTGGAATTTGGAGCTCAGGTGTTTTGGCTCCAGAGTTTAAACTCCTAAATAATACTTTATACTGGCAATGGATGGTCCTATGACTAGTTATCAGCTGCATCCCTGGTTGCATCTCATTCTCAGAGCTGAAAAGGTATATTTAGACGATGGGACTCACCTTGGACCCCTTTAACCCTGTTTGTAACTGGCTTCTCACTCTGCTAGATTGACCCTGCTTTGACCTTGATTTAACCTTGACCTTTCTTTGTTACCTGGACTGGTGACTGAGACTCTGCAACCTTCTGCTGGCACTGATGGCTGTAGGCCTTCTTGCACCAGGAGTGCTTGGGTCTACAGGTGAGTATTACATTGGCACGAGCTTTGTGGGGACTACAGTGCAGAGTGAGTTTGCCAAGGCTTGCAGAGTGAGTTACTGGCAAAGCCTGGACTAGAACCCGGATCTGCTAAGTCCTGCTTGGTCCACCACATCCTGCAACTTTCTTAATTACATAAATAATTTGTCTTCATAACAACTGTCTTACTTGCTTTTCCCAGCAATCTTGAGAGACAGGTAGGTATTGTTGTGAATGATTCACAAATGAGAAAGCTGAGGCTGTGCCCACGTCACATAGCTAACAAGTGGCAGAGCCCGTTCCGTACCTCAGAGGAAATTCTGCTGGAAAGGGGCGTGATTAGGACTAGAACACAGTCCTGTCCGGCTTTAAGTCCAGATCTCTTTCTACAAAATACCCTGTATCCATTTCTGCCTCTTCAGTTTCCCAGGTCCTCTCTCTCATTTCCTAAGACTTTTTCTTTTTTTTGCGGTACGCGGGCCTCTCACTGTTGTGGCCTCTCCCGTTGCGGAGCGTAGGCTCCGGACGCGCAGGCTCAGCGGCCATGGCTCACGGGCCCAGCCGCTCTGCGGCATGTGGGATCTTCCCGGACTGGGGCACGAACCCGTGTCCCCTGTATCGGCAGGTGGACTCCCAACCACTGCGCCACCAGGGAAGCCCCCCTAAGACTTTTAATTCTGTCTCTTTTCTCATTGGGATGGTGGTGCTGAGTATGGGTGATTCATACTGAAGTGTGAATGACTATACTTAGGGTCAGATGTTTCTCCGTCTGGGTGTGTCTGCACTTAGAGAGATTGCTCTCAACTGCAGCTGAGGGTTCATTCCTATATTTGTAATCTATTGTTATATAAAAAATTACCCTAAGGCCTGGTGGCTTGATGCAACACCAATCATTTATCATCTCTCGTAAGCTCTGTGAGTCAGGAACCCAGACAGGGCAGAACGGTGAAGTCTTGACTGTTCCACAATGTCTTGGTCCTCTGCTGCAGGACTCAAAGGCTGGGGGCAGAAGGAAGACTCATTCACTCACACGCCTGGTGGCTGGGGCCGGCTGTCAGCTGGAACACCCCCTCATGGCCTCTCCATCTGGCCTGAACTTCCTCTCAACTTGGTAACTGAGTTCCCGGGGCACATAACCCAAAAGAGAGTCAGACAGAACTCATTGCCTTTTATGATCTAGTCTTGGAGTTCGTGCAGTGTCGCTTCTGCCTCATCTCTCTGGCTGAGGGAGTACCAAAGGTCTACCCACTTCTCAATGCAGGAATGTGAATGTCACATTATAAGAAGAACACGTGGGATGGACATGTACTGGTGTAGCTGTCTTTGGGAAATACCATCGGCACAACTTTCTAACAGTGGGATCTCACACACAGGTCAGGTAGGTTTGTGGGAACAGACCTTGGGTGTGGGCTTGGGGGAGGGTCCTCTCCTTGTGGCTCCCATCAGATCCCATTGTTCCCTGGGGTCTCTTTGCTCTAGCTTCCTGCATGTGTAATTCTGCTTTCCTCTGCTCTACATTTACACTGCAGTTAGTTTGTGATCCATTTTTCTCAAAAGGTTCAGACAGCCCTCACGACTGATAGGCAGGGGCATGATCTTGCCTGACAAGAGGACCTGACATTGAAAATAAATAGGAATAAAAAATGCTGATCTGCTTCTATGCCATTGGATGGAGCCCAGGCCAACAATGAATAGAAAGTTTCCTGCTTTGGAGCAGGCCTTCCCTGGTCCCCAGGGAGGAATTTAAAGGCTGAAGATGGACTGAGCTCCAGCTAAGGGATTGTGTGAATTGCAGGGCGGGGGTTATCAAGATCTGTCCCGCAAAGTGGTGGCAGTTCCAGAATTCCTATATTGGCAGGGGGGTGCTTTATGGGCAGCAAACCTGGTTAGCAGAAGGGATTGGAAATTCCACTGGCATAACATTTTATGTATATTTGAGAAAGCGTTAGCTGTCTATTTCAAAGATTTGCGGAGGGGAGCTGTCTTAGTTTGGATTTGACCACGAGCAGACCCTAAGATAAAGATTTAAGAATGGAGAAATGTGGGCTTCTCTGGTGGCGCAGTGGTTAAGAATACGCCTGCCAATGCAGGGGACACGGGTTCAAGCCCTGGTCCTGGAAGATCCCACGTGCCGCGGAGCAACGAAGCCCGTGCACCACAACTACTGAGCCTGCGCTCTAGAGCCCGGGAGCCACAACTCCTGAAGCCCTTGCGCCTAGAGCCCGCGCTCGGCAACAAGAGAAGCCACCGCAATGAGAAGCCCGCGCACCACAACGAAGAGTAGTCCCCGCTCGCCGCAACTAGAGAAAGCCTGCACGCAGCAACGAAGACCCAACGCAGCCAATAATAATAAATAAAATAAATAAATTTATTAAAAAAAACTGGTTCTAGAACAAGAAATTTCAGATAAAGTAGACTTTAGAACAAGAAATACTTATAAGGGATAAAAAAGGGCATAATAATAAAAGGGTCAATTCATCAAGAAGCCAACAATCCTAACGATGTATGCACTTAAAATAGAGCTTCAAAATATGTGAAACAAAAACTCACAGAACTGAAGTCAGTTACAATTCCAGCTGGAGATCTCAACACTCCTCTTTCAGTAGTAGAAATAATAGGACCCTAAAAAACAGTAAAGTTACAGAATACATAAACAAACCTAAACTCAGCCACTGAGCTGTCACACCCACTCTCTTCTAGCACACGCAAGGTGCCCTTCATGCACTTACTGTATATCAGACATTGCCCTAAGCATTTTTTGTGCATATCCTCTTTGAACCTCAGAAAATCTACGATTGTTCCCTGTTCACAGATGAGAAAATTGGTGGTCATAGAATGAAGTTAATTGCCAAAGTCACACAGCTAGGACAAAACAGTTCTGGAACTTGAACACCAAAGCTTGTGTGACTGATCACCCCACTATACTCCCCCACCCTTGCTTCTAATTTTAAAGTCCTCAGTTATCAACTTTGTTACTTGTTTTCCCACGTATGCCTTTGATGTCCACAGTGGTCCTTTCAGCTAGTACCAAGAATCTTATTATTATTTTAAAATAATTTTTGTTTGCTCTTTTCTTTTTTTTTTTTTTTTTTTTGAGCTTGGGTGCTTTAAAATAACAAAACTGGGTAATATAGCCAAATGGGACAAAATTTAGAGGTACGAAAGAGCATCCAGGTATTTCCCTGTTACCCAGTCTCTTATTATGATGAAGTTTAGAAGTCATTTGTATTTTCTTTCTTTCATGTCTGTTACCTATTTTGCTATAGAATTATTGGATTTTTTTTCCTTATTGATACATAGAAGCTTTTAATATATTAAGGGAATTAGTCCTATGCCTGTGGTATGAATTGTTAATATTTTCCCAGTTTGTCTTTTGCCTTTTGAAAATGCAGAGGTTTTTTTCCATGGAGAAACATTATGGCAGTTGAATTTGTCAATTTTTATATTTTATGAGTGGGATATGTCATTCTTAGACAGCTATTAATTACCCCAAGTTTATAAAACAAAGTTCCCTACTTTTTCTTCTATTAATGTTATGGGTTTTTGCTGTAAATTTTTTGCTGTAATGAGTGAGATATGGCTCCAATTTAAGTTTTTCCCATAATAGCAAAGCAGTCATTCCAACAATATTTATTGGATAATCCTGTTCCTCGCTGATTTGAAATGCCACATTTATTCTATATTAGCTCTCTTGACATATTTAGGTTTATTTCTGAGCTTTATATTATTGATCTATTTGTCTTTCCATGCCCAGGTACCACACTGTTTAATTTACTGCAGCTTAGTACCATGTTTTAATATCTGGGAGAGTCAGTCCCTCTCTTTCTGCTCTTCCTTTTCAGAATTCACCTAGCTATTCCTGATTGTTTATTTTTCCATGTGAATTTCAGAATCCATTTGTCTAGTTCCCTCCCCACCCCTGCCACCCCAAAATCTGTTGGTATTTTTTCTATTGGAATTGCATTAAATTTACAGATTAATTTAAAGAGAAATGACATCTTTAGGAGTTGAGTCTTCCTACCCAAAAAAAAGATATACCTTTCTTTTTTTAAGTGTTCTTTGATGTCCCTCAGTAATGTTAATTTTTTTCAAATAGAATTTGCATACATCTTGTTAGGTTTACTGATGGATAATGTATCTTTTTTATTGCTATTATAAATATTTTTTCCCTTCCCTCATATTTCCTAACTGGATATTGTTTTGGCAACAGTTGTAACAAAAATACTTCCAACAATATTCCAACATTGTTGGAATAACTGACAACAATACTCCACTCTGGCAGTATTGCCTCAAGTTGTCTTGGGAAACTTCACATCTGACTTGAGTTGGGTTCCAGTTGCTGCCATCAGCCTGCAGGCAAGACCCAGACCCCTTGGGATAAAGATGGAGTCTGAGGGTTCTAGCAGGAGGAATGCCCTATCCATACAGCTAAGCACCTCTAGGATGGGTGCCATGTATACTAAAATAGGTTGATGATGTTATGCATGTCATAAACAACTACAAATCTGTATGAATCCAATGCCTTTTTATCCTCTATGAGGTGTCCGTCTACACCAGGGCAGAAGATGGCAAAGTAAAGCTTATGTTGCTTCAGTCTGAGACTCTTTGGATAGACTTATCTTTGGTGTCCTGACAGTTGATCAACTTGAGGAAACTGAGGCAGCATTCAGTATTATAGTTTTCTTTCTTTCTTTTTTTTTTTGCGGTATGCGGGCCTCTCACTGTTGTAGCCTCTCCCATTGTGGAGCACAGGCTCCGGACACGCAGGCTTAGCGGCCATGGCTCACGGGCCCAGCCGCTCCGCGGCATGTGGGATCCTCCCGGACCGGGGCACAGACCCGTGTCCCCTGCATCGGCAGGCAGACTCTCAACCACTGCACCACCAGGGAAGCCCTAGTATTATACTTTTTAAGATGAGACTCCATTTTTTTCTCAAATCACAAAAGGCGATAGGGTGTCAGGCGTCCTCCCAGAGAAACTGAATCTTGGGCTGGTATTGGAACTCGTCAATATTCGTTAGCATTCTTGACCATCACTAATATTTAATGAGCACCTATTATCTATGTGCCATCTTGTGCTGGGCGTTGAGTACACAGAAATGAATAAAGTCACAAATCCTGCCCTAGAGGAGCCATCCAGTGGGGAAGATAGGCAGAAAATCACTATAATGAATAAGGACAAATATTCAATAGACTTGTGTTCAACATGCCATGGGAATGCAGAGGAGGAGGCTGTGGAATTTATTTGGGATTAGAGGTATTGGCTTTTGAGCTAGGCCTTAAAAGATAAGGAGTAGTTAGCTAGTTTGGCAAGAGTAGCAGATGGTACTAGTGCCCTGTAAGGCTCTACTTGATGGTGGGATGGGCCTGGCTCTTGCACAGGGCAGGATGCCAGGGTGTCGGGGAGGGGTGGTGGTGGTAGTTACTGCTCCCAGGAGCAGTCCTCAACCAATCTGGAATGGAATTTGGTGGAAAAATGCCCTAGTTTCTCACCCACTGAGTGGGACAGCTCCGAGATGTGTTCTACAATATCTACCAGGGTTGCTCAGTGGGATTGGGCCCCAGCTGCTCAAAGGGATAACTTGCTTCCTAATGCACATTTTCCTGGCTTCCTTCCCTTCCTGGGTCCCGCTTGTCCATGTTCCCACTTGTGCTTCCTAGGTCACCTCTTAAGCAAACTATTTGTGCTCAAATCCTAGTCTCAGGGTCTGCCTCTGGGAAACTGACCCCACACAGCGAAGCATGGGCAGAGTGCATTCCTGGAAGAGGAAACAGTATGAGAAAGGCCCAGAGGTATGACAGAGCATGCCTTGTTTGGGGACCAGAAAGAAGTTGAATATGGCTGCAGAGCCATTCAAGGAAGACCAGGAGATGAGCTAGTCAGGTGGTGTGGAGAATCACGGATATCAAGTGGCTTCCCCCTTGGTGGAGAAAGGGGTGTGGGATTAGAATGGAATTTTTTAGAAGTCTCCCCTGCCCATCTGGTGGTGGGCAGGGGAACTGTCTGGGGAGCAGGGAGGAAGAAGACACTCCTCTCCTCTCCTCTCCCCTCCCTGATGCTTTTGCCCGAGGGTTGGGGCTCCCAGCTCCCGCTTTGGGGCTCAGCACACTCCACTCTAGCCAGCCAACACGGGCGAGCCTCCAGCCTTCCGGCTGAGACGGTAGATGCCTCCCCCGCACGCCGGGCTGAGCGGTCGCCAGGGCTGCAGCTGCCGGGACCAGAGGTGGGCGGGGCGCGGGGCGGGGCGCGGGGCGCGGCCCGCAGCCCGCACGCGCCATTACCAGGCCTGGGATGGCAGTCTGTCCCCAGCGGCGGCACAGACGGAATTTTCCTTTCCGCAGCTGCGCCTTCCCACCGGCTCCACTCTCAATGTGGGGCTCATCCGAGGCCTCCTACTCCGGCGGTCCTTGATATTCTCATCCAGTTGTTGGCTCCCGTCAATGGAGGAATCGGGATGCGTTCTCAGAGGAGGCTGTGGGGGACCAGGTGCCTTTCCTGTCTGCCTGGATATAGAGACGAGGCGTTTTTGGGTAGCAGATTGTCATAAGCAGTCCTGTGCCTTGTTTTCTTTTCCTTCTGTCTTTCCTTTTATTCTTTCCTTTTTCTTTCTTTTTCCCTTCCTTTCTCCTGCCAGGCCCTGGACTAGGCATTCGGGATTCAGAAATGACTCAGTTGAAATTCTTGCCCTCAGAAAGATCCCAGTCTAAAGAGGGAAACAGAGCACGATGACCCAATAATTACAGTATGGTGTGCTGAGCACTATGATTGAGTTATTTATGTATTTCAAATACTTGTTGAATGAAGAAAGAAAGAAAAAATGAATGAATGTTAGGGCATGGAGACAGGAGTTGCAGTGAGGGAGGGCTTCACAGAGATGGTGGTGCCTGAGCTCATTGGGAAGGGCTGGTTATAGTCACTAGCACCATGCTAGGCAGGCCCTTTCTGCGAGAATCCTCGTGACAATGCTATGACGTAGACAGCCCTACTTTACGGAGGAAGAAAACCTCAGAGAGATTGGATAAATTGTCTGAGGTCATAAAGCTGCAAGTGGTACAGACAGGATTCCAAAAGAGCTCTGTCTATTGCAGAGCCTGTGGTTGTTCCACCATGCCACGCTAGAAGGCGTGGGGAAGGGTATCCCAAGCAGACAGAACAGCTTGAGCAAAGGCTTGGGGGCACACTAGGGATGACACGGGGCTGATTTTCTGGAACCCACGGCTGCCACGCTCTCTAAACGCTAGCACTTTCCAAAGCACTCACTATGGCTTGTGAGAAAAGCAAGTGGCAAGTGAGTGTTCAACACTTCCTCCTAGAGCTGGAAATTACAGTTTGCATCTCAGCTCTTCTATGACAGGCTGTATGATCTTGCGAAAGTCCCTTCCCCTCTCTGAGCCTCTGTTTCCTCATTTGTTTAAATGAGCATGTGATTCCTACCTTGTAGAGCTGTTATAAGAATTCAAGGCAACGTGTGAAGCGTTGAATTATAATCAATCTGTTCAAGGTGCCTTTAGAACACCCAGGGCTGGCTTTTGCTGGAGGGGTTGGCTGAATCACCAGGCAAAGGGACTTTTAGATAATTGGATGGGGGATGCCTTCCATTTTCCGAGAAATGAGGGTGCTGGCAGACAGCCTACTGCTAGTCTGCTTCAAATGGACCAGATGCTATTTTGGAGATGAGAAAAGACAGTGGCAGTGTAGGGAGAAGATAAAAACCAAGAAATAGTAGTACTGACCCACTCCTGATCAGGAACAGAAGACAGGCAAGCCAGCCAGGTGTCTTCAGCCCTCGAGAGGGCCTCTGGTGCTGGCAGAGTCCTGAAGATGTACAGAGTGAAGGGGAGGGGTTGGAGAGAGAGTACTGATGGGCTTTCAGGCTGAATCACACTCATTAAAACGACAGTCAAGTGTTTGACCTTGGATTATGACTCTATTTTTCTCCAATCCCTGGAGCTGGCTGTTTTCAAGAGAAGAAGAAGTGGGGCCATCTGCTCAGAGCTGGCCCTGGCACCGAGGAACCTTTCCCTGGGGGACAGCCACGCAGGAACTCATACAATGTGTTGGAGGTGGGAAAGGTTCTTCTCAATGTACGGATATTTACGTTAAGGAGTAATGCCATCAATGCCTCATGCCATTTCACCAAAAGAGAAGATGTCTTTTTCTTTTTAGCCCAGATCCTCAGGTTCTCAGCAGAGATATTATAACCATACCTTCTAAATAAAATCTTCACATAGAGTCTGAGTCTATGAATCTCATCCTGACCTCTTCAGAAAATGGGAGACTCAAAAAAAATTGACTGCAGAATATTACATAGCTCTTGAGCTATTAAGTGGTGAGCCAGGGATTCAAATATTAGTCTGTCTCCAAATCAGAACATAAGTTTCATTACATTTCTTTTTTAAAAATAATTGCTATCATGGATATGCACTTACCATGTGCCAGACACTGTACTGGGCAGTATTTTTACATGATCTCGATATTCTTCAATAACTCTGCAAAGAATGATTAACCCCACTTTACAGATAAATAAACTGAGTCTCATTAATGAAATTGCATGAGGCTGCCTTGCTAATAGGTGGCTGAAGCAGAGGATAAACCTGCATGGGTCTGACACTAAAGATCTAATTGATCCACAGTCTGGGAGTGGTCAGCAGGATGGGGAGTCAAGGGCTGCTCACTTTCTGTAAACAGCTAATTTACTGGCATCTTGTAAATATCTCTTCCTACCACCTGGAAGGCACCTCCCTGAAGAGGAACTGTACCAGAGGTAGAAGGAAGGGGTTGCCTTCTGCACCGACTTGTACAGAGAGCTCAGCTCCTTCCCTGCAGTGGGATTAAATGCTAAGTGGAAGGGATGCTCTTTTATTTATCCATGAAGTGGTGTGCAGATGCTGCTAAAAAGCAACCTTTGATGAATCTTCTGAGCTTCCCAGGCAGGGAAACCCACTCTGTGCTGCTCCTGCGCACATGACAGAAATGTTCCTCTATCACCATGGCAACAGCCAATACACCAGCATCCCACAAGAGGCCAGAGCTGCTCTGTGGGGAGCTGTGGTCCAAGCTTGGTGGGAGTAGGAGTGGGGTGCATGGGGGAGGGGTGTCTCATCAGCTAGATTCTTCTTGCTTGAGGCTAGCTTGTTGCTGGGGCAGGAATGTTTATACGGGATTCCAAGCCTCCTGTGTCTGAAGGAATCTGGGCAAAGGGAGATGGCAGGAAAGCTTGAGGAGGGCCCAGGGGGCATATTACATTTTCCATGGCTTCCAATAAATGTGTTTATTAGGCAAGCTGCTGATGGATGGCACCTTTCTAAGGGGGCTGTCAGTACACCCTAGTGCAGAATTTCATGGGCTTTGCAGACAACGAGACCTGACTTCTAGCTCTGTAACTTTTTAGTTCAAAGATCTCATGTTAGTTGCTGTACCCTCTCTGAAGTCTAATTGCTTCATTGGTAAAAGGGGGATATTTAACACCTCCCTTGTGGGAGATTAAATGACATGACACATGGACAGTTTCTGGCAACTGGTCAGCATCTAATCAGTTGTAGTTATTATGATGTCCCCAATACTGTCAGAGAAGTGGAGACTTGGCAAGGGGACCATCTCTGACTCCCTTAAGTCAGGGGTATTGGAATTAGAAGTCATGCCACCTGTGTTTCTTCTGGGCGCCCCGGCTTCTCTCTCTTCCTAAAGCCGTCTCAGCGTTCAGTGTTTGCCCCTGTGTTCCCTGGCTCAGCCCGGTGACGTCAGGTGCTTATTTCTCCCTACGGGGCCCTACCCAGAGAATCCCACAACACCAGACCTTGAGGATCGCCCAGCTTAGCTCCCTCTCCCTCATCTTCCAAGCCAGGAAATGGAAGCCTGGAGACAGAAGTGAAGTGTCTTTTCAAGGTCATCCAGAAAGGTAGAAGCCAATAGTTGAAGTGGTTGTTGCATTTATTTTGGGCAGGTATGACTTAGCCTGGGAGTAGCGGCAGAGGTCGACCTCGTGCCTTCTATGAATTCTCTTGGGTGTGTAACGTGGGGATACACATGTATGAGGAGAGTCCTTTTTTTATTTAGTTGTGCTACTGGCAAGTTCTGTGATTCCCCTGGCATCAGAAATATTAATAGCTAACATTTGCACAGTGCTTTATGGCTGATAAAATACACTCATATACTTGATCTTATTTAGCTCTTGAAATAGTCCTTCGAGGTCGTTATGATAATTATCGCCATTCTTTTACAGATCAGGAAACTGAGGCTGAACGTGACTTGTTTAGAGCGACACAGTTACCACTAGGTAGATTTAGGAGTTGAACTTATATTTGTGTGATTCGTAAGTATAGCAAAGTGGCCCAGCTGATGTGCCACATTTGGAGAATTCAAAGCTCAGGACATAGCCGTCTTCTGTGCAGAGTGGAGGAGGAGGGCATCCCCAGGGCTGACGGTCACCAAGGCCCACCTGAATAGAGATGGCAAACCCTCAATTCAACCGGGTTCTCCAAACGGCAGGTAACAAGATAGTATGGGAGCAATAATGATGCCTCTTCCAGGAAAGCTTTGTCGCCTTCAAAGGGTTCTCATATTATCTCATGAGAGGCCCGAGGAAGACCTAATACCCCCGGTTTACATAAGAGGCCCAGGGAGCCGAGCAACTTGTTGAAAATCTGCAAAGCCAACGAGTGATGGAGCCAGGACAAGAACCCACAGTTCCTCAATCCCAAACTCTTTCTACTTCTTTTTAGGGCAGCTGGGTCTGAAGGGGGTCCCTGATCCTGAGGCATGAGCAAGGGCCAAGGTTGGCATGTTCCAGCAAACTTCCTTGTTTGGGAGGAACCAAGACAGTGTGCCGAGGTTTCCCTTTAAGCTCTGTGTTTGGGCTCTGCCTGCAAAAGGCACTTCAATTGCTCCTCCGACCTGTACCCAGCCTGGCTCCCTGTGAGCCTTCTCTGCCGCACTGTTGCTCAAGGGGAAGAGAGAAATCAGAGGGGCGCGGTAAAGCATTTAAACTGGTTCCCGAGTTTAGCAGGATTCTTTCATCTGCAGTCGCCAGGTGTTTACTTGTGTTTACAATTCAGTGGGAAGATAAAGATTACACAAGGAAGGACCTCAAAGAGTCCCAGGCTTCCAGAACTGGAAGAGACTTCCGAGATTCTGATAGTCAGAATCAGAATAGTCCGTCAGGGCTTAGTCAGTCACTGAATGATTAGCACAGGGAGATCAGCTCGGTGCTTTGTGACCACCTAGACAGGGGGGATAGGGAGGGTGGGAGGGAGATGTGAGAGGGAGGGGATATGGGGATATATATATATATATATACAGCTGATTCATTTTGTTATATAGCAGAAACTAAGACACAATTGTAAAGCAATTATACTCCAATAAAGATGTTAGGAAAAAAAGAAAGAAAGAAAGATGGGAGAGATCCCCCGTCCCCACTTCTTCACTGATTGTTCTGGGAGAAATGCCTTCTACCTGGAGATGGGGAATGGCTGGTTGGTCTCAGAGGGAGATAGGTAGAAAAGGCCCTAACTGCACAAGAATTTTATATTTTATAGCATTTCCCAATCCTGCTCCCTCTTCAATTCCAGAGAAAAGGCAGGATATAAGATAGATGAAGAGGGCTATATTCTCCCTGCATCTGGAACCTAGATCCACAGGTAAGGATATGGGAAAGATTTTCATTACAGCTCATTGAAAACCCAAGCCCATTTATAATACAGTGTCTTTGCATGCTAAAGACACTTCCTGGCAAGGACTCAGTGGAACACAGAGGATATTGTTTTAATCGGCTGTGATTTACATTTGTGCCAACTAACGAAAATCTTCTGATTATATTGAGCTGATTAATAACCACCCATGCCCAATCATAAGAAAATATTCTGTTCTTCCATAAGAGTAATATTCTTATTAAAACCTACCAGAAAATAGTTATAAATTAGTGGAATATTTGATAAATATTTTTAATGGTCTTGTGGGCCTCCATTGTATCAGTGAAGGAATCTATAGGTAAGCAGTTCTCTGGGAACGTTCTGATCTACCACCCAAGACTGGGATACTTCCTGTGTGTTGAATGTTACATCAGGCTTTGCAGATCATGGTGAGAGAAGCAGCAGACAGAATTCCTCACTGTGAGGTGCTTGCCATCTAAAACTATAGCTGGACAGACACCAACAAAATAAACACACACACAAGTACAGCCTCTCGGAACCCCTCTTACAAATATTTGAGTGCATTCTACATGCCAGGTGCTATTCTAAGGCTTAAGGAGTATAGTGATAATACAGGGAGGGTCTTTGCTTTCAAGGAATAGATCTATACCTTCTTATGACTTATCCAATCCAGCTTCCCTGACTTTGCTCTTGCCATCTCCTCCGTCTTGACTGTCTCCCCTACGCTGTCCTGGTTTTCTGAATTCCACCCATTTTACACGGCCTGGGCTCTACTGCTCCTGTGAACTCTCCTCCTACCCCAGAGATCTCTTCTTCCTCTGCCTCCTTTAATCCTCACTGCCTGCTCCACTTTCTGGTCACACACAGACGCTCTGCTATTGCTAATTATGTGTTCACGTGTTTCTGAGTTGTCTTCTTATGGGCAGAACTTGGATTTTCTTCATCTTGAATCTCCTTTACCCTCCAGTGCCTAGCATGATGCCTTGTGTGTATTAGGTACTCAAGACATGTTTGTTAATTGGTTGATTTTTAAATATTATACGTGCTCTACAAGCTTAATGGTTAGGGGGGAATTAGTGAAATATATATAAAAAAAGACAACCCACTCATTCAAAAAACTTAAGGTGATACAGTGTCTGAAATCCCATCAGTAGAGATTCATGCCTTTGGAAAAGATTCCTCTCATTTTCTAAAAAATACTCAGTTTAATACATCAAACTGAGTTTATTTACTTAAGTTATTAGTGACATCAGTTTTATTCTCCATAAACACAAGAACTGAGTTGGGTAAGAGTAGAGCTGGATTCTTAAACAGCAGAGTCCTTGCTATGTATCAGGCACTGTGCTTGGTGTTGGGGTCCAAAGATGACTGAGACACAACCCCATCATTGAAAAGCTTATATTCTAGTCACCAGAATATTTTATTATCATTTCTTCAGGGGCTATGACGAAACCAAGCACAGACATTGAAACAGCCCACCCTGGAGGATTGAGGGGAGGCTTCCTGGAGGAGTCATCAAGGAACATTCCTGCAGGCCTTCTCTGTCTGACTGCTTTCCCTCTTCTCTGATTGTAAACCGTTTCAGATGCCTCAAGACCCATCTCAAATATCACATCTTCTGAGAAGGTATCCCTAAGCCTCACAGGCAGAATGAATCCCTCGCTCTCTGGTGCTCCTAAAACACCTCGCCCATCTTATTGTGGTGATTGTTTCTTTGTCTGTCCTCCCTACTCTCCCCCTCTAGCCCACACAGACAGTGAACTAGCAAACAGGGGACACTTTCCATTCATGTCAGTCTATCCAGCTCTAACCATGCCTGGCACATGGGAGATGGGAAGACCACTGTATAACTATAGTTGACCGAAGACCTCTTGGACATCACTGGGTCTCTGGCTCAGGGCTGGTTTGTGCATCTCCAGTGCCCAAGCTGAGTGCCAGCTGGGATGTAGGAAGCAAGAACTGCCTGCCAACATTAGTGACAAGCTGCTCATTGATTCCATTCAGCCCAATAAATACTTACTGAGAACTAGTTCCAATAAGAATAAGAATCTTGGGCTTCCCTGGTGGCGCAGTGGTTGAGAGTCCGCCTGCCGATGCAGGGGACATGGGTTCGTGCCCCGGTCCGGGAAGATCCCACATGCCACGGAGCGGCTGGGCCCGTGGGCCATGGCCACTGGGCCTGCGTGTCCGGAGCTTGTGCTCTGCAACGGGAGAGGCCACAACAGTGAGAGGCCCGCGTACGGCAAAAAAAAAAAAAAAAAAAAAAAGTATAAGAATCTTGCCACCACTACTAGAATGCCTACTGTTTGCCAGGTGCTTTACATACATGCTCTCACTTACTCTGTGTAACGACTTTGAAAAGTGTTATCTCCTTTAACTGGCTCAGGAAAAGAGGCTCAGAGGGCTGATTTGCCCAAGGTCACGTATCACGCAGAGTGGTCTGAATGTAAGGTATATCTGCTGAGTCCTGCTGCAATTCAACATAGGGATTAAAAGTATATCTCCTGAGAGGTGAAAACAAAGGTTCATGGGGCATACAAGATTCAGGGAGTGCCCATGGGAAGGTGGTAATCAGAAAGCCTTCATGGAGGTCGAGGCAGATCTGGCCAATGAATGAACTGGAAAAAACAAACAGAAAGATCTTAAAGAGGTGACCTTCTTGTTACTACATAGGATACACCAATGCCTGTAAGCAAGAACGCAGAAGGGGTGGCAGAACCTTAGATATCCCACTCAGGGGTCCTGCATGGGGTGATCTCCAGACTTACACGTTTCCTCTCTCTTGTGCAAGAGATGGGGGAGAGGAGTAGGTGCTCTGAGGTGAGCCATCCCTAAGGTTCAGGTGCTGAAAGCGCATCCCACACATCCTTCCAAGACAGGTGGAGAGGGTCTGCGTCCCACCCCTTTTCTCCCCAAAGTAGAGGAGACGACCCTTCGCTTCCCCACTAAGTCTTGTCTTGTCACCTTAGGGTAGGGGGGGATGTCTTTCTCTCCCAGCATTGAGGAAGGGATAGTTCTTTTTCATCTCACTATAGGGTGTGTGTGTGTGTGTGTGTGTGTGTGTGTGTGTGCGTGCATGTCCGCGCGCGCGAGGGGAATGGCTTCGTTCACACCTCAGGGTGGGGAGGTTGAAACTTTTCTTTCCTTCAGAGGGAGTGGGGACAGTTTCCCGAACACGGTTCTTTTCTCCCCCAGTCAAAAAGGTGGTAGGGGCTCTGAGCTCTCTTGTCCCTATTCTTGGGGAGCAGGACTAGCTTCCACGCCCTCCCCAGAGAGCCACGCTCAGGTCTCAGGAGGCCTGGTCCTCCCCAGACCGCGTGTCCCCAGCCCCCGAAGGCCCGCTGCTCACAGCCGGCTGCACAGGCTGCGAGTCTGGGGCGGCGCCGGCTCTGCGGCGCGGGGCGGGGCAACCTGTGTCCCCGCCCCCGGCTCCGCCCTCTCCCTGGCGCTGAACCTCGCACCTCCCCGCCCGCCCGGCCCAGTTGGCCGCGGCTGTCTGCTTGGCTTGCGCGCCGCGGACCGAGCCTCTGCCGCCTCAGCCCCCGCCGCCGCTTCCGTCTCGCCCTCCGCGCCTCCCGGCTCCGCCGCCCCGCGCGCCCTCAGCCCTTCAAGCCAGATGATGAACTTCCTGCGGCGCCGACTGTCCGACAGCAGCTTCATCGCCAACCTGCCCAATGGCTACATGACTGACCTGCAGCGGCCGGAGCCCCAGCAGCCGCCGCCGCCGCCGCCCCCCGGCCCGGGCGCGGCCTCGGCCTCGTCTGCGCCCCCGGTCGCCTCGCCGGGCCCCGAGCGGAGGCCGCCGCCCGCCCCGGCGCCCGCGCCGCAGCCCGCGCCGCAGCCCGCCCCGGCGCCGTCGGTGGGCAGCAGCTTCTTCAGCTCGCTCTCCCAGGCGGTGAAGCAAACGGCAGCCTCGGCCGGGCTGGTGGACGCGCCCGCGCCCGCGCCCGCCGCCGCCAGGAAGGCCAAGGTGCTGCTGGTCGTCGACGAGCCGCACACCGACTGGTAGGTGCCCGGCCGGCGCCGCCCGGGGCTCGGGGCCGCTCCGAGGATGCTCCGGCTCCCAGCGAGGTGTCAGAGCAACGAAAACGAGGGTCTGGGGTCCCGCCGCGAGGAGAGGGGGTCCAGCGAGCGTGTGTGTGTCGAGGGCGGGGGGAGGCACTGGTCAGCCTGGAAAGGTGAAGCCTGCGGTAAAATAGTCCCTCAGTTGACTCAAATCCCCCCAACACACAAATGCTGGAGCTACTTTATCCAACAGGGAAGAGTCTTAAGAAATAGAGTTTTTTTTTTTTTTTTTTGAGGGAGGGGTGGAGGGAACAGACTTTTCTGCCTCGATACATCAAAGCTGACGTGAAAAGGGTCCCAGATCCCCCGAGGAACGTGAAGGCCAACAAGAAAGGTTCTGCCTTATGGGCCCCGGGGCGAATCAGGAATGGAAATGGGTAGTTGGGGGCGGGGAAGCGAGAGGGCGAGGGGGTATTTTTTCACCTGGTCCGATTAAGGCTGGTGGGAGCCAGGTGTACATGGACTTGTTCCCGTGCAGCATGGCGAACTCGTTTAAGAATAATACAATTCTTGTATTTTCTGCAGCCCCAAATATTCTTGTATTTTCCCAAATCTCCAATTTGTGGATTAAAAAAACATTTTGGGGGGTGGGTATGTGTTTTGGGGTGGAAGTGATGTTACTTTTTCCAGCTGGAAGGATGATGACCGAGGTATTCTGTATCATTAAATATTCTGGATCATTAAAGGGACGCAAATAAAGAGATGTGCCTTAATGCAGAAGATGGGAAACTTAAAAATTTCTTTTTTGTTGTTTTAAGGGATATTCCAACTTGGAATGCTGAAGGCTGAGGGAATATGTGACCTCTGGTCGATAAAAGCATGAATGAGGTCTGTTTAAGACAAATTAGTTAAAAGAGGCTCTGTTTTATGGAGGAGGAAGTTGACCCAGGGGATGGTTAGGGTGGGAGGTGATAGTGGAATTGACTGGTGAAGGGCTTGAAGAAGTGAAGAGGTGAGGAAAAGGGGTTGCTTTTTCTTCTGGAACATGGCAAGGGTTTTTTTGTTTTTTGGGTTTTTTTCTCCTCTCCTCACAAGAGTTGGGGTTGGAGACTAGACCTAAGTCTTTCCTCCCAAGAGGGAGGCACAGAGGGACCACAGAGCTATTTATCTCCATTTCCTCTTCTGGCTGCTTCCCTGGTTTTCTCTCTCTATCATTTTCTCACTGGGAGACCCCGACGGAGAGAGTGCTGGCGTGGCTGTGATAAAAGTGAAATGTAGATGTGGAGATGCCCTCCTGCTGACTTGTGTAGTTGGCTTTTTCTTAGGACAGCAGAGTAGAAAACCTGAAGGGACCTTTGTAAGGAAATGACACAGACACACGCAAGAGTGTACTGGGGAAGGTAAGAGAGTATATGATGGTGCCATTGGCAGTCCCCTAGGAGAATTACTCTAACTCAGTTCAAATCAACAAGTGCTTATTAAGTGGGAAGGGAAGGTAGCTAAGCTTTATTGAGCATCTGTTATATGCCAAACCCTGTACTAGGTGCACTAATATATATCTTACTGAATTTTCACCACCAAACTGAGGCTTAGAGAAAGTAAGTAATGTGTTCACAGTCAAATGGTAGAACCAGAATTTGAACTTAGGCCTACTTGACTCCACTTTTGCCACTCCATTATGTTATATTGCCTCATTATTATTATTATATTATTAGCAATATTAATAATTGGCCCCCTCTAGGGGCTAGGCAGTGTATGGGCCTTACAGAGAACTCACTCAAATTTGGGAGACAAAATGAAAACATGAAACAGTTAACAAAAAGGAATCTAGAATAATTAGTTGAGACTGGTGTTTCAGGCTTTCAATAAATGGTGTGATTAGAGTTATTGAGAGTAAGGGTCAGAGTTACTGGAGAAAGCTTCACAAAGGATGAGTCTTGAAGAAAGACCAGGAAAAGGAGGGGAGAAATGAGAATGAAATTGGTGCTTCATTTTTTTTATGCAAGAATCTTGACCCTCCTGTACGTGGTCCTGATCTCCTTTCCTGTTGAAGGCATTTGTTTTGGGTGTAATTACTAGTTAGGTACCCGCAGGTAGGAAGACACTCATTTGTATGGGTATGTGTTTATAACTGCTTCTGTGGCTTGGGACTTGAAACTCTCCTTGGATAGTATTATTCTCTAGGAAGACTGCCTGCCTGGCATGAACCACAGAACTTGCCTTGCCCAGGAGACTAGACTTCGGATGGAAGAAATAGAAGCCACTTTACTGTAGGCTGACTCCCAACTGTTTTCTCATTTTCTCTAAAGTAATAACATTGATTTATTAAAACTCATAAACCCAGTTTGAGTCTAGTGCTTGACAGCAGTTCTGTGCTTCTGTGTTTCTGTGCTTAATGGCAGTTCTCAGAATTTTGCAGAGTCTGTCTTCTTTTAAGGTGTCTGTATTTGTTAAAAACATCGCAGTTAAGTATTGGTGAGTGGCTTTATTGAAAGGTCTCTATGAGTTAAGGCGCAGATGCCTGTTTATGACAAGCTCAGTGACTTAAAAAGGTGCTTTTTGCTCTAAAGACTGATTTTAATAGATTTGTCTCACAGTTTTACCTACCTAGATAGTATTCTGTGAGCAGGTGTCATACATGCCTGATATTATTTTCCTGGTGCTTGCATAGGAAGTCAGAGTATAGCCTCCGAGTAAAATTTGAGAATATTGGTCCCATTTGAATTATGGAATGCTAAAATACGGAGGGTTATAACAAGTATTTAAATAATTGGAGATTTAAAGGAGGGCTTAAAATAGGCAGCGTCTTAGAGCAGCCTTGATACACAGCAGATTCTTTTGAATTTCTGTAGTGTAATTGGGGGCAATGGAATCTGGGGATCATATCACTGACCAGGTTGATGGGAAAATCGGAGGATGTTTCTCTCTTTCTTTTGCTTGAAATGTGTTTTCATTGGTTGCCTGAGCTCTTTAGGTTAATTGCACATTTGCACATTAACGGATCACTGAAAAATATTTCTGTTCCACTAAAACGTGATATCAAGCTCATTATATACCTTTTTAGTTAATTATTACTAATATATATATATATCTATATGCCTGAAAATGCATGTCTTCTTTCAAGGTTCGTACCTAAATTAGAAGTGCAGTTAATATTGCATTTTAACGATGTTTGTGCTTAAACAAGGAACAAGCGTCCATTTGCATATGTTGTTTTTTGTGTTTTACCTTCTCACTGGTTATGAGGTAAGTTTTCTCTCAGATTCTCCCCTGCCTCTGTTCCAGTGATTCCAATTCCAGTGATCAAGTGAGCTTTTTCAACCTCGAATGTCTCAATGTTTGAATTTGAAAATCGGTATAACAGGCATTCTAGAGATTATCTAGAGTGTCTAGAGATTGCAGATTTGAGAAGTCCACAGATGTTTATTGCACACCTCTGTATAGAGTATATATGCTAAGAAAAATGAGACATAGTATCTCTCTTCTAAGATCTTTCCATCTGGCTGGATAGACAAGATAAATACATTTAAAAAAAAGTTTACTAAAACTTCCCTTTGTATTTGAACTATGGTCCTTGGATCAGCAGAATAGGCATCAACCAGGAGCTTTTTGAACTGCAGATTATCGAGTCCCACCTGACGCCTACTGAATCACACTTTGCATTTGAATAAGATCTCCAGGTGATTCACATGCACATTAAATTTAAGATGCACTGAACTAAAGGGTATGTGATTAGTGCTAAAGATGTGGCAACAACACCAAGTACTATCACTTTTTGAGCAACTGCTATATGTCACATGTGATACCGAGTTCTTTAGAAATATCATTTAATCCCTACCACAACAATGTATTGTACTGTAGACGTTTAAAAGAGGGAGAGATGGATGTGGGTTAGAATGGGAAGGGAATGCTTCATGGAAATAGTGAGATTTGAACTGAGCCTTGAAGAATTTAAATCAAAAGAGATAGGTTGGCTCAGTCTAGACAGTGGATGGTATAAGGAAAGTGCACTGGTAGAAAAGAGGGAGACAACCAAGAGACTCGGTTGATGCATTATCTGGGAAGCGCCGGTTCCTATTCTTTTCTGGTCAGTCTTTGGGCATTTCATTAAGAATAGGGGAAGCGCAGAAGTCTGGACCAGTGCTTGTGTGTAGTTCTAGAAAAATATTTGAATTGAAACTTGGGGGGAAAGCTCCAGTGAGGTTTGAGGCTTCTCTCTGCCAAATATTTTATCTACATGTCCTGTTTCTAACACAGACATACTGATTACGTTGAATTTCATTGTTCATAGCAACAGTAGCTTATAGCTTAGAATTCTAGGTTATTAAAGCTGGAAGGTAATCCGGGTTACTTTATAAATGGGGGACATTTTTAAAATAAATTTATTTTTTTGGCTGCGTTGGGCGTTCATTGCTGCGCGCGGGCTTTCTCTAGTTGCGGTGAGCGGGGGCTACTCTTTGTTTCGGTGCACGGACTTCTCATTGCGGTGGCTTCTTATGTTGTGGAGCACAGGCTGTAGGTGTGCAGGCTTCAGTAGTTGTGGCACACAGGCTCAGTAGTTGTGGTGCAGGGGCTTAGTTGCTCCACGGCATGTGGGATCTTCCAGGACCAGGGCTCGAACCCGTGTCCCCTACATTGGCAGGTGGATTCTTAATGACTGTGCCAACAGGGAAGTCCCGTAAATGGGGGAAATCTTGTTCTGAAGAAGCAAAGTGGCTTGTTCAAATTTACTCAGAACTAGGATCTAGAATTTCAGTCTTTCTTCTAAGCCCAGAGAAAAGGAACAATTTGCCCAAGGTCAAATAAGAAGTTAGTGAGAGAATGGAAACCAGAATTCGCATCTTCTGACTCTTAAGTTGCTCTATGAGTAGATTCTTTAAATTTAACCTTTTTTCTCCTTGAAAATTCTGTTTTTGTCTGCTGCTTTTTTTTTTTTTTTTTTTGCTGTACGCGGGCCTCCCACTGTTGTGGCCTCTCCCGTTGCGGAGCACAGGCTCTGGACGCACAGGCTCAGCGGCCATGGCTCACGGGCCCAGCCGCTCCGCAGCATGTGGGATCTTCCCGGACCGGGGCACGAACCTGTGTCCCCTGTATCGGCAGGCGGACTCTCAACCACTGCGCCACCAGGGAAGCCCGTGTCTGCTGCTGTTAAAGAGCCACTGTGGAGTTGTAAGTGCTTAAAAAGAACCACATGAGCATATTGCACTATATCCCCACTAGCAGTTTCACTGTCTTATTTGTGTTATTGTTGTTTCAGCAAAGGTCATTGTAAAATGGTTGAAGGAGACTCTTAATTAGAGACCTAGTCATCAAACTCCAACAATATAATAAAGTTAGTAGGACTGTGCTACTATGATGACCTTGCTTTCAGGGACCCATTTTTACCTTAGTGTCCCTGTCTGCCTAAGATTGTTTACTGTCTTTCTGTACCCAAGTTGAGGTCTATGGTAACATGAGCCTTTTCAATATCTTGCTAAGCAAAATGTAATGGAGGCCTAATTAGCAAGTTTTCCAGAATTGCCTACTTTCCCTCATATTTACAAAACAGTTTTAACGGGGATATGTTCAGTGCAGTGGAGCATCTAAACACAAGCCAGGTGCTGGGGATATAAGGTTAAGTTGGGCATAGGCCTTGTCCCCTGGGATCTTCCAGTCGAGTAGGGGAGACGACAGACGTTTAAATAGGATTTTAGTACACTATGGTAATTAGTATGCATAGGATGCTGTGGGAGCAGAGAGGAATGAAGATGTTATGGTTAGAAATGTTTGTACCATTAAAAATGTGCCACTGTGTATTCTTTGATAAACCATTTTGCCTCTTTGGAGATTGATTTTCTAAACTCTGTCAAATGAGAGGATTGAAACATTCTCTCAGATCCTTTACAGCACTACATTATTTCCATGTTACAGTTTTTGTGCCATTTTCTTTCAAAAGCTTTAGCTCTATGATTTATTCTATGTGGTAATGCTTGTAAATCTTTGGAAGGGGAGGCATAGGTCAGTACATGGCTAAACATGTCCTTGGATGAAAAGCTCATCTTCGAGTACTCTCCATTCAGTACCCCTTTCTTACAGTGTTGCTACCATGTGGTATCCTGAAAAAAAGGGGCTAATCCTGTAATGCCCACTGTGTATGTTTCCTACTCAGTAATGGGAATTGTGGACTTGTGGTTGAATTCCTGTCTCCCTGATAGCTCTAAGAACTTTTGTATACATATGTTGAAGTGTTGGCTAACAGCATTTATTTCCTGATCCCTGCCGTGTGCACTGTGTTGTACAGTTTGCACAACATATTCATACCCAATGTCTCATTTTATCTTCATAATGATGAACAAACAGACTCATAAAAGTAGTCGCTTTCCAAATATTAAATAGCTATTAAGCTCTCCAGCTTGCCCTTTTCTGATGTGCATGAACACCCCACGCTTGCTCTTCCTTCCTTTCTGGAGAACAGCTATTGTGCTCTCTGCTTCTTCCCCTCTCTCAGCCTAGGCGCTAAGATGTCTTTGTTTACTGGAGCCTTTCTCAGATTTTAGAGTCTGTCCTTTCTTTTTTCTTTCTGTCTAGGACCATTCTTCCATTCCATTCCTCCCAAGCACAGCTTTAATCCCTTTCCAGGATATATACCTCTCATCTATTTTTCCGCTCAAAGGGTCTAACAACTTTATGCGGTAACTTTAGCCCGATTTAATCCTACAAAAAGAGGCTTGGGCTTTGTGGGGGGGAAATTGAAGTCCCCTTTCTCTATTGTGGACTTGAATCCTTAGAGGGCCCTAATATTAAAATAGCACAGCTGAAGACTGTTTTCTTTTACACTTCCAGGTTTCAGTGATATAGAATGAGTTTTTTGTTGTTCTTGTTGGACCCTGTGATGTGACTCAGGGACACATATGGATATAATTCCCTCTGCAGTCCCTGTCACCCCCTGAGGAATAGCCGATGATGAGAATTTAAGTTCTAGAGAGTCCTATGTTTACTAACATTTTAACTGCGGGGCAAAAGGGTAGCAGTGAAAGATTGATCGGCTAATCAGTTAGCAAAGAGCTAATAACTCCAGTGTGTTAGTTTCCATGAAGGCTACAAAGTGAAATACTTGGAATCAGACAATTATATAATACATGCTTTCACTTTTGAGAACTTGTAGGGAATCTCAAGGAAGACAAAATTAGCATTATCTAGTGGAAAGAGCATCGCAAACATTTAAAATATCTGGGTCAAGCCTCTACTCTGCCGTGTAACTTTGTGTCACCATAGGCAGTTTAACACTTTAAGCCTCTTTTTCTCTTTCAAAAATTAGGGATTTGAGCTAAATCATTTATCTTCAGAGTCCTTTAGAAACCACTTTAGAAGTCAAGTGATTTCTAAAGGTTAGATCGTTTGACGGTATAAAGACTTGTTCAGAGAAGGAAGAAATCACTGTGGGCTGGTGAAGTCAGAAAATATTTCACAGAAGGGGCTAGGTCTGAGCTAGGCTTTCAAGGCTGAGTGAGATTTAGATTGGTGAGGAAGGAGAGAGGCATTTCAGTTAAAAGGAAGAGAAAGAGCAAAATCATAAACAACAGTGAGTAAAATGTGTGCAAGGGAGCTTTAGGCTAGTCAGCACACAGGTTTCAGGGCAGGGAAAAGAGGGAGAGAGGTTTGGATAAGCGGGGTGGGAGAAATGATGGCAATAATATCTAATGTGTCGAGTATACAATGTGCTAGGTAGGTGTTCTAAGTAGATGTATTAACTGATTTACTAAGTTATGAAATAGATTACTGTTATTAACCAAATTTTGCAAATGAAGAAACGCATAGCGAATTGAGGATTTGAATCCAGGTAGTGCAGCTCTGAGACCACGCTCTTATCCACCATGCTCTATAATCACTAGGTAACAGTGTTCCAAATTTCTCCTTGCCACTTAACACCTTGGTGTTTCTTTTCCTCAGCGACACGGACACCTGTTTTACCTCGAGCAGTTTCTTGTTTTTTGTGAACTTGTTTCTTCCTCTATAAAGAGGAGATAAAGTATTTCTCATTCTTATGAGAATCAATTGACATAAACTCTCAAAATGCCTAATGTGACTGGGACCTGGGAAATGTTCAATAAAAGTTCCACGATGACAAGCAGATTTTCATAGCAACTTGGAGGCAACAGCTTACCATATGAGTCTTTATAGGAGCCTTCAAGTCAAGTAAAGTCATTTGTAGGCAGGTTTCTGTGACACTAAAAGTAATTTTGAAAAATAGGGCAAGCCTAAATGAATATTCCTTCATTCTGGTTTTGGAGTAGTTTGTTGCACATAGTTTAGAAAACAATGATTACTAATGTTTTGAAACAGTCTTGGGGGAAGATGTTTTTGAGATGGCTTATTTGTAGAAACTTTATACTTTGAGCACTGTCACATCCATTGTCTCATTTAATCCTCCATACGACAGTATTTGTGGGGCAGTAATTAATGTTATTTTCATTTACATATGAAGGAATTAAGATGGGGAGGTTACCCAAGGTCACATACTCAGGAAGTGACAGAGTTAGGACTCCCACCCAGGTCTCTGCCTTTGGATCTTCTGTACTTTGCTGTGGGCTTCCTAGACTGAGTTGCAGGTGCCATAGAGCTAGATGGTGAGCTAATTTAGTTGGAAGCTTGTATTAAGTGAACAATAATGTTAGTTCTTCCAGCCATTTATTAAACTTTGTTTTCCATGAGTGTTTAGTTTAATGATTTCCCTTTAGTGCTACCTTGGGATTCTCTTGCAGAAACTGCTAGATTTGACACAAAAAGCCAGTGAACAGAGCCATGGAAGGTGGTCACAGGAAGGATGGGACTCGTATTTATCTTCTCTGGCAAGACTGGAACCAGAAGACCTCAAGAAACATCGTGGTGTTTTGGACAGCACAGGAGATTTGGAGTCAGAAGGTCTGGGTTTAATTCAGCCATAGCAAGCTTCTATTCTTCCCTGAATGTCAGTTTCCTCATCCTTAAAGTTGGAGTAATAAAAGCTGCCCTACTTTCTTCATAGGATTGTTGTGACGTCAGATTGCAAACTGTAACATACACAACAGATTTAAATATATATGGACTGAAACTGTAGCAACAGGTGGGACTGAGAGTAGATATGAGGAAGAATTCCCCACTTAATTTCCTCTTAGGTTTTGTCATGGGCAGTTTTTCTAGTTAATTAGGAGTAGAAATTTGGGGGAGACAATAGGTTTTTCGCTAGTATCAGGGCTGCTGATTCTAGTTAGAACTGTGGAACTGGTGAATTTTGTTTTTTCACTTTTCTGTGTCTTCTCCCCCCACTGATGCCTTTCACTCTGTGTCCATGGACTCCTGTGACCTGGGACCCATTCCAGAGGTGAACATATTTTCTAAAACAAAATTGGGACATGAGGTCTTGTTTTTCAGTGTAAGAAATAGTCTGAGAGATTTTTAGATGCTGCAATATGGGAATTGGGGGGAAATTTTAGTGGTTGGTGGTTGGAACCTTCTTGAAATCCAGAGGTTCCTGGGAATTGGCCAGATTGTTGTTGGCATCCTTATTTCCTAGCTTTTTATTTTCATCAGGCTGAGTTAATCTTTGCTCAGTATGAGTTGTTAATGGCTGTTGGCAATCCCTTTTCACAGGTTTTTGCATTTTCATAGAAGAAGCTGGAAAATAGAAAATCTTCTCTGACCCTAAGTAATGAATAGTACAGCTTTAGCATTAAGATTGGGGGAAAAAGAGAATCATTCTTTATTGCCCCACACCCACATGAAAAGTCTACTCTTTAAAAGAAAAAACTTGGCAAAGAGGGATGAGATTGGTTTTCCTGTAGCCACCAGATGACTTACTTACACACTCAGATCAGGTTGAAAAATGCACTGAACTGAACTTTCATCCTGGAAGGAAACTGTAGCATGTGTGATTCTGTAATTAGGTCACATGTTTAAGTAAAACTTTATAATTTAGTATATACTTCCACTTGCATGTATCATCTAATTTAATTGTCACCTTAACCTTGTGAGGTAAGTTGGTATAGTTGCCTGTTTTGATTAGGAAACCAAGGCTCAGAGAGAGTGTGGTTTGCTTAGAGTTACTACATGAAATAGGTAGAGCTGTATGTAAAATCTAGATTCTTCTTTCTCTGTACCCTTTTCTCCTTACTCAGTGCCCCTTTTCTCTGTGCAGCTAAACTTTCCAAGCTCTGCGTTAATCAATTATGATCCTTTTGCCTCAAAGCACCAAGAACAGATAAGAAATTGCTTAAGCTGGAAAGTGCCTGTATGGTCTGTGACAGGTGCTGCGTAGGTTGGTTGAAAAATAACTTAAAGATTGTCTCCTTTCCCTATGTGTTTTTTGTTAATGCTTATAATACTCTGATGACTTAGAGTCCTTCTGGTGCTTCTGGTGTATTTCAGACTGATTTTAAGTTGTCAGGAGAGGGGATTTTCACTCCAGAGCTCAATTCCTTTAAAGCTTCTTATTATCCTTTTGTACCTGGAAACTTATTTCTTAGCCAGAGCTCAGGGTGGCATCAGACTTAAGTTCCTACTAAAAAGACTGTTCCCTGCCGATCAATTTTTTTCTGCCTTTTTTTTTTTTTCCCACATAGCCGGTCCCTCTCGCTACAGCCCCCTCCCTCTTCCCCTTAATTCCAACTATAGTTATTTGCAAGATTCTGGGAGTCAAAGGGCAGTGAGTTTGGGGTAGAGAAAGCATCTGAAGCTCCTGTCCCTTCTGACTGCTCATGTTCCCTGAATATCGTGGAAGCACCCTGCTGCTGTGTCCACTTAGCAGAACCTGTGCCTTTCTCCAGACTCTTCAAGAGCAAAGGTCTGGGTGGTGGCCTTGAGGGAAGAAAGACTTCCCAGAGATTCTTCAATGAGTTGATTTGGTTTTTCCTATAGTTAGAGCTTAAAAACAGGCATAGAGATCAGCCTTTTGTTTTGTTTTGGGTTTTTTGGCCTCACGCATGTGGGATCTTAGTTCCCCGACCAGGGATGGAACCCTGGGCCCTCGGCAGTGAAAGCGCAAAGTCCTAACCACTGGACTGCCAGGGAATTCCCACCTTTGTTTGTTTTTACTGGTCTACTTCCTTTCTCCTTCTTGGGGATTATTTTGAGGTTTCCCATTTATCTCATTAATTCCTTCATGAAGTATTCCATGGGAACTAGTGCTATAGTGCTGAACACAAGAGACGTTGTCCTGTCTTCACAAAGCTTATGGTTTATTTGGGAAGATAGTCAATTAAACAAGCAGTGTAATGAAGTATGATTTATTATTATATCAACATGATTAAACGAAGTTTTAAATGGAACATGTTTGTCTCATAATTTCACCATAGCAATAGAGCAGCTGCTGTCACATTTTTATGTTGTCTTCCAATATTTGTCCAAATGCAAACATATTTTTACATAGTTGTGATTGTTGTCTAGCTATAATTTCATATTTTGTTTTTTCTACTTGTAAATAATGTTTACATATTGTCATATAGTCTTAATAATTATTATATATTTTAATAACTGTTGTACCATGATTTATTCAATTATGTTTCTATTAGAGAACTGCTGACTTCCAATTTTCCAACATTATTACGTAGTACTACCATAGGCATTCTCAGTTTTCAGGAAATGAACTATTTGATCAGAGATTATGATAATACGACTCTTAGCGTAGGATCTCTTGGCTCAAACCTCAATGAAGAGCGCAATTAGTTGCCAGAATTAATGAGAATTGCAGGACACATTGATCACTGACACTTCAAATGCCTTTGGGACACTGGGGCTATGGCTTTCTGAGGGTTGCTTAAAAAAAATTATGATGATATATGTAGCTTTTGATAGATACTGCTGTATTGCTTCCTATAAAAGGTTTTTCCAGTTTGCAGTCCATCAGCTATATTCACTTCACTTTTCAGATGCAGTTTTATCTTTTTAAGTGCTGATATGATAGGTATGAGAGCAGTATTTGGCTATTTTACCATGTATTTCTACGAGTACACATGAGTTGAATGTTTTCCCTAATGTTTGTTTATAAATATAGTATGTGAAATGATTGCTCTGTTTTTTTGGCATTTTATTGGTTGATTTGCTAATTTGACAGTTTGATTTTGAATGGGATATTCATTGTCAATGAAGAGGAATGGATAACTGCGTAGAATGTCTTCTTGGGGATTTGCTCTAATTTGACAAAAAACTTCTGTGATTGCGACGTTAAGGGTCAGATTCTTTGAGCTAGAGTCAGTACTCTGTGTAGGACTGACACCTGTGGGGTCTGCACTGGGCTGTGAGTTCCTTCAGGGCAAGGACCATGTTTTTCTCTTTGACTCAGCATTTAGCAGCCTGGCCAATGATAGGCCTCAAAAAATTGTTGAAGGAATATGACTTTCTTGGACAGTCTCCTTCTCTAAATATCATTCTCACATCTTCACCATTTAAAATTCATTCTTTGGTTCTCAATAACTTTCTAATCTTGGAGGCCTCTAGGAATTTATAAATACCTGTAAAGGATACCTCCTGGAATTTATAAATACTTCTAGGATTTATAAATACCATCAATGCCGTGGTGGTCTCAGGCAACATATCGGAGATTATAACCACAGTACGAGAGCAATACTCTATAGGGGTGGAATAAAAAATAGATACCTGGTGATGGAGGTGTGGAGAGGGGGTGAGAGAGATGCTCAGAAGAGTAGTAGGAAGTTGTCAAGAATAAACCTCATCTATTGCAGAGAATCCCAGGAATATGAGAACAGGAATGTAATCTTAGCGGTCGCCTGAGCTTTGGTGTCCTTATGTGTAAATGTGGATGAGAATGCATACTTTCCAGGGTTGTTGTGAGACTTTATTTAAATAAAGTAGGTTATAAAAGTGCTTTGTAAACTCTAAAGTGCTATGTGGATAAAAAAATCATTGTTATCATCACCATCATGTAGGTAACCAAGGAGCAGAGGGATAAAGTTACTTTTATTTTTTGCCAGGAGCTAAATTTAGTCTTCATATTTTGCAGTCAGTCTTTATCATTTGAAGATGAAATAGAAGTTTCTAAAGTATTATTTTCCCGCCAAGGAAATAGTGAGGAAGGATGGAGGATGTGGTTGGGTAGCTTTAGGGACTGAATAGACTTTGTTAAGCTTTTTATCACTTTACCAAATGATTAGTTTCTTTCTGCCCAAGTCCTTTTCCTAGAGAATGAAGCACAGCAAAAAGAAGAGTAAAAACAACATGAGCATGGCAAAAGCATGGGCTGTGTTCAGAGACAGTAAGTGATTTGACTGAGGCAGTGGGTTAAGATATGGAGGAATCATGAGCTGATCCTGGGATAGTAGATTAGGATCCAATAAGGACAACCTTGAATGCAAAACTCAGAGGTAGTCAGTGGGGAATAGTGAAGGTTTTGGAACAAGGGAATGATTTGATCAATGCCGTGCTTAGTAAGGTTTATCTGGGGACACTGCAGAAAGTGGGGAGGAGGAAGAACTTGTGCAGGGCTGGAGACCAATTTAGAGGCATGTTTTCGTTTTCCGTCTATGAGAGACTAGAGGCTTCTAATAGGACCGTGGCCGTGGAAAAGAAGGAGTGGATACAAGGATGTCAGAGAGTATAGTCCCAGGCTGAAGGAGCTCTGGGACCTTATGACCTTCAGTCTGTTATATCTCCCAGAGGTTTGTTTTCCCTGTAAACTTTTTAAAAGTTGAAGTATAAAAGTGCACAAATACTAATAGTTCAATGAGTTTTTACAAAGTATAAAGTATGACCCAAGTCGAGATATACAACATATCCAGCACCTGCTAAGCTTATATCCCCCTTCAGTCATTACTTCTCCTTCCCCAACAGGTAACCGCTATTTTGGCTTCCTTCAATATACGTTAATTTTGCCTGGTTTTGAGCTTTCTATAAATAGAATGAGTACAAACTCTTTTATGTCTGGCTTCTTTTGTTTGACATCATGTTTATGCGATTTTTCTGTTTTCTGGTATGGAGAATTAGTTCATTCTTTTTCAGTGCTCATTTGTATTTCGTTGTATGAATATATCACAATTTATTTATGCATTCTGCTGTTGATGGATGCTCAAGTTGTTCCCAGTTTGGGAACAACTATGAATAATACTGCTATGAACAGTTCCTTTACATGTCTTCTGGTGAATATAAGCTCTTGTTTCCTACCCAGGAGTAGAATCTGCTGGGTTATAGGGCATATGCAAGTTCAGCTTTAGTAGATACTACCAAGTACTTTATAGAGTTTTACAGAGTTTACCAATTTACACTGCTGTTAGCAGAGTTTAAGAGTTCCTCACCAATACTTGTGTCTTAGTTAGGTTGGGCTGCTATAATAAGTACCATAGGTTGGGTGGCTTAATGAACAGTTACTTATTTCTAACAGTTCTGGAGGCTAAAACTCCCAGATCAGGGTGCCAGCATGATCAAGTTCTGTTGAAAGTCCTCTCCCTCGCTTGTAGATGCCGTCTGTCTTTATCCCCACATGGCAGAGAGAGAGAGAGCTCTGGTCTCTTCAACTGCTTATGAGAGCACCAATTCCATCATAGGGGCTCCATCCTTACAAGCTTATCTAAATCTGATTATCTCCCAAACTCCCCACCTCCAAATACAATCACATTAAGGATTAGGGCTTCAACATATGGATTTTGGCAAGGGACAAAAAGATTCAGTCCATAATAACTCAGTATTATAGTATTTTAAATTTCAAAGGCTTTTATGTTATAAGAAACTTGAACAGAGAGGGCTATATCTAGCATAAAGGAAGAAAGGAGCTACATTCTTCCCTCTGTATCCACAGGGGATTGGTTCCAGCCCCCCGCCCCCCAGCAAAGTCCATGGATGCTCAACTCCCTTGTATAAAATGGTGAAGTATTTACATATAACCTATGCACATCCTTCTGTATACCTTATATCATCTCTAGATTACATATAATACCTAGCACAATATAAATGCTATGTAAATAGCTGCTGCATGGTAAATTCAAGTTTTGCTTTTTGGAAATTTCTGGAATTTTTTCCCCAAATATTTTTGACCCCCAGTTGGTTGAATCTGCAGATGCAGAATCTCAGATACAGTGGGCTGACTGTACTGGTTATTGAAGGCCTGCCACATACCAGACACTGCCTAGGTGCCTTTTCTTTACATTGTCTCATTTAATGAAGATAATACTCCTGTAAACTGTGTGATCAGTGTTATCACATTGATTTTACAGGCCAGAAAACTGAGACTCACAGGTTCGGCAGCTCATATCTGCTGTCTAGAATGCAATCTAGATCTGCTTGAATCCAAACAATGACATCACATAAAACTGCAGTTCGTCAGTGCGGTGTTTTCGGCTTTTTGGTGGTTAGAGGAGGCTCTTCTTGGGGACCCTGAAGTCCCATCATATAGGTAGCCCTCTTCTGAGACTTAGTACTTAGCTGACGCTGTAAACAGCAGCCTCCCAACCAGGCACCTCCCCCGCCTTGTGCCCTCTCTGCTTCCCCACTGAATCCACTCAGCAGCCGGTCATTAAGACTGTCTCAAGGTAGATATTATACTGGCACATCCTCTGCTCCAGCTGGCAGGATGACGGAAAAAGCTCCCATGGAATTTTTAACCCTAGCCAAGCCTCTTATTTCTCTCTCTTACCAGCTTTCTTCCTGTAGCTTTTGTCCCCCTCAAGACTAGGAAGACAGGAATGACATCACAGAAAGAGCTAGAAGGCAGGAGACCTAGGTCCTGACCCTAACACTAAATTGTATGCTTTTGAATATCACATCTACCTGCTCTTGACCTGGGTTTTTTTTTTTTTTTTTTGCTTTTTTTAATTTGTCAATTTGTAAAGGTTTTTTTTTTCTCTATTATTTATTTATTTTAAAAATTTATTTTATTTGTTTGGCTGCATTGGGTCTACGTTGCTGTGGGGGGGGGGCTTCTCATTGCAGTGGCTTCTCTTGTTGCGGAGCACGGGCTCTAGGCGTGCGGGCTTCAGTAGTTGTGGCTTGTGGGCTCTAGAGCGCAGGCTCAGCAGTTGTGGCACACGGGCTTACTTACTCCTCGGCACATGGGATCTTCCTGGACCAGGGCTTGAACCCATGTCCCCTGCATTGGCAGGTGGATTCTTAACCACTGCGTCACCAGGGAAGCCACGGGTTTTCTAATTTGTAGAAAGAGGGCATTCATTGGACTGGGGTTAGTGGTTACATGGGCCGTCCTTAAGGTTTACTGTGGGAAGACTCAAGCAGAAGATACTTTGAATCCTCTGTATATTATTATAAACAGAGCAGCTCTGGTTTTATTTGTTGTGTATGTATTGAGCTTCCTCCTGAGATTTTAAAGTGAAAGATTATATGACAAGTACATGCTTGAAATACACTAGACTAGGTGATATCTACTAAGTCAATGTATTACTTTGTGAAAACCTTGTGAAAGATTATGAGTGACAAAACTGAAATGAGCAAAATTTTCACCCTTTACATTTAAAAAAAATATGTATACAAGGCTTCATCTTTCCTCTGTGGTCATGCTTTCCTCTGACCACTGTGAGGGAATGGAGGGGGTATAATGAATTTTGCCTAGGATAGGAGGTTGGGGAAGGATTCACCAAAGAGGAGGCATCTGAGCTGGACTTAAGAGAAGAGTAGAGTTTCACTAGGTGGATTAGGAGATTGGAGAGATAAGGCATTTCAGGTAGAGAAATAAGGCAGGAAGGCATGAAAAAACATTGCTATTTTGGAAATACTGTGTTCTTGGTATAGATATTGTATATGATGGAAGAAGAAGGAGGAAAGCTAGGCGACGAGGCCTCTTTGTAAAGGGACTTGAACATTTGAGGGCTAATGAAGAAGTGTACATATCATTTGAATTAGCCCTGCTTCATTCATTTGGGGCTCCTTTAGACTCAGCATCCCTGATCCACACAGCAGTGTTTCTGCATAGGAGCTATGGCAGTGGTGATGCTCACATACTCAGAAGTGACTCTGAATAGAGGGAACCTTGGTGGCCTGGGTCTACATTAATTTCTTCTTCTTAATTGGCTCAGAGTGCTGGATATATATGTGTAATACTTGTGTAAAATGAAAGGGTAGAGGGGTGGGGGAGGCTCTGCTGCTGGGCAGTGACTTTCCACACTGTGATAAACTCAGTGGTGTCCTTTCCATTTAAACTCATCATCAGGGGTGGAAGTGGAAGATTGTAATTTTACCTCCTGTGTGAAAAATTAGAGTCAGGCTTATGGCTCCGACTTCCCAGCTCTTCTCCATAATGGATCTCCTCATTTTGTCCCTGGAAGCGTATGTTTATTTGTAATGTATTACATTCGTGGTAATTGGAGCAGCGTGGCTTTTCATTCTCCTGTCAAACACTCGTCTCCCTGCCTAGAGAGCCTCAGAGCCTGATAATAATGAGCCTATGAATTGCATTAGGTTAGGAATTAGGTTCCCAGTTAAACATGTATGAAGGGTGTCTCACCCATTTGCCCTCTTTTTTCGTTTGTGCCCTTGAGGTGTCCCTATATCCCATGAGTCCTATCCTGGTTGAGGACAGGTTTCAGATTGGGGCACAGTATCCGCCCAGTTGGGACCAATGTCACCTTCATTCATTTTACAAAATAGTGAGAAGGAGTGAGCTGACATTGACTGAAAAGTTACTATGAGCAGGCACTTCACATACATTACCTCATTGACTCCTTGCACCTTAAAAGAGCTGTTATCACCATTTTACATATGAAAAGATAGTTAAGTAACTTCCCCAAAGTTGCATATAGCTGGAAAGTGGTAAGTGAGGATTTGAATCTTTGTCTGAATTCAAAACTCATGTTTTGTCCATTTCATGACTCTGAAAGCAGAATAATTGTGCGTATACAGTCATAGCAATTTTGTAGCTCGATGGAAAAATTATACGTGGGGGGCCTTTAGGCATTAGAGCCAGAAAAGTGGCTTTGGAGAATCAACACTAAAGGCTAATCAGAAGAGTAGCCTTATAAAGTATAGAGTGTAAAGAGTTAAAGCAATTCTAGTACTTTCCTCACTTTGGGAATGAAACACATTATTCTGTGGCCAGTGGTAAGTTTAGATAATATCCAGGTGTGAGGCAGAGTAGGAAGCAAGAGAGTGATATGATATGTAGCTGGGGCTCTTTTTAAACACTGAGATATAATTTGCATGCCATAAAATTCACCTTTCTGAAGTGTAAAATTCATTGGTTTTAGTATACTTATGAGATTGCGTAACCATCACCACTATCTAATTCCATGTCTTCATCACTCCAAAAAGAAACCCTATACCCATTAGCAGTCATTCCCCAAACCCCCTTCCCGCAGGCCCAGGCAACTGCTTATCTACTTTGTGTCTCTATGGATTTGCCTATTCTAGACATTGGATATAAATGGAATTATATAACATGTGACTTTTTCTTCTTCTGCGTCCAGCTTCTTTCTCTTAACATAATGTTTTCAAGGTTTATCCGCATTGTAGCATGGACATAAGAAAGAACTACATAAATAGCACTTAGTAGTACTTAGTTCTTTTTAATGGAAGTTTATTCCTCTATTCCTTTTTGTAATATTCCATTGTATGGATGTACCATATTTTATTTATCCATTCATCAGTTGATGGATATTTGGGTTTTTTCCACTTCTGTGCTATTATGAATAATGCTGCTATGAACATTTGTGTACAAGTTGTTATGTGAACATGTTTTCAGTTTTCTTGTGTATATACCCCGGAGTGGAATAGGAGTAACTCTATGTTTAACTTTTTGAGGGACTGCCAAACTGTTTTCCAAAGCTGCTGTGCCATTTTATCTTTTATTTTTATTTATTTTTTGCTGTGCCATTTTACATTCCCACCAGTAATGTATGATGGTTCCATTTTTTAAAAAATAAATTTATTTATTTATTTATGGCTGCGTTGGGTCTTTGTTGCTGCACGTAGGCTTTCTCTAGTTGCGGTGAGGGGGGGGCTACTCTTCATTGCGGTGCGCAGGCGTCTCATTGCAGTGCGCTGGCGTCTCATTGCTATGGCTTCTCTTGTTGAAGCATGGGCTCTAGGCGTGTGGGCTTCAGTAGTTGTGGCTCGCGGGCTCTAGAGCTTAGGCTCAGTAGCTGCGGCGCACCGGTTAGTTGCTCCGCGGCATGTGGGATCTTCCTGGACCAGGGCTCAGACCCGTGTCCCCTGCATTGGCAGGCAGATTCTTAACCACTGCGCCGCCAGGGACGTCCCGTGATGGTTCCATTTTTTTTCCACATCCTTGACAACATTGTTATTGTACTTTAAAAAATTATTATTCTAGCCATCTTAGTGTATATAAAGTAGTATCTCATTATGTTATTTATTTGTATTTCCCTAATGATTAATGATGCTGAGCATTTTTTCATGTGATTATTGACTGTTTGTATATCTTATATGGAGAAATGCCTATTGAAATTCTTATTTTTAATTGGGTTAATTGGATTGGTTTGAGTCTTTTTGTTGGTGAGTTGTAAGAGTTTTCTTTATATGTTCTAGTTATAAGTACCTTACCAGAATATGATTTGCAGATATTTTCTCCCACTTAGTGGGTTATCTTTTTACTTTTGATAGTGATTTTTAAAGCACAAGCAACATTTTAAAATTTTGATAAAGTCCAGTTTATCTATTTTTTCTGTTGTTGCTTGTGCTTTTGGTATATCATTGCCTAATTCAAAGTCACCTGTTTTCTTCTAAGAGTTTTATAGTTTTATCTCTTACAGTTAGGTCTTTGATTCATTCTGCATTAATTTTTATAAGTATAAATTTTATGGTATAAAGTAGGAGTCCCACTTCATTCTTATACTTGTGGATATCTATATTTCCCAGCACATTCATTGAAAAGACTCTTCTCTCCCCATTGAATTGTTTTGGCACCCTTGTTGAAAAATCAGCTCATTATAGAATTATGGATTCATATTTGGATTTTCAGTTCTATTCTGTTGATGACATGGATTCCAGTGATCTACCGTCTATCCTTATACCACCACTACAGTCTTCATTACTGTAGCTTTGTAGTAAGCTTCGAAATTGGAAAGCGTGAGTTCTCCAACTTTGTTCTTTTTGTTCTTTTCTAAGATTTTTGGCTATTCTTGGTTCATTGAATTTTCTTATGGATTTTAGGGTCAATTTGTCAATTTCTTTTATTTATTTTTATTTCTATTTTTTTTGGCTGTGCCATGTGGCTTGTGGGATATTAGTTCCTTGACCAGGGATTGAACCTGGGCCCCGGCAGTGAAAGCACTGAGTCCTAACCACTGCACCACCAGGGAATTCCCTGTTAATTTCTTTTAAAAAGGCAATGGGGATTTTGATAAGGATTGCATTGAATCTGCAGATTAATTTGAAGAATATTGGCATCTATTAAGTCTTGCAGTCCATGAACACTGCTGTCTTTCTATTTGTTTTGATCTTCTTTAATTTCTTTCAATAATGTTTTGTAGTTTTCAGTAGTCTTCCTTTTAAACATTTGTTACCAATAATTTTATTCTTTTTGATGCTGTTATAAATGGAGTTGTTTTCTTAATTTTTTAATTAGTCGTTACTAGTATATGGAAATACAACTGATATTTTATATTGACTGTGTATCGTGCAACCTTGCCATACTCGTTTATTAGCTCTAATAGAATGTGTGTGTATATGTGTGTTCCTTGGAATTTTTTATATACAAGATCATGTCATCTACAGATAGCAGTAGTTTTACCTCTTCCTTTCCAATCTGGAAGCCTTTTATTTCTTTTTCTTGCCTAATTGTCCTGGCTAGAATGTCTAGTACAATGCTAAGTAAAAGTGGAGAGAGCAGACATCTTTGTCTTATTCCTGGTCTTTGGGGGAAAACTTTCACTATTAGTATAATGTTAACTGTGGTTTTTTTCATAGATGCCTTTTATCAAGTTGAGGAATTTCCTTTTGATTCCTAGGTTGCTGAGAGTTTTTTATGATGAAAATGTATTGGGTTTTGTTAAATGCTTTGTGTCTATAGTCATGTGGTTTTTGTCCTTTATTAACACTGTGTATTATATTGATATTTATGTGTTGAACCAACCTTGCATTGCTGGGATAAATCTCACTTAGTCATCATATATAATCCTTTTTTCCCCCTGAGGTGTTTTTTTTTTTTTAAATTGAGGTCTAGTTGATGTACAATGTTATGTAGGTTTCAGATATACAACAGAGTGATTCACAATTTTTAAAGCTGTATTCCATTTATAATTATTATAAAATATTGGCTATATATAATTCTTTTTATATATTGCTAGATTTGGTTTGTTAGCATACTGTTTGTAGCTGGAGCTTTTTGCAAAGTGTTTTTAGTAGATCTGACATTATACAGAGAAAAATAGAAGGTGCCTCGCATTTTACCAACTGCTGTGTGCTGCTACCATGCTAAAGGCCTTATGTATGCTCTCTTATTTAAACTTCTAGGTAGTGGTGTCCCTGTCTTGCAGATGAGAAAACAAAGAGGCAAAAAAAAAATTTGTTTTGGTTTAGCACTTATCTTCTCTTAAATAGGGATTGATACTGCAAGGAAAAGAAGTAAGGCAGGGCCAAATAGCCAGATAAAGCAGCGGGATTTTTGAAGGTGTGTTGTAAGTTATAAAGCTAGTTTTATGTGTGTAATAACAGAACTGGACCCGTCGTGGGTATAATCATAGGCTAGAGATCTTATATAAGGTGAAGGGCTGGGCATAGAAAGAAATACAAGATTTTCTTGGTTGTATGGCCACCCTTTTTTGATAGCAGATAGGATCAGGCCTTAACCCTTAAATGAAAACCGTCTTTAAGCCTTAGGGTTAAAGAAGACACTTTTCCTGCCCGTAAGTAGTTAGTGTTGTAGTGTGGATGACATGTAAGCTGTACAGTGATGTTCTGGGCCTTCAGCAATGCCCACATTAACCAGGTGGGCACTGGTGTTGGGGGAGCCTGGAATCCTTATTGTATACTTAGTTAATAATAATAAAGTATGGAATGATTAACTATAAAGTATGCCGATTTGGGACACCAGTTGGTGATTTGGGAGATTTGTGCCCGTGTTTGGGGAACACAGATTCCCTGGGTGTTCAACAGCTGGATTACCAAGTATTAGTATTTCATGGGGATTCAGCTTCCGAAGATGATTGGAATTTGATGAGAGATTGCCTGGCAGGTCTGTAGCTGCAGACAGAAAAGGCAGTGAAAGTAGACTTTAGAGTGCAAAAGTTGGAGGTAGGAGGTCTTCGGATTAGCAGATTAATCTAGTTCTGATGAATATGAGAGAAAAATGGTTAACACAAAATTCTGCATAGTGATTACTTCCAGTGGAAGCCAAGGTGAGGCAGGAGGGTATGTAGAGAGCTTTAATGGTATTGGGAGGTTCTGTTTCTTAAAATGAGTGGTAGATCCATGAGTGTTCTTTTTATTAGTAGGCTTTATAAATTCTTTGTACATCACATTTTAAAATATATCCAATATTTCTTCACAAAAGGGGGAGATGAAAGAAAAACAGGTGGAAGAATAAAGGAAGAGAATCAAGTCCCAGCAAGGAACTAATGCCAGGCAGCCTTTGCTTAATATATGTCGTGTTACAGTGATCTTGCCCATTTAGAGTTATTAGGAGAATATATGTTTCTCTCTTTGCTTCCATGACTTAAAACTAAAAGGTAATTTCCTAGAGCTAAGCTTTGGGAAGAGGAGAAGAAAATGAAGCTTTGAAACAGATTTTGTTTCTGTTTCTCAGGGGAGAAAGTGGTAGGTGTTGGAGTGGGAGCTCATGTGTCCAGGCACCAAACTTGGCAGACAGCTCCCTCAGAGCAGATGGAGTGAGGATTTCACAGCCTGACTGACTGACTCAGACCTGCCTCCCTGCAGGCAGCCACTATTGGGGATGGCTTGAATCTCTGTCAAAAGCTGCAGGATCATGTTATTTCTCCTTCTACTCTAGCAGTGGCAAACTCTAACTTTCCTGGACGAAGAGCTGCCCAGGACTCAGGCAGACCAAGTGTTTGGGCAAGGAGCTGAGTATTGATATCTGACCTCTATTGTTTGCAGGGACAGTGGCTTTGGTGGAATGGACGTTTCTTAGATTGAAGTGTTTAAACAGAGGCTGTTAACTCCCGGTGGATGACTCCCCCAATCCATGTTGCTTTAGGGAGGATTTTTACATTGAATTGGATTGCCTGTGTGTTCTCCAAGCTTCTTTTCTGCCTGGAGATTATGAGAAATGTGAATTGGAAGCTTCTGTATAGTCCATGATTGGTTTAGTGAGGTCAGCATAGGAAAAAACCCTAGGAAAGACTTAGAATTATTGCCTAAGATGTAAACAGCTTTCCGAAAATGACAGATCTTGCTGCCAGTCACGATTTTAGCACCCAGTGTAGATGAACATGTGCTGGATTAGGGCCACAGCCTTTTAGTTGGTGTCCTTGCCTTTAGTCTCTCCCCTGCCAATTTAGACTACAAATGCTGCCAGGCTTTTTTCCCTGAAACCCTACTTTCATCATGGCACTCTTCATTCAGGTAGCTCCAGTAGCTGCCGCTCTGCATCAAGTCTAGGCATGCTGTCTAGCTTTGAAATGTGTTATATCTGGCCTTCTTCTCTAGCTAAAACCTACCTACCTGTCCTATAAGTCTTAGCTCAATTTCTTCCTCTTTCAAGCTAGCATCGATCACCGTCTTCTGTGCTCTATCAACCATATATAGTAATTTCTAAATAATGTAGTGGTAAATTGTTTCATAATGGTTATTTGTATGTTAGTGTTGGACTCTGAGCCCTTTGAAGTTATGGACCGTGTTTCCTCCTCTTCCCCATGGTATTTAAGGTGGCGCTGGGCACATGTCAGTACATTTTGTTAAATTATTAAACACTGAAAGTTTTGTAAGTAATAACTAGTATTTGTATATTATTTTAGAGTTTACAAATGCTTTTACATTTATTATCTCACTTAATTCTTCCAGAAATTTTGTGATATTCCCATTTAAAGATGAAGAAATTGACACTTAAAGAGATGAAGCTCAGCTCAGTGCTCTGTGACAACCTAGATAGGTGGGATGGGGGCGGGGAGGGAGGCCCAGGAGGGAGGGGAGATATGTATACATATAGCTGATTCACTTCATTGTACAGCAGGAAGTAACACAGCACTGTAAAGCAATTATACTCCGAAAAAACAAAAACAAAAAACAAATAAAATCACACATTTAGTATTATTATTGCATTGGTAAAAATACAATCACACTTAGAAAAAAATAAGAAAAATACATTAAAAGAATGTTAAAATAAGCTTTGTTTAGGGATTACAGGTGATTTATTTTCAGCTTTTTTATTTTCATAAATTCTTTAATTATGTATTACTTTTAGAGGGTAAAAAGGTGAACTAAAAGGAATAAAAATAACTTACTGCTAAAAAAAACAAAAAAGAGTTGATATAATTTGCCCAAGGTCTCACAGTTGCTAACTGGTAGACAGAACTGGAGTCCAAGTTTTTAGTTCTGTTGAAAATGCCAACTTACCTCAGGTTTTCTTAAAATCCCAGTTTTCTTTAAGGGATTTGTAGACATTGTTATTCAATACCATGGAAATATGCTGGGAGTGCAATGAAAAAGTGCTGTCTTCCTGTGAACTAGATAGTTATAAAAGATGTTATGAATGTTTCACATTCAAATGGATCTGAAGAAAGAAGGTGTAGTGGGTTGAATAGTGTCCCTCATATCTACCCATCACCTTAGAATGTGACCTTTTTTGGAAATAAGGTCTTCGCAGAAGTGATTAGTTGAGGATTTTGAGATGAAATCATCCTAGATTTAGGGTGGGCTCTAAATTCAATGACTGGTGTCCTTATAAGGAGAAGAGAGAGGACACAGAGAGGAACAGGGACGAAAAGGCCATGTGAAGTTAGAGGCAGAGATTGGAGCTAGGTAGCTACACACCAGGGACCAGCAAGGATTGCTGATAGCCACTAGAAGCTGGAAGAAGCAAGGAACCGATGGTCCCCTGCAGCTTTCAGAGGGAACATAGCCCTGCCAACACCTTGATTTCAGATTTCTAGCCTCCAAAACAGTGAGAGAATAAATTTTGACTGTTTTAAGCAATGATGTTTGTGCTGATTTGTTACAGCAGCCTTAGGAAACTAATACAGAAGGGAAGAAAAAATGATTACCAAAAGTCTCTTATATACCAGCCTTATTCTAGGTACTACAATATGTTATTTTACTTTATCTGTCAACAGCTTTTTGTAGATAGGGATTATTTATCCATATTTTATTATCAGAAAAATAAGATTCAGAAAGATAAAATAGAAAACTCATGTTTCAAAAATATTCTATCATTCTGTTTTCAGCTATATATCAATACTTTCTTCTGTTCGTTGCCTGAGGAACTTACTTTGTGGTCCTCACAGTGATTGGGCACTGAATTGTGATGGTCTATCCCTACTAGCTTGGTTAAAGATGTGAACGGTGGATCAGTCAAAAGAGGGCCGGAAGTCTCATATGACCTTTCTAATGGGCCTGAGTTTTAGCCTCTCTCCCCCAACATCTTTACCTACATATTCACTCAGCCTTCATGAAACTTTCCGAGATTCCTCTTTACCTAATAATTTTCTCTCTCTCTCTCTCTTTCTCTCTCTCTTTCATCTGAAACTCCATAACAGTTTATCTACTGAATTTTATTACACTTATCATAGTCTATATTTTATTATTATGTGATTTCTGTCTATGTCTTACCCTCCCAGGTACATTGTCAGCTTCTTGAGGATGAGGATCTTGTCGTATTCATTTTTATATCTTCCATGTTACGTACTGGGAATCCTTACTCATAACATCTGCTAATTAATTGTTAGTTGGATTTCTGTTTTCCTCTTCTCCCTCTTCTCCAGTTTTCAGGTTCCAGTGCCAACTTTTGGAAGGCAGAGTTCATCTTTGGTTTCTTCCTGTCTTCCTTTTCAGTGACATTATTATCCTTGTGTACCTCATACCCTCGCTGGGCCTTGTTGTCCGCTGACTCTCATTTAATTCTATTCTGAAGTGTTGCTATGCTGTATTCTAAACACGTTTTTAAGAGGTCTATCATAGCATTTTCACAATGTTACAATCATGTTAGATGCCTGCCTCCCAAACTACAAATTTCTCTAAAAGAAGGGTTTTTCTTGCCCATTCTAATACCCAAAATGCCTAGTTTTTTGCTTCACATTCATTAAATGTTGGTTGAGTGAGTAAATTAATGGTGTTTTACTTCCTAGGATGTCTGTATTTTTCTAGGAAAACTGGTAGCCCGATAGGCCTTCCAAATCCAATTGAATTTGGTGGTAGAATTTTTAAAAAATACTAACAAGTATTGAGGTAGAGGTCTGGGTTGGGAGCCTTTTGATTCCCCAAATATTCAACCTTATAGGTTACCCTCTATTTTAGATGGTTGGTCCTGCCAGGTATAGATGCGAAGTAGATCATAAGGCCAAGATCATCTTGAAAAGTGATGCTGAAACTCTCCATATGGAGCAGACTTATTTCCAGGAGAGTTTTGTGAAGCTATCTTTTCATGAAAATAGCTTTTAAGAAGCAAAGTACAACATTTTAAGCTTCAGATAATTCAAGGCTTAGAGGAGATTGAGATCCTCTTTTATAGTTTCTTCCTCTAGGGGAGTAGCGTAGCATGAGAGAAAGAACACTGACGTGGGGTTCACAGTGCAAGTTCTGGTCCCAAACATGAGTGTAATTATTTATATGATTATAGTGGACTTCTGTTGTTTTTGCCTTCCAGTGTCCATTTCCCCTTCTTTTAATACCATCGTCCAGATTTTCCTCTGGAGAGCCATCTTCTCCCTAGAACTCAGGTCTTGTGCTTTGGGCAGAGCCCACTTCACCCCTGGCTTCAAGGATGGACATGTGATTCATGCCTTGCTAATTAGAGTATTATATTTTTCTGATCATGGAGATTGATTTAGGAATGGGCAGCAATCTCAGTTTGGATCTATTTTTGATCAATTTTTTTTAGAGAAGGTATGTATTCTTTTTATATTGGATATGAATCTGGGAAGATGTAAGACTGGGGTCCTCAGGAGAAGTTCTGCCTGGGAATGAAGCCAAAACAGAGATGAAAAGCAACCAGATCCTCTGAACTCCTAAAATCTGTTGAACTCAAAACCTGGACTTTTCATATATGTGAATTAGTAATTTTGTTTTTGCCTAGTTTACTTTTGCAAGTCACCTGAAAAGGTGACTTTAAACAAGCTTTTCAGGACTTTCCTGGTGGCGCAGTGGTTAAGAATCCGCCTGCTAATGCAGGGGACACGGGTTCGAGCCCTGGTCCGGGAAGATCCCACATGCCACAGAGCAACTATGCCCGTGTGCCACAACTGCTGAGCCTGTGCTCTAGAGTCCACGAGCCACAACTACTGAAGCCTGCATGACACAACTAGTGAAGCCCGCGCGCCTAGAGCCTGCGCTCCACAATAGGAGAAGCCACCGCAGTGAGAAGCCCGTGCACCACAAGGAAGAGTAGCCACCGCTCGCCGCAACTAGAGAAAGCCCACACACAACAACAAAGACCCAACACAGCCAAAAATAAATAAATTTATTAAAAAACAAACAAGCTTTTCTGAGCCTTTATTTTAGTATCTTTAAAATGAGCACACTGGGCTCATTAAGAGGTAGATTTACTTCTATGTTGATACCTGTTTGAAATAAACTAGATTTTTTTCCATTGGAATAACCCAGGTTGGTGGTCTGGATGTTCTTGGTGCTACTAAGTTGTGTTTCCCTGTTGGTAAATCTGACTACTGATATTTCAGTGGATTTATAAAATGATAGCATTGTCACTTATCATGTCTGTAAACTTGACCACATATTTTAGCCTCTTGAGTTTTAGTTTCCTCTTTCAGGGTGCTGATGCTGATAGCTGTCTTGTTCAACTCACAAAATCAAATGGTGGAATGAAATCAGAGGGTCAGAAGAGAAGTATAATTTTGACTATAGAGGATAGGTAGGATTCAGATGAAAAGAGAGGTAAGGCATGAACATGAATGACGTGAGCAAAGGCAAAAAAGAATGAGAATTCTTCTGCAGGTCAAACTTGTTCAGATTCCTGGTGGAATATTGTATTTCATTCTGTCTTTCTCACTGCATGAATAATTAGGGTACTGAAAGATTTGAAATAAGATCTTTGTGGGAAAGTAAAGGGTTCCAGAAATATGACTGAAAACTTAGTAACTGTCTATAATTATCTTGCTCTGTCGAAAAAATTCTGAGCAATGGTTTTCCATTCTTTCAGAGGAGAGAACTAGGCGAATTGATATGAGATATTTGGAGTCTAATGAAGACATTTGGTTAAACATTAGAGCCCCTCAAAATAGGAGGACTCTCTTTATCTTGAGTCATGATCATCTCGTTTTATGGAAATATGTGGAGGCACTGAGGTTTCTGGATGAGCATTTGGCATCCCTTTTAACTATAAGTCTACCTGGTTGTGGTTCCTGTCATGAACTACAGATATTTCTGCTATTGGGGAATAAGAACAATACCTATAAACAAGTTTTCTATATTTTATTGTACTTTATGGCATTAGGTGTATGGAATTCATGGCACTTTAGAGCTGAAAGAGATAGTAAGAATAATAGAGCAAATGTTTATTGAGTACTAGTTGTGTGCTATCCACTGTGCTAATTTCTTTACATATATTAAAGATCTTCCTCGACTTATGATGGGGTTACATCTCGATAAACTTATGGTAAGTTGAAGATATTGTAAGCTGAAAATGCATTTAATACACCTAACCTACTAAACATCACAGCCTAGCCTGCCGTAAATGTCCTTAGAACACTTACATTAGCCTACAGTTGGGCAAAATCATCTCACACAAAGCCTATTTTATAATAAAGTGTTGAATATCTCATGTAATTGAATACTGTACTGAAAGTGAAAAACAGAATGGTCTCTAGGTACAGAATGGTTGTAAGTGCATCATTTGTTTACTCTCGTGTTCCTGTCGCTGACTGGTTTTGGAAGCTGTGGCTCATTACTGCTGCCCAGCATCGTGGGAGAGCATCCTTCCTACCTGTCGCTAGTCTGGGAAAAGATCAAAATTCAGAATTCGATGTATGGTTTCCACTGAATGTGTATTGTTCTTGCACCATCGTAAAATCAAAAAATTGTCAAAACATCATAATTTGGGAACCATCTGTGACTAATTCTCACAGATACCCTATAAAATAGGTACAATTATCATTCCTCTGTTTTAAAAATGAAGTATAGTTGATTTACAATGTTTCAGGTCTATATATCATTCCTATCTTATGAGTGAGGAGATTGAAGATTAACAGGTTAAGAAATGTACCCCCAGGTCATGCAGCTAAGAAGTGGCAGAGCCGGAATAATTAAAAATCTGTAATTGTGTGCCTTAAAGGTCATGTGGTCTGGGGGTTCCCAGCCTGGGCTCCTCGTAATCTAGAGTCACAGTCCCCTTTCCACCCAGTGTCATTCCACTGTACCACTACCAGGGGGCGGTACTTGTGGTGTAACAAAATCTGTGCTAAAAATGAAATCTAGAGAGAGTTTACTACATTTAGTGGGTTTTTTTTTTAAATTTTAACTTCAGTGACTGCTTAATGACTGAGATATGATTATAATAAATTAGGACTTTCAGCATTTTAAGATTTTTCTGATGCAATAAAAGAGAGTAAATAAAAAGCAAAATGCATAAATTAATTTTCCCTTTACTGCAAATAAGAATTTTGTATTTAAAGTGATTTAAAATGAGATGCTAAGAATGAATGAGGAGAAATATATTTCACGTTTTTTTCCTGGGCTAAGTGGCTATGCTATTTTTCTATTCGAGTGGGTGTGTGTGTGTTTTTTTTGTCCTTGGAGGATTACATTACTTAGGGAGACCACCACCACTAATAACAATCATTTGAGTAATGTTTTACATTTTACAGAGTACTTTCACTTATGTTATTGCCCAAACAACATTAGTCTTTCCACCTTTTGTGTTCCCATAGTCCTCTGCACAGAGCCCTGCACTGTATTGTAACATTTTTTGTGTGTTATTTACTCCCCACCCAACTATAGTCTCCAGAACAGTGTTCCTAGGGAACTGATTTGTGGGCCCTGTGGAGTTAGTACTGCCATGTTGAGTGGAGGGGAGCTCAGAGCTGCCTCCCAGAACGATATAAACTTTGAATCTGTTGGAGTTGAGAAAAAAGTTAAAATTAGTTCACTTAGAAATAAAAGTGAAGCTTCTATTTATAGCATAGCGTAGCAAGAAAAAAGCGTAGAATTTGTACTCAAAAGATCTGGATTTGAATTCCTTCCCCTATTTACCAGACATTCATTCTCAAAGCACTCTTGTACTTCTCCTCAGTAGTATTTATTGCAGTTGTAATTAAATAATTATTTGTTTATTGATTATATTTTCCACTAGTATACAAATTTAATCAGGAGAGAGACTATCAGTATTCGTCACAATTATAGTCTCTGCACCTAGCACAGCAACTGATACAGTTTAGGTGCTTAATAAATATTTATTGAATGAATAAATCTGGTAAATTGGGACAAGGGGGATTAAAATTGGCTTGACTGAATCTGAGGAGTTGGAAAATTTTTCACTGAGGATGTTACATTTAAATTGAGACTTGACGGGTGAATGGGAGTTGGCTAGGGAAATAATGAGGAAAACGTTCTGAGGGGAAAAAACATCTGGGAAAGGGAAAGAGCCTAGTTAGTTTGAAGAAACACATCCCTGTGTGACTGGAATGCAGGGAGGGGGAGGGTGGTGTGAAATGAAACTGGAGTAAACAGAGGCTAGATCATGCAGAGGCTTATAGGCTTTGTTAAGGCTTTTGCAGTTGATTCTAATAGAAATGGGATGCTATAAGAGTTTTCATAGAGGAGAGCCATGATAGATGTTCCTTTTGAAATGACTGTCCTAGCTGCTATCTGGTGGGGACTGGATTGGAGGAGGGGAAATGTGGATGCTGGGAAACCATTAAAATGCTTTGAGACGCCCAGGTGAGAGATGATGGTGGCTTGGACAAAGATAGTGGCAGTGGAGATGGAAGGAGGTGGAATAATATAAGAAATACTTGCTAGATAAGATTATCAGGTCTTGATGATTAATTGGATGTGAGATGAAGGAGAGGGAGGTAGCAAAGTATGTCTGATAGGTTTCTGATTGGGCACCTGAGTAGATCCGGGAACCATTTACTGAGATGAGGAACACTGGAGGAGCATGAAGAAACAGATTTTAGAGTGAGAGGATGAGTGTTATTTTAGACATGTTTTTGACATGTGTTTCAAGTGCCTGGGAGACATCCAAGTAGAGGATGACTATGGGCAGTTAGGTATATGGGTTTGAACTTCAGGAAAGCGTATTGTATTCTGTGACTACGAGGACAGAAAGAACTACCTTATTCTTTTTTTCATGACTGCATGTGTAAATACTAAGATACCAATTATGTGGCATAATTAACCTAAGGAAAAGGTAAATTATATGGAGAGAGAAGAGTAATTTTTTTTTTTTGCCCAGACCTTTTTTCTTAATTGAAGTATAGTTGATAATACAATGTTGTGTTAGTTTTAGGTATACAGCAAAGTGATTATTATACATATATTTATTCTTTTTCAGATTATTTTCCAATATAGGTTATAACAAGATATTGAATATAGTTCCACCATGAAGGCACCCCGCCCGATCTTGTCTGATCTTGGAAGCTCAGTAGGGTTGGGCCTGGTTAGTACTTGGATGGGAGAGAAGAGTAATTTATAAATGTGAGTTTCCTTTAAGAGAAAGGGGAAGTGAGGTCCAGCTAACAGGTGGTTTTGGTCTTAGATTAGCGGAGGGCCACCTGACTTATTATTTGAACAGAAGGGATAGAGGAGAATGTACCGAGGGATGGAAGATACAGAAAGTCGTGTAGATTGAATGGTGGGAAGTTGAGGATGTATCCATCTGGTGGATTCTATTTTCTTTGTTAAGTAGGAGGCTAGGTCATCTACTGAGAAGGAAGAAGGAAGGGGTGCTATATGAAGGGAATGAATAAGATTTGAAATCACCGTTGTCTTTTGACCAAACACATGATTTATCAATAGTCAAAGGCCTTGTTGAGGTGCCTTTCTGCAGTGTTGTGTGTTTTGGCATTCCTCAGCAACTTGGGGACATGTTTGGAGAAGGTGTGTAATTGAGCTTATCAGGGGTTTTTGAGGTTTTACCAGGTAGAAAAGATGAAAGGCAAAGGAAATATAGGTTATTAAAATACTAGGTCATGGAATCGAGAGGCAGAAGAAGATAGGAAAGGAGCAATGGACTGAGGTAGTGGTTCTCAAACTTTAGTGTGCATCAGAATCATTTGGAGGATTTGTTAAGACATAGATTGCTTTCATTTGTAAAATAGGAAGGTAAGTTCTGATGCCTTTCTCATTTGATTGTTGTAGGATATTAAGGAGGCAGCATGTGAATGTTCTCTAATTAGAAGAGAGCTATTAACATGCTTTTTGTGGTAAGGCATTCAGGTTTAAGGAGGTTCAATAAATTAGCAAGTAACTCTTGGTATAAGAATACTTTAGTTTCCTAGGTACCTGATTACATACAGTTTACACACTTTGTGTATTCCAGCTTTTTTCTTCTGACTTACAGGCAAAATGCCCATTATTTGTCTCTAGTGGATTGAGCATTTTCTGTGATCCCAAGTGAAAGATTTAGCCTCTCTGTGCCTTTTTAAAATGAGGCAATCAATATTTGCATTGTTTTTACTTTCCCATGAGGATAGTATGAGATTACATTATTTTTTTCATTATTTTTTAACTACAGTTTTTTTGCATTCTTTTGAGACTGTTTTTCACATATAATGAAAAGTCTTCATTTTAGTTATAGAATCTGGTGATTTATTATAAAGATGATAATGATAGCTAACATTTATTGAGCATTAATTGTGTGCCAGGCATTGTGCCAGTTACACAGTAAATAGGACAGTCTAAGGAAGTGCCTACTTAGTGTTTTAATACAGTATTTCATTGAATCCTTTCAGCAGTCTTATGAGGGTATAAATTATATTTCCCCTATTTTACAAATAAGTAAGGCTTAGGTAAGTGATATGCCCAAGTCATGCAGCTTCTAAGTGATAGCTGGGATTCAAATCCAAGGTTGTCCAATTCCATATGCCTGTTCATAATCACTATACTAGAATTGCAGCAATCAACATAGTAGTGTCTACTTTTGGTCATTAAGTCAGCTGGTTTACTAATTTTGCAATTACATGCACACTTAAGCTCTGGGAGCTTGTGTGTCCATCTTTTTGAGTTCTATGTAAGAAGGGATTGTCAGGGTTTATGAATATGCAGATGAGACTGGAGGCACTTGAAGTTTAGAAATGTTCATGGCCCCATCTTTATCATTCATTTTACAAAAACTTATTGAAGACTTAGGGTATGTCAGGACATTGTGCTAGGTGTATGGTACGTTAAGACAGTCTGAATTCTTACTGGTTTAGCATAACTTTGGGAAATTTAACATTGGGGCTCAAAAGAGAAGCAGAGAGGAATTGTGAGAAGAACATTAGATTGAAGCTTGAGAGATCTGGGTTCAAGTCTAGTACCAGAATGCTATAGATGGCTTGGGTGATGTATAGGAAATGGTACAGTACTTCCTGTAAAGTGGCTAAAAGGTGTTGAATGAAAACCATGGTTTGGAACTAATTTTGTTTTGCGTCCTGTGATGTTTTCTGTTACGAAATTCTTCTCTTTTGTTTATTTATATATCCACTGGGCAGCGCATATGTTTGTGCCACACCTCTGCCTGGGTGGTTGATGGATTTGGAAACATGCTTGTGTCCAGAGGATTGGGAGAGCAGATGCCAGCCAGAGGTGGAATCAGTACCCTGGAGAGCTCCAAGCGGGCAGGCGATCCAAGCAACAAATCAATCCTTGGGCTGTCAATGATTATAATTCTCTGCAGGAATCTTAGAATGTTAGCAGATCCTGAAGTTATTCCCTTCATTTAGTGTAGATTCCTTGACAATGATGGCTCCAGTTTGGACTGATTTTGTAGGTTTGTAGACTTGGAAAGATCTTTGGGGTCACCTCATCTAACTTCTTCATTTTAAATATAGAGAAAACAGACGCAGAACGAGAATAGCAAAAGGACAAGTGCCTTGTCAAAGACAGCACAGCAAGTCATTAGAAAAGACTGGACAAGAATCCAAGTCTTTTGAGTGACAGGCCAGTGCTTCGTGTGTGATGATGGATCTACCTGTCTTTAAGTGTCTTCTTAATAAAAGCAGTTCAGATTATAAGAATAAAAGAAGTAATAAATCCTACACAATATTTTTAGCAAAAAATTATAGTTTTCTGGATGAGCAGGGATTTAAGATGGCCTCATAGGACTGAGGCAAAGGGATATATAGTGTCAGTTTCTTTACATTCTCTTGGTGGCTTTCAGTGGATAATTTTTTTTTTAATTGGAACATAAGCAGAGGGTATTGTGCTGAGAGATGAGTTGCTACATTGTTCTACATCTCTGCAAGAGGCACAAGCTCTGATAATTTCTTCTCCAGAGCTGCTGCTGGGCTTCTAGTTTTGGGTGGTGGTGGTCTGTTCTTCACACTGCTGCAGCCCCAGTAAGTTTTCTTAGTACAGATAAATACCCAAATGGCAGAGCTGAAGGGTCTTACCTTTGGTCTGCCTCCTTTATTTTACGGATTACTTTTAGTTCTGAGTTATTCTTCAACATTAAGTATGTGTCAGAGCTCTGAAACTGTACCTTGAGGCTTGTTCTTGCATTAGCCCACTTGGAAATGCTTTACCAGAGATCTTCTCTGGGCCAGAGGAAATCTACCTTAAATGGGTCAATTGCAGAGAACATCCTTTGAAGCACACTCTGCAACAGCATCTGGCCTTATGTGTTAGGATCTCACTTCTTCAGGCAAAAACTTTCTCAGGTATTCATTCAGCTTCTCCAAGAAAGAAGGTTTTTGGAGGCCCGAAATCTTATTAAATCCACTATATGTTTCCCATGTGGGTTACTGCTGCTGGGCTGGCTTTCTGCTAGTTTCCTCTTCCATTCTGTTTCTTTATGTTGTTCTTTTTAATGACGATAATTCTTTGCCTTTCACAGGTGTTTCGGTTTTAAAATTGTTGGCCTATCCTTATTTAATCCTCCCACCAATCATATAAGATAGATATTATACACATTTTAGCATTTAGATTTAGCAAACATTTGTGAATGCTAGATACATGCTAGACATCGTGCTAGTCTTTCACATATATCATTTTTAAACATCTCTGTAAAGTGTTATCCGCATTTTAGAGAAGAGAAATAGAATCTTAAAGAGATTAAGTAACTTCTATTCCATTCATTTTTGTTTTTTTATACCTACCACCGATTAGAACTGTCCTTAGCACTTAGGAGAAGTAAAAGACATGTTTGCTGTTCTCCAGAACTCATGTGGGAGTGTCTGAGGGAGTCAAGGTTTGTAAAGACAGTGTAGAACTTAATCAAGTGTTAAGAGTTAATTGTTGGTTATACATCCAAGAAAAAAAATTAAGTTGAACTGTTAGAAGAGGGCAAGAAAAATCAGAGTGGACCAAAGAAACGAATACAATTTTATGAAGAGAAGGTAGAACCTAAATTGAGGGATCTGGAGCCATTATAGGTCCCTGATCCATGGATAAGATGATAAAGAGTTAGGTTAGGAATGTGAAGCTAGCTAGAGAGATTAGTGGGAAGAGAGATTAGAGGCCAGAAAACAAGCTAGGAGATTGTTTTAATCTAGATTACCCATAGGAGCCAGGCCTGGTCATGTCTTTCTACTTCTAAGGGAAAAGAGAATTTTTTTTAATGCAAAGGATCATAGCATTCTTGAAATTCTTAGCTTTGCCCCTGCAGTTTAGCCTTCAAAGAAGTGGTAGGTTAGGGAATTTGGACACATATCCCTCTTCTCTTCCTTTGACCCCAAAATGCTGCTTTGAACTTGCTGCTGGTTCCCATGCCTCTTCTGAAAGATGACCTTTCTGTTTCTCAACATCTTCCATACACATTGTTTCATTTTACTTTTACAGTAGTTGTGCTGCAAAAGGCTTGGCAGATGTTATTCCCATTTGATAAATGAAGAGACCGAGACCAACGTAAATTAAACAATTTGTGCAAGATCACACACTAAAGTACCTTAGAGCTGGGGATAGGATTCTGATGAGTGATAGTTTTTTCTCATTACCTGGTAGAGGTAAACTTAGCTCTCACACTCCCCGTCTACTCTCCATCCATCAAATTTAATTATTACACAGTTTGTACTTATATCAGTGATCAGTGTTTATATTATTATAATTACGTAAATATTGTTTTCTGCAGAGCTAGATGATATATTGTACTCTGATTGTAATGCTTACCGTACACCTTTTTTTCTAGAGTTAACAGTATTCTGATGTTTTTTCCTTGAATAAATTTTATAAATCTAAATTTAAAATTTTCATACTGTTTCATCAGAATTCATCATACACCTGTAACTTGGTCCATGTTCCCTAGTAAACAGAGCTTGAGGCGAGCATTAAATGCTGACTGAGAGGTGCAATCCCAGGGCAGCAAGAGTGAGGGTAAGGGGAAAGGAGGCAGCAAGAATGGGAAGCAAATGCAAGGTGATGCATTACTGCACTGGCTACTGCTTAACAACAAGCCGTGAAGAGATAACAGCTGGTCATTTGGCAGGTGCACCTGCTCACCCACTCAGGACATTTCCGTATGGACTGTACTGAAAATTGTTAGAATAGTCCGTTCGAAAGAGGGAGAGATTTTGTCTATTGGCTTTCGTCTGTTTTGTTGCCCATTGTGTATAATTTTCCACATGAAGAATAACCTCCCCTTTCCTGGTTGCATCATCAGATGTGTCTTTGGCAATTTGGAGGGAAGCAAGATCCTACCTTCTGTAGTGTGACACCTTGTCTGAATCTGGAAGTTGTGGGAGGAGTCAGAGACTCAGGGAATGTAGCTAGTTGGCCTCAGATATGTGTCTAATACAATCAGTTTCTAACAATATCTGAAAAATCTACTGACACTCTCCTCTCCCGTCCCCTGTCTGGAGATCTCCCTCCCAGAACCCTCTATTCTGTTTCAATCTGTACTATTTGCTACCTAGGCCTATTGCATCTTGGGATTTTTTTTTTTTTTTTTTTTTACTGCTCTCCTGGGGAGTAGCTGCTGTTTCATGGATCCCACTTTTTTCTTTTTTGCTTTACTTTTATTCCCTTATTCTACAGGAACACATCTTGCAGGAGGTTTTTAAGAAAGAGTGCCTAAGAGATGAATCTTCTGAGAATTGCATGTTCAAAAATGTTGCTATTCTACTCATACATTTGCTTTACAGTTTTCTAGAACACAGAATTCTAGATTGAAAATAGTAATTTTTCCCCAAAATTTAGAAAATTATTGCTCTGTCTTCTGCCATCTCATATTACTTTGAGAAGTTTAATATTGATAGGTTAAGAAGGCAGAATTAAAGAATAAAAAGCTTGATGGTTGAACTTTAGCTTATATAGATTTTTATATCAAACAATTTAAGGATATATTTACATGGAACATTTATAAAAATTAATATGAACAAGTTCTAGAGAACACATTAACAGATTTCAAAAATAGAAATTATAAAGAATGATCTTTGACTACAACATAGAAGTTAATACAAAATGATAAATTTTTAAAATTCCCCATGTATTTTGAAAATTTAAAAGCATACTGTTAGCCTACTGTAGAGCACAGGGTACTCCGCTCAGTATTCTGGAATAACCTAAATGGGAAAAGAATTTGAAAAGAAATAGATACATGTATATGTATAACCGAATCACTTTGCTGTATACCTGAAACTAACACAACATTGTTAATCAACTATACTCCAATATAAAATAAAAAATTTAAAAATAATTTAAAAATTAAAAAAAGAAAAAGAATAGATACATGTATATCTATAGCTGAATCACTTTGCTGTACACCTGAAACTAACACAACATTGTTAATCAACTATACTCCAATATAAAATAAAAAATTTTTAAAAAGCATACTGCTAAATAAGTAACACAAATTTAAAATACCTAGAACTGAATGACAATGAAAACGTTACATAGCAATATTTGAGGGATAAAGCAAAGGTAGAATTTTGAAGAAAATTTAAATTTTAAATACGTAAATTAGGTAAGAAAACTTTAAAGTGAATGCACTAAGTGCCATTTTATAAAGTTAGGAAATGAAAAGAATAAACTGAAAGGAAAAAAGAAATACAGAGAAAAGCATGGATTCCCATATACACAGAAAAGACCTTCTGGGATTTTGTGATTGTGTTGGCTCTGTGGACCAATTTTGGAGAAATGACATCTTTGCAGTTATGAATCTTCTGGTTCATAAACATGATGTATCCCACCATTTATTTGTTGCTTCTCTAACTTCTCTAAATTTCATTATGTGGTTTTTCAGTGTGGATGCCTTTCACATATCTCATTGCCTTTATCCCTTGGTGTTTGGTGGTTCTTTTGATGCTATTGTAAATGGCATTATTCTTTGAATTTCATTTTTTATTTATTGGTTGCTGGCACCTAGAAACAAGTAAGTTTTTTTTTTTTAAAAAAAAAGACAATTAGATTATTTCCATTTTGCAACTCCTAGTGAATTAATGTATCTAGGCATTGACCACCAACAGCTGTTAACATCACAAAAAGAGAGACTGCAGACATTATGAGCTCCTGATAAAAGAACATAAAGGGACCTAACATGAGTCTGATGAAGCCTCTGGATCCAGCTGCCAACTTGCAGGGAACACAGAGGCCCAAGGAACATGTTTATCTTCCTCTCGGAAAATTCTGCCTGTATGTCCAGTGCTCCAAGTTCTTCAACATAGCAGCCACAAGGGGAAAAAAAAACAGATGACGAGAATACCTGTGGATTAAAAGGGATTTAGAAGACACGTAATGTTTTTGTTTTTTTTAATGGGCAACTGTAAACTATAGTGTCTAAGAATGTATACTTGGGTGCAAACATAATGGAGCGATCATTATAAAAGTCAGGATAGAGATTACTTTTAGGGTAAGGGAGGAGTCTAAATTTGGGACAGAGGACTGCGGGAGCTGCTGGGATAGCAGGCAAAATTCTGTTTCTTAACCTGGATGGTGAATACATGAGTGTTTACCTTATAACAACTCATTAAGCAATACATTTTTTGGTGTGACTTTCTGTGCCTTTGTTTTATTTTACAATATACAGTTTAAAGAAAAGAATGTTTTCTGTGGTCTGAACTAATGAACAAGAGGATTAGTGGGCACAGAGGAGAAAAGAAGGGAGCTTTATAAAAAAATTTTTTTTTTTTTTACTACTCTATGCTGAGCTCTGTGCTAGGGCGTTTCACAGATAATATCTTAATATTCAAAACCAACTATCCCTGTTTTACTGAGTGTTATAGAGGTTAAATAACTTACTCATGTTAGTGAGTAGCAGAGTAGAAATTAAAGCCCAAACTTGACCTGGTTCCAAAGTACATATTACTTCTACTTTTCTCATTGACTGATGTTGGCAAGCAGAAGTGTGGGTGGTACACTGATTTCTCTCTAAATGCAGTGTCTGCAGTATCTATCCTTAAATTAGTCACCCTTCTGAAAAGTTGTGTGTTTCATGTATATGAAAAATTTTATGGAAACATGTATGTTAAATTCTCTTTCTCCAACTGATCTATTATATAGAAAGACCAGTTATATTATTCATTCTAACAGAAAAAAAAAGATAGTTCTAAGAAGATAACATAAGTATCATACAGTGATACCTTTAAATCTCCTGTTTTTAGGGGAATTTTCTAGTGAAACATGAAAAAAAGATATTTGAAATTTGGAATGAGTTTCAAATTTAGATCAGTAGCTGAACAGTACCAGAACAGTCTTAAACATATAGAAATATATGTATCAGGAGAGATTTTATTTTTAACATTTTGTGTTGATTTTAGCCCTGCACACTGTATAAACTTGGATTAGACTTGCCTGTGGATTGACCAGGATTCAAACTTATTTTTCTGGCTGCAGCTTGATTTTAGAAATTTTGTTTTATATTTAATTTATATTTAATTTTGACTTAGATTTATTTCTCTTAGCATTTTATCTGTTTATAACTTTATTTGTACTCTTAGTTTACAGGGAACTGATCTCTTCTACTCTCTCTTTTGTTCTGCTTTTCCATTCCCTTGGCATGCCTTTATTGTTACTATAAGACAATCAGGTAAGATTTTATGAAAATACTTAAAATAAGCATGTAAATTGAGTTGGTTTTTAAATTTTAAAAGCGTGTTAAAACTAAAAACCTAAAAATAATTATATAAATATATTGTTAGTTTTGATCATTTCAGAGCATGATTTCTCAAAGTGTGGTAGTCTGACTACCTACATCAAAAACACCTAGGGTGGGCTTCCCTGGTGGCGCAGTGGTTAAGCATCCACCTGCCAATGCAGGGGACACGGGTTCAAGCCCTGGCCCGGGAAGAGCCCACATGCTGCAGAGCAACTAAGCCCGTGCACCACAACTACTGAAACTGTGCTCTAGAGCCCGTGTGCCACAACTACTGAGCCCACGTGCTACAGCTACTGAAGCCAGTGTGTCTAGAGCCCGTGCTCCACAAGAGAAACCACCGCAATGAGAAGCCCACACACCACAACAGAGAGTAGCCCTGCTCGCCGCAACTAGAGAAAGCCCGTGCACAGCAACAAAGACCCAATGTAGCCAAAATTTAAAAAAAAATCTAGGATGCTTATTACTTTGAAAGCATATTCCATAGGTCCCACCCCAGCCCTTCTGAATCAAAATCTCTGCATTTTTAAACAAGTGCACATGTCTAGAATTTGATCCTCATCCTTTTTTCAGTTTCTGCATTTATTTCTTATCCATAATGTCTTTAATGACGTAGATATCAAAAGACCATCTGGAGGTTGATTTAGTAGACCATTTGCATGTTTTTGAAACAATAGATTTGTGACGTAAGTTGGAGATCTTGACAGCATAAATACATTTTCTTTCCAACAAATTAATGATCTCTTTAATGATAGTATATGATTTCTGAAGGATTCCCAGCTGCATTATCAAAGACATTAAATTAAAATATTGTTATGCTGTGTGTATATATAGACTAAAAAAGGAATCAAGACTCAGAATTTCTTTTTCCAGGATGAGTGTCAGTTATTCCAGTCATTATTAACCTTTGTATGTTTGTGTGGCTTAAGGTAATCTAATTTACTTCTTTTCCTGACAAGCAGTTGTTCCCTTTCTGTTTAAATATGCCAGTGGCAGGAAACTCTCTCCTGAAGCAAACTGTTCCTTGCAATGATGGACAATTTGCCTCTATTATTTCCACTTATTCTAGTATCAGCCCTTCTGATAACAATTAAGCTCTAGCCTATAAAAGTGGACCCAGTGAATAAGTGAAGATAAAAGTATTGGGGAAGGAAATACAAGGACAGTGCTGAAGTAGGAAGAGAGGCATGGGCAGAGAAAAACCCAGAAAGGAGCATGGGTGCTGGAAATCTATCTGATAATTTTACTTTCCCTGACCTATTTAAAAGGTTCTGTTGGAGTGTCATAAGGTGCTGAGAATGGCTTCTGAAAAGAGCACTCACCTTTATCCTCGCCCACCGCCCCCCCTTGTCCCGAGAGGCCCTTCTCATTTCAGTTCCACGCTGGTTCCAAGTACTTTCTCATCTTATAAAACAATCCTCTAATAGTAGCACTTGAGCCCCACATCGCCATCAATTTGGATGAGGGAGCCTTAGTATTTGGCCAAGAGCTGGGTCTCACCACTAAGGCATATATTATATAAATCTACCTACCTGGTTACATGCATCTCAAGTATTATGTTGCCCAGGTGATTCCTCAAGAAAGCAATTGATTAAACCGTATGGATGAAAATGCAAGCAGTAAGGTGTTGGTTCATGCATACAAAGCGCTTAGAAGTCAACATTCCCATCCTTACACAAGAAACAGCTGAGCAAAATAAAAATTGGTAACTTTTTTTGGACAGTAAGAAGTCAGTAATAAGTAAGTTTTCTTATCAGAGAACTGAAATCGCTGCCCCAAAATACGGAGAGACAGGTGGATCCAGAAAGTCACAGCTGAGATCCGCTTACTCGGTCGGAGCAGGAGCTGCTGGAGTCATGAACTGGTAGGAACACTTCGATGGTAATTGCTGGAGGCTTGAGTGTGGGCTAGCTCGACACTGAGAAACTGCGGGGGCCAGAGTCTTAGACATGTCCCACATTTTCATGGGTTTTACATCCAGGAACCTCACCAGGTTCTCACTGTGCGCCAGTGAGAACCCAAGTGCCAAGAAAGACGCTTTAAAAGCATACATTAAAGTTTGAAGCGCCAAGAAAGACCCCATCTTGATTCTAGCAGGAAGAGGGGAAGAGTAACCATTATGAAATATACCTAGAGCCTTCTCCATAACAAAGGTCTGCTCTCTGGGAGAAAAGACTTTACCAGAGCCTTATTCCACTTGGGAAAGGACATTTCTCTGCCTCCAGCCCCTCGAGTCTTACTGTCTCACCTAAGTGAGGAGAGGGGAAAGAAACTGAGAAATACTTGTGAAGGTCACAGCCCAGAGACACAAGCCCACTAAAAGACTGAGATACAGTCATAAGACTATAGAATGCTTCCTTCTCCCCACATCTTACCACCACATTAACAGGGCTCTGATATAATAACTGGATTACAGTCAACTGTCTAGACTTAGGTAGTTGGTGATGTTTGTACAACCTTTGAGTACACTGGAACTCTCTGAATTGTACATTTTAAAAGGGTGAATTTTATGGTATGTGAATTATATCTCAATAAGGAAAAAACTAGAGAAATCTGAATAAAGTTTGTACTTTAATAATAATGAATAACAGTGATTTATTAATTATAACAAGTGTATCATACTAATGTTAGATATTAATAGGGGAAACTGGGATTGGGGGTTGTGAGAACTGTCAATCTAAAATTGTCCTAAAAGTTTTAAAAAAGGAAAACAGCTGTTTCAACATCAGAAGTGAAAACAAATTCTCACTTATGAAAACAGGAATAGTTGGAGTCAGTTGTTTTACAAAAAAAAAAAAAAAATTCAGAAAGAGAGAAGAATCTAATCACACTGCAAAGGATGGATTGAATATGTTCACCAAAACTCTTGGAGGCATTGGTAGAAAATCTGGCTGATTCTTATGCAAACTGGGTATCTTATTTGCGTAACTACTGAGTTTTCCAGCCCAAATATTTCCCTCTCTCCTCCCTAACAACATTTGTATACTTATATCAGAATGTTTACAGCATGTAGGATGCGGAAATAAATAAGCTGGAGCCCTGACATCACAGAGTAACATGATAGTTACGTTCAGAAGCACTACATTCTGTTCCAGAACGTCTTCACCAGTTTTGTGAAATTCTGTTTCATGTCTCCCCAGGGAAAAAGGATGGATGCAAATTTTAGCAAGGGAAGAGAAACAGAACAAACCTATGTTAAGATTTAACTCAAGTCACGTTCAGTGATAAAAAAGGGAATGTTGTTCCTTTATTGTTTTGACTCTGTCTGATCTTACCTTTCCTTGTGAAATTCTTTCCATCCTCCAAGACCATGTCTTCTGTGAAACCTCTGTTTCTCTCTAGTCTGTATTATGTCTCTTTGTTGAGTTGCTCTAACTATAATTGACATCACTACTAAGAGTCTGTCAGAATATATATTATAATTATTGATTATTTGGGATATCACATGTATATATGACATGTTTCCTTTTTCTGAGAATCTGTGGGAGAAGTTCCTTTTAGTTCTTACCGTGAGGTGTAGTGAGGCTACTCCCAACTAACAGATTTGTTTTCATTTAATGATGCTACAAGTCATTGGTTTTCGCTCGTTGCTTTATTTTACAGAAACAGAGTGCCAAGTTTATTGTCCATCACTAGCAACTGTATGTAGGATCTTAGGGCATGCATCTGAATTGTTCTTCCTCCTGGCTTTATTATTTTCCGCTGCTGCAATTTTCCTTGCTTAACACCATCAGTAATTTATTTTTTATTCTTCTCTATTGTATGTATGTTAGGAGGCACTCTTAAATCCTTTGTAAAAGGATTTAAACATTAAAATTACTTGTGGGTGTGTAGTTATAGCTGGTATGATAAGAACAGTAATTAGAAAGTCAGTAGACTTGGGTTCTCATGTGATCTGGGACATTAACTAGTCATTTGCATTTCCTAGCTTCCATTTCCCCACTTGCAATATGAAAGAACTGTCTTATACGATTTCTAAGGTCATTTCCTGATATAAAATAAGCATGTATGTCAGTCTCGTCCCACTATGTGAAAGTCTCTGATGGCAGAAATTGTCTTTCGTCTCTTATATCTTGCAGAGCATTTTACACAGAGCTGAATACCTGTTAGGATATTAATAATTTTTTTTAATTAAACATTTTTCCAGGCACTGTTTCTGTGTGTGGAGTCATTGTTATTTATATTTTCAAGTTGGTATCACACTCATTCTTAGTAAAAGATGAGAAGGTACATTTATTTCACGTGACACTAAAGAGTGCAGACTTTTCTATGCTGCAGACAATGTAAACTGTTTACACATATCCTGGGGCCTTCTGTAGGGCCTTGGCAAGTAAGTGGCTGCACTTGTGCCAATATCATTGATGTTCTGTTTGGCCCATTTATCAGCTGAGTTACTGTAACCTCTGTAGTATACATTGATGTTGTAATATGGGATTGTCAGGCATTCAGGGAGGAGATAGCAAGTATACGAAGGTGTTATCATTGATCAAAGGCAGATAGGAGGACATGTAAGAGAATCGAACTTAAGATTTCTAAGTTCTGGTTCTGGCTCTGCCTCTGATTTTTATTTTTGAAACAATAAAGTTGTTTTTTAAATCTAATCCCAACATTATTGGTCCCAAATCATTTTACACAGAATTTTTTTTTTACCTTCTTTTAACCTTAGGAAAATCACTATACCTCTCAGGTCTTTAGATTCTTCATCTTCACACTGAGGAGCTGGACAAGATGATTCTTGCAGTCCTTTCCAGAGCTAACATTCCAGGGCTTGTATGGCTTAAGTATTTGGTTGAAGATGATAGGCTTTGCTTGGAGCTCCTGATGGGTGATAAAAGTTTCAAGAATCACAGTCACATTCATAGCTTGAACCCAGAGCACTGAGAGAATCAAGATTTTCTCCCAGATAATTTGTAATGATTGCCTCTAGTGCTTTAGGCACTATGAGCAGTATTACCTCCCAGATAGACTCACTTCAGGGCCTTTGCAGCTGTACACAGGAAGGTTTATATCAGGTCACACAGGTCCAGCCTAAGGATCTGATTGCAGTTGGTGCTGTTATATTCAGAGGATTGTTAAAGATTTAGAGGGTATCTGTTTAGCTCCTTTGGAAGCTTTATGCTGCTATAAAAGAGACCTCACAGAGCTGATGGAAGGGGCATTCCAAGTAGCATCAGTTTCTTCCTCTCTACTGAATCATTTCCATCAGTATATAAAAGCTCTACACTCATCTTAAACAAACAAAAATTTCCTTGACTCCCATACTCCAATTTCTTTGTTCCTTTCCTAGAAGAAAATCCTTGAACTAATTCTGTCTTCATGTCTTCACCTTTCAAGCATTCTATAAATATATTTTTTTAGAATTTAACTATATCACAATTTTATTAAAAAATTTTTTTAACATCTTTATTGGAGTATAATTGCTTTATAATGTTGTGTTAGTTTCTGCTGTATAACAAAGTGAATCAGCTATATGTGTACATATAGCCCCGTATCCCCTCCCTCTTGCGCCTCCCTCCCACCCTCCCTATCCCACCTCTCTAGGTGGTCACAAAGCACCAAGCTGATCTCCCTGTGCTATGCAGCTGCCTCCCACTAGCTATCTATTTTACATTTGGTAGTGTATATATGTCTGTGCTACTCTCTCACTTCATCCCAGCTTACCCTTCCCCGTCCCCGTGTCCTCAAGTCCATTCTCTATGTCTGCATCTTTATTCATGTCCTGTCCCTAGGTTCATAAGAACCTTTTTTTTTTTTTTTTTTTAGATTCCATATATATTTGTTAGCATACGGTATTTGTTTTTCTCTTTCTGACTTACTTCACCCTGTATGACAGACTCTAGGTCCATCCACCTCACTACAAATAACTCAATTTCGTTTCTTTTTATGGCTGAGTAATATTCCATTGTACATATGTGCCACATCTTCTTTATCCATTCATCTGTTGATGGACACTTAGGCTGCTTACATGTCCTGGCTATTGTAAATAGAGCTGCAGTGAACATTGTGGTACATGACTCTTTTTGAATTATGGTTTTCTCTGGGTATATGCTCAGTAGTGGGATTGCTGGGTCATATGGTAGTTCTATTTTTAGTTTTTTAAGGAACCTCCATACTGTTCTCCATAGTGGCTGTATTAATTTACATTCCCACCAACAGTGCAAAAGGGTTCCCTTTTCTCCACACCCTCTCCAGCATTTATTGTTTGTAGATTTTTGATGATGGCCATTCTGACTGGTGTGAGGTGATACCTCCTTGTGGTTTTGATTTACATTTCTCTAATGATTCGTGATGTTGAGCATCCTTTCATGTGTTTGTTGGCAATCTGTATATCTTCTTTGGAGAAATGTCTGTTTAGGCCTTCAGCCCATTTTTGGGTTGGGTTGTTTGTTTTTTTGATATTGAGCTGCTTGTATATTTTGGAGATTAATCCTTTGTCAGTTGCTTCATTTGCAAATATTTTCTCCCATTCTGAGGGGTGTCTTTTCATCTTGTTTATGGTTTCCTTTGCTGTGCAAAAGCTTTGAAGTTTCATTAGGTCCCATTTGTTTATTTTTGTTTTTATTTCTATTTCTCTAGGAGGGGGGTCAAAAAGGATCTTGCTGTGATTTATTTATAGAGTGTTCTGCCTGTGTTTTCCTCTAAGAGTTTTATAGTGTCTGGCCTTATGTTTAGGTCTTTAATCCATTTTGAGTTTATTTTTGTGTATGGTGTTAGGGAGTGTTCTAATTTCATTCTTTTACATGGAGCTGTCCAGCTTTCCCAGCACCACTTATTGAAGAGGCTGGCTTTTCTCCACTGTATATTCTTGCCTACTTTATCAAAGATAAGGTGACCATATGTGCATGGGTTTATCTCTGGGCTTTCTATCGTGTTCCATTGATCTATATTTCTGTTTTTGTGCCAGTACCATACTGTCTTGATTACTGTAGCTTTGTAGTATCGTCTAAAGTCAGGGAGCCTGATTCCTCCAGCTCTGTTTTTCTTTCTCAAGATTGCCTTGGCTATTAGGGGTCTTTTGTATTTCCATACAAATTTTGACATTTTTTGTTCTAGTTCTGCGAAAAATGCCATTGGTAGTTTGATGGTAGGGATTGCATTGAATCTGTAGATTGCTTTGGGTAGTATAGTCATTTTCACAATGGTGATTCTACCAATCCAAGAACATGGTATATCTCTCCATCTGTTTGTATCATCTTTAATTTCTTTCATCTGTGTCTTACAGTTTTCTGCATACAGGTCTTTTGTCTCCTTAGGTAGTTTTATTCCTAGGTATTTTATTCTTTTTGTTGCAGTGGTAAATGGGAGTGTTTCCTTAATTTCTCTTTCAGATTCTTCATCATTAGCGTATAGCAATGCAAGAGATTTCTGTGCATTAATTTTTGTGTCCTGCTACTTTACCAAATTCATTGATTAGCTCTAGTAGTTTTCTGGTGGCATCTTTAGGATTCTCTATGTATAGTATCATGTCATCTGCAAACAGTGACAGCTTTACTTCTTCTTCTACGATTTGGATTCCTTTTATTTCTTTTTCGTCTGATTGCTGTGACTAAAACTTCCAGGACTATGTTGAATAATAGTGGTGAGAGTGGACAACCTTGTCTTGTTCCTGATCTTAGTGGAAATGGTTTCGGTTTTTCACTATTGAGAACAATGTTGGCTGTGGGTTTGTCATATATGGCCTTTATTATGTTGAGGTAGGTTCCCTCTGTGCCCACTTTCTGGAGAGTTTTTATTTTAAATGGGTGTTGAATTTTGTCACAAGCTTTTTCTGCATCTATTGAGATTATCATACGGTTTTTATCCTTCAGTTTGTTAATATGGTGTATCACATTGATTGATTTGCGTATACTGAAGGATCCTTGCATTCCTGGGATAAACCTGACTCAATCATGGTGTATGATCCTTTTGTATCCATTTTGTATGATCCTTACTTTCCCACATTAGGGAAGTTTTCAACTATAATCTCTTCAAATATTTTCTCAGACCCTTTCTTTTTCTCTTCTTCTTCTGGGACCCCTGTAATTTGAATGTTGGTGTGTTTAATGTTGTCCCAGGTCTCTGAGACTGTCGTCAATTCTTTTCATTCTTTTTTCTTTATTCTGCTCTGTGGCAGTTATTTCCACAGTTTTATCTTCCAGGTCACTTATCCGTTCTTCTGCCTCAGTTACTGTGCTATTGATTCCTTCTAGCATATTTTTAATTTCATTTATTGTGTTGTTCATCATTGTTTGTTTGCTCTTTAGTTCTTCTAGGTCCTTGTTAAATGTTTCTTGTATTTTCTCCATTCTATTTCCAACATTTTGGGTCGTCTTTACTTTCATTACTCTGAATTCTTTTTCAGGTAGACTGCCTGTTTCCTCTTCATTTGTTTGGTCTGGTGGGTTTTTACTTTGCTCCTTCATCTGCTGCATATTTCCCTGTTTTCTCATTTTATTTAACTTACTGTGTTTGAGGTCTCCTTTTCTCAGGCTGCAAGTTCGTATTTCCCATTATTTTTGGTGTCTTCCCCAGTGGGTGAGGTTGGTTCAGTAGCTTGTGTAGGCTTCCTGGTGGAGGGGACTGGTGCCTGTGTTCTGCTGGGTGGGGCTGTATCTTGTCCTTCTGGTGGGCAGGGCCGTGTCCGGTGGTGTGTTTTGGAGTGTCTGTGAAGTTAGTATGACTTTAGGCAGCCTCTCTGCTAATTGGTGGTGTTGTGTTCCTGTCTTGCTAGTTGTTTGGCATGGGGTATCCAGCACTGGAGCTTGCTGGCCATTGGGTGGAGCTGGGTCTTAGTGTTGAGACGAAGATCTCCGGGAGAGCTCTCACTGATTGATATTACATGGGGCCAGGAGGTTTATGGTGGTCCAATGTCCTGGACTCAGCCCTCCCACCTTGGAGGCTCAGACCCAACACCCAGCCAGAGCACCAAGACCCTGCCAGCCACACGGCTCAGAAGAAAAGGAAGAAAGAGAAAACAAAAACAAAAAAATGAACAGACAGAACCCTAGCACAAATGGTAAAAGCAAACCTATACAGACAAAATCACACAAAGAAGCATACACATACACACTCACAAAAAGAGAAAAAGGAGAAAAAATATATATATATAAAAAGGAAGAGAGCAACCAAACCAATAAACAAATCCACCAATGATAATAAACACTAAATACAAAACTAAGATAAACATAAAACCAGAAACAAATTAGACACAGAAAGCAAACCCCAAGTCCACAGTTGCTTCCAAAGTCCACCGCCTCAATTTTGGGAATATTCGTTGTCTATTCAGGTATTCTTTGGATGCAGAGTTTATCAAGTTGATTGTAGGGATTTAATCTGCTGCTCCTGAGGCTGCACAGAGAAATTTACCTTTCTCTTCTTTGTTCGCACAGCTCCTGGGGTTCGGCTTTGGTTTTGGCCCCATCTCTGCGTGTAGGCCACCCTCAGGAGTCTGTTACTCTCCCAGACAGGAGGAGTTTAAAACAGCAGCTGATTAGGGCTCTGTTGCTCACTCAGGCTGGGGAGAGGAAGGGGTATGGTAGTCATAATTGGAATGTGGGGGGAGCCTGTGGTGGCAGAGGCTGGCATGATGTTGCAACAGCCTGCGGCGTGCCGTGTGTTTTCCCAGGGAAGTTGTCCGTGGATCACAGGACGCTGGCAGTGGCAGGCTGCACAGGCTCCCCCGGGGGGTGTGGATAGTGACCTGTGCTTGCACACAGGATTCTTGGTGGCAACGGCCGCAGAGTTAGCGGTTCATGCCTGTCTCTGCGGTCTGAGCCGATAGCTACGGCTTGCACCCGTCTCTGAAGCTCGTTCAGGCAGTGCTCTACCTTCTCTGGGCACACTGGGAAGGAATCCCCTCTCCTCGTGCATCCCGAAACAAAGGTCTCTTGCCTCTCTGGCAGGTCCAGACTTTTTCCTGGACTCCCTCCCGGCTAGCTGTGGCACACTAGCCCCCTTCAGGCTGTCTTCACACAGCCAACCCCAGTTCTCTCCCTGGGGTCTGACCTCCAAAGCCCGAGCCTCAGCGCCCAGCCTCCACCCGCCCTGGCAGGTAAGCAGACAAGTGTCTCAGGTTGGTGAGTGCTGGTCTGCACTGCTCCTCTGTGTGGAAATCTCTCTGCTTTGCCCTCTGCACCCCTGTTGCTGTGCTCTCCTCCGTGGCTCCGAGGCTTCCCCCAACCCATCTCCTGTCTCTGCCAGTGAAGGGTCTCCCTAGTGTGTGGAAACTTTTCCTCCTTCACAGCTCCCTCCCAGAGGTGCGGGTCCTGTCCCTATTCTTTTGTCTCTGTTTTTTCTTTTTTCTTTTGCCCTACCCAGGTCAATGGGGATTTTCTTGCCTTTTGGGAAGTCTGAGGTCTTCTTCCAGCATTCAGTAGGTGTTCTGTAGGAGTTGTTCCACATGTAGATGTATTTTTGATGTATTTATGGGGAGGAAGGTGATCCCCACATCTTAGTCCTCTGCCATCTTGAAGGTCTCCCCTAAATTTTTTAAATTAAAGTTTGAATGAACTCAAGTGTAATAAGCTTTTTTAGCATGTACTTGATCTCTCTCTCTCTTTATAGAAACATTTAAATTTCCACTTTTCATGTCTGAAAATATCTTTATACTACCCTTGTACTTAATTGATAGTTAGCTGGCTTTAGAATTTTAGATTGGAAGTCATTTTCCCTTAGAATGTTGAAGGCATTGCTCAGTTATTTTCTGGATTCCAGTATTGTTCCTGGAAAGTTCAAAGTCACTTTGATTCCTGATCCTTTGTATGCGATCTGTTCCCACCTTCTTCCCGGAAAGTTTTAAGAATTTTCTCTTCGGCTTGCTCTTCTGAAATTTGTAATGATGAACCTTCATGTGAGAATCTATCTTCATTCGTTGTGCTGGGCTCTCTGGAGCCCTTTCAATGTGGAAAACAAGTCCTTTGATTCTGTGACATTTTCTTGAATTATTTCATTGTTCATTTCCAACCCATATTTTTCTGGTCTCTCTTTCTGGAGCTACTGTTATTTGGATGTTGAACCTTCTGAACCAATCAGCTAATTTCTTCATTTTTTTCTCTTCTCGTTTCCATCTCTGAGGTTTTTTTAATGTATTTTTAGGAAGATTTCCTCAACTTTTCTTCTAACCTTCCTATTTTTTTTTTCAGTGATACTATTTTTTTTCTCTTTAAAAAACCTCCCTATTTAAACTATACATTTCAGTGGTTTCTGGTACGTCCACAGAGTTGTGCAGCCATCACCATAATCAATTTTAGAATATTTTCATTACCCCTAAAAGAAACTCTGTACCCATTAGCAACCATCCCATCACCCCTCACCTTCTCAGCTATAGAAAACCACTAAAGTAGTAACAAGCTCAAGTCACATAACTAGGTGGAGCCAGGACTAGAATACGTGCCTGACATTCCGAAGTTCATGCTTTTCTCATTATGCTATGCTGCCTTCCAGGGTGAGAAAAAGCAGGCTCGTAAGGAGGCAAATGAAGTAATCCCAGTCTGAGTTGATAAGTGCCTGTGTTACCATAGCTCTTTAATTTTCTCAGTACTGATTTCAAATAGTCTCCTTATCCCATGAGCCATGAAAATGTTAGGCAAAATCCAGTGCTTGGGCATGTAAAATACATTTCTCAGGTTGCTTTTTGAACCTAGAGGTAATTTTTTTTTTAATCAGACCACGTGTACCAATTTTTTAGTATGATAACATGATCACCATGAGGAGTGAGACTGAAGAAAAAATAATTTCAAGGGAATATTGCTAATAGTGATTACTAGGTGCCGGACACTATGCCAAGTGTTTTACCTGTATTGATTAATCCTCACAACAATCCTATTGGGTAAGTATTATTTCCTGACAAGGCTAAGAAAGGTTTAGTAACTTGTCTAGTATCACATGGTTCCTTAGTAGTAGAGCTGTATTTTGAACCTATATCTGTGTCATTACAAAGTTCTCGAACCTCCCTTTACACTGCTCTGGTAACAAACTGGCATCATCCTTATAGCCCAGGGAGAGATGAATTCATGTAAGAATAACCTCCAAACCTGGCTACAGATTTCAAACAAAATTGGAATAAGGTGTTTTAGGGTTTTTGCTGTCCTAATTGTGGTGGAAGAAAATTGTTCATCCATAAGAATTTGAAGACCGATAGTTTAGAGGAAAGAATTAAATTGTAAATAGTATGAAGAAAGTAAATAGCATCACCTGTTAGTGTATTTTCACTGATGAGAGGATTTATATCTGGATTTTAGAGCATTTTTAGACAACAAACAACAAAGTTTAGTCAAAGGTTAATCTGTACTGTTAGCCTGGTAGTACTTGGCATGTAAATGCTTGATGAATGCTCATTGGATAAACAAGTGAAAAGCTGGCTTTTATTTAAGCACACACAATTGTCTTTTCTAATGCAATGCCATAAGTATGTCCATAATATCAAATCACAAAAAGAACTACTTGAAAGGAAAATGGAATATGTAATATAACCTTCTGTTGGTTTCTGAAGGAATGAGCTATTGTTCCAGATATTTTGCATTTCTACAATAAAAATGTAGCTGAAAGATGATTTGCTTTTTTAGCATTCCTTACTTTAGTGCACATTATCAAATTGTTCATTTTAGACATTTGAGCTTTTAGCTTCTTCCCTTAATTTACCTTTTTTGTTACCGATGCAAATCGCAAATGTACTGAAAGAATACTTGAGAAGAAAATTTAGTAGTGATCCGTCCTTCGTGATAGACCCAAAGAATATGTTCTGTACATTTCTGGGTTAGGAAATGTTCTGCAATTGAATTGATGATTTCTAACTGTGCTCAAAAATTAGAGGGTGAGAATCTGAGATGTATTTTTTTCAGTAGCCATCTCACCCATCCTCTGCCACCAAATATGCCCCTCCCCCACCAATCCCCAGCCTTATACTGTGTCAGAGTGCTTGCCCGACTGTCTAAATGGATTGATTTGTAATTTATTTTCCACCTATCTGTATGCCACTTTCTTCAGGGCCCAACACAAGTATTATTTCCTCCAGCGAGCTTTCCTATAGCTCATGCTGTCCTTTATTTATATGCTTCCTGGTTTGTCATTAACTTTAGCATTTGTTCTAAGGTGTAGAACTGAAGAACCAATGGACAGAAACTAAGGAAGGGAGAATTACGCTCCATCTATGTGTCAGGGGTCCCCAAGAGCACCCCCAGGTTTGGTGATTTGCTAGGAGGGAAGATTCCCAGGCCTCAGCATATAGCCATACTTACAGCAAAGATTTATTATAGCAAAAGGATACAAAGCAGTTATCAGCTAAGGGAGAAGGTGCACAGATGAAGACTGGAGGAAAGTATGTGCAAGCTTCCTTGGTGGAGTCACCCAGGATATACTTAATTCCTACAGCACACGTTGTACCAAGTGTGAAATGTTGTCTTCCAAGAGAGCTCGTTAGAGACTCAGTGCCCAAAGGTTTTACTGGGCCTGGTCACATGGGCACCCTCTGCTTAGCACATACATAATCCTAGGCCCCTAGAAGGAAAGTAGGTGTTCAGCGTAAACCACATTGTTTATACTAACAGTTTAGGCACAGTGATCCATTCTTATGAATTCTGAGAATGTTGATATCCTCCTGAAATTCAGGTTCCTAGATGCCAGCCAAGGGCCAACCTTGCAAGCAGGCATTTCTTAGTATAGCAGTCTCAGACCTGACCTGCTATGTTAACTCTTTTCTGTATGGTATTAGGAAGACTTCTAAAAAGTGCTGTCAGAAGGTGAAATAGGCTAACTTAGGAGATAAATATTAACTTGTTAATGAAAGGCATTTACAAATAAATTGGATAGAAACCTGCATGAGACATTTTGTAGGAGATATATGCATTGCTGCTCTACAATTCTGGGACTTTTATAGTCCCATAATATATGTTATTTTGTAGGTTCTTTGTTCCATGTGTTAGTCCCTTATTACACTGGAGAATGGCACTGGATTAGAAATCAGAAGACCTGAATTTTGACTGACTTAGTGCTTGACTTACACTTGACTTGTCGCCCTAATTTTTCTTACCTGTCTAGAAAGGACTTGAAGTTTTTGATCTCGAAGGTTCTGCCTAGCTCTCATGTCTCTGCCACCTTGAGGGAGTCTGTTGGATTACTTTGATGATTACAAAGTTCTTGATGATACTGAGGTAAATATCTACTTACGTATAATGTCTAACCACTCCTGTTCTTAATTAATGTCTTTTGGACACATCTCCATTTTTCACCTAGAATCCTTGTGACTAAGAGTCTCACCACCTGTGCCATTGGTGCTAACAAATCTTGCAGACTGAAGTTTGAGTTTAGCATCTTACCCCAGGTTGGTGGAACTGGGTCATTGAGGAATGGGAAAATTCAAGGGGAGAGCTAAGGACAATAGAAATGTTTATTTTTTCCCCCAACAATTCCCCCTTAGATTTGGAAAGTCTTCAGGTTTAGGAAAACACTCAGAAAATACTAGAAGTGCTGTATTTTTCTGGAACTCCTTATGTCCCTATAACTTCTGTTTCTGTGAACTGTCGTGACTCTCCCTGAGCATAAAGAGCTTATAGGTGGGCTCCTGCTCCCAGTGAAGATGTTTCTTCATCATCTGTTCCACCAGTGGTCTCTGGTTAGGATGGTGCAGAGCCCAGCCATCTGCTAGTTTTAATCTGTGTGGAAACAGGAGCCCATTGGGGGTGAGGAAAACCTAACCCCTCCATCTACTTGACAGAATTACCGCAACATCTGAATTTTACCCCCATGTGTTGTCAATATTCAACCAAGTAGAAAATGACCAAAGCTAGGGAGCAAGAAATCCGTAGAGGCTGTGTAATGTTTTCCATGGGTTGGAGTGGGGCAGAGGAGAACACTGGGATCGTCCTTTGTCCAGAGATGTCTCTCCTCGCTGATGTAATTCAGAAATCCCATTTATGGCATCCCTATTAGGTAATCATCAGATTTTAATTAAAACTATTCCTTGATCAGGAGTTTATTTCTGCCCCTTGAGATAATCCATTGGGTCACCTTGGCTTTTTGTTTGTTTGTTTGGGGGTCTTGTTTATTTGTTTTTGTTTTGTTTTTTTGATCGTGCTGCGAGGCTTGCGGGATCTTAGTTCCCCCACCAGGGACTGAACCTGGGGCCTTGGTAGTGAAAGCGCAGAGTCCTAACCACTGGACCGCCACTGAATTCCCCATTGGGTCACTTTGACTATTATTTATAATGTTAAGGTGAATGCTGCTTCCCTATAATATCTTCTCATTTCTAATTTTCTTAATTATGTCTCTTGATGTCATTCAGACTACTCCATTATTTTGTGAAGGGCCTTTCAAAATTTTAAAGAGTTTTATTCTCTTTTTGTTAATTGCTGTTCTCTTGTACTCTGCAGATGCCTCTGGGAAGTGTAATCCATTAAATCCATATGCAAATTAATCAGATTCTTTCCTCCTGGACAGTGAATCCGATGAGAATCTAGAAGGGATCACAGATTTTAGAGCAATCCTGGGTGAATTGTGTTACAACACAACTGCAGCCTAGAGGAAGCCTAAGGGCATGAGGTGTCCAGGGGAGTTAGGGGGAAATAGTTGGAGAGTGCTAGAGGGTGTAGAAAGGTAGACCAGGTGTCCTAGCAGTTTCTTGTTACCTGAAGATGAGTGGGGGACAGGAGGAAATCCTGGGCTGGATTCAAGAGTCCTGGATCTTGCCTTGGTTCCTGACAAGTTCTGTAATTCTGGGCAGTCACTTCTGGTGCTTAGTTTTCTTATCTATAATGTGAGGTAGTTAGATTAGAGAATTTAATAAGCACTAGGTAGCCTGAAAGCACTATAGGCTGTGATTACCAGGAAATAGACTAACTGCATTTAAAGAAAACTTCTGCCTAGACTTGGCCTCCAGGGGACACATATCTTTGACACTAGCGAATGTAATCCCAAACTTTCTTTTGTCCTTTTGATGGGCCCCTTGGTCATTATGGGTTATAAAATCAACAGCTCCTTAAGAGATCTTTACCCAGAACTGATGAAGAAAGGAAGTCTCTGGCTGTGGCCTTCAGAAAGCTTAAGCCATTTTACTGCAAATGTGTTGTTATTTATAAAGGACCATGAGGAAACTCTAGCTTGTCTCTGAATAGCTAGGCAGCACTTGCCAGGTTTGGGGTAGACTTTATGACCACGTAACTGAAACAGGACATACCTAAGGTCCCATGGAAGCGTTAAATACAAACAGTGAGTTCACGTGAGTTAGAGGACTCAAAAAGAAAGATGACACAATGGGGCAGAACGAATATTGAATTGAGAGTCTGAGGACTTAAGTTTAAGTCCTGGCTCTGCCACATACTTATCAATAAGTCCTTGAGCTACTGAGTTTACTTCTCTGTGCCTCAGGATCTTCAGCTGTAAAATAAGATAGTTGGACTATCTTTCAAGTTAACTGCGACTTAGCAACTCAGAAATAAGGGACTAGAGCTGGAAGCCCCTGGATAGAAGGTTTTGTGGGATGACAGCAGGGATAGCAGGATGTTCCTGGCCAAGAGCCTGAAAATGGAGCTTTACTTACAATTGTACTTTGGCCTAGTTGAACTCAAGGAGCTGTATCTGATTGCACCCCTGACCGACTGGCCAGGTAGTGCTTTTCTAACTTTTCCTCCATGGATATCCCAAATGACAGAGGAAGATGAACCTCAAGGTTTTGTGGGAGAGGGGAACAGTATAGCACTAAACAGTTTACTTCAGGTTGAGTGATAGATATATATTTTAAATGTTATATTAAGACAAGGTCAAGTAAAATTTTAACAATCTATTCCATAATATATTTCTCTTTTTAAAAAAATATCAGCATGTGTTTTAAATTATTTTTAGGGAAAAGAAAATTAAAAACTTATTTCCTCTGTCTCTTCCCCTCATAATCTTGGTAGATAGGTTAAGTTTGGAATAACGATAAACAGTAAACTGTCTTTAGTAGTTTATCTTCAGAGGAGACATTGACGAGGACTTTCATTTAAGTTTACATTTTTATATTGAATTTATTACCAGTATATACTCAAAAAAAGTAGGATTTTAAAAAATAACCACCTTTCTGCCCAAAAATCATTGTGTAAAATTGGTACTGCAGGAAGAATCTCTGTGCACATTCTGTGGAGATATGTACTTTGGACACATTATTCCAATTTAAGGAGCATGGGACTAGGGGAAGGAGATGACAACTTTGCCCTAATCTTCCTTCAGAAATATTTTGACAGTTTAGGCTGAGTGAGTGATAACTTTTAACGTTAATGTTTCCCACACTGTTTACTGTGATACGTATGGTCAAGTTTGATTATTTCAACTGGGTGGGTATGGAGAGGAAGTATGATTGTTACAGTATTTTTGAGAGGCAGCATGATGTAACAGGACAAGGACTGGGTTTTGGATTTTAAAAAAAAATCTATATGCAAAAACCAAACGCAAAAAAACTTGAGTTCTGTTTATGTGTTATGAGGTCTTGGCAAGATATCTAACTTCTGTGAACTTCCATGGCTTTATTCAGAGATGATCCCTACCCCCCTTTAGGGTTGTTGTGAAAATTAAGTAAGATATGTATAAGTACCCAGCATAGCACTTAGCACTTAGTGCTTGGCATTTAAATACTTAAATGTTTTTTTCCTTGCTTCTTTCTTCTTATTGAGGAAACACTTTATTCCTTTCAAAGAGCTTTCATATTCAAGGTCTGTTTTGTGATCCTCACAGCTCAAGTGATCTCATCCTTATTTTATAAGTGAGACCCTACACAGGGAAGGTGACTTATCTGAGATCACTTCCTGTGTAAGCAGAAGAACTAGGACTTGAAGCCATGCCTTTTGATTTGTCACAGGGCTCTTATTTTGTACTTAATTTGGGAGGATTTTTTTAAAACTTAAATTGGATTATGGGTATTATTTATGCTATGTAGTTACTTCTGTCAAAATAATGAAACATCAAGATTTACTGGGAACTTAGCAGTGGTCTAGCCTCTATATTTTGCCCATGACTCATCTCTGCTTGCTGATTACTGGAATAGAGGGCTTGACCGTCAAATATAAGGCAGCAGTTTATGGGGAGTTAGGGAAAGGGATTGTTGGGCCAGAATCTGAGGTGACTTCAGAATAATCTTTTACGTTTCTTCATCAGTACCAAAGAACCACTGGAGCTCTGCGAGTAGCTCTATAATATTTTTACTTTTCCCCCTTTTACTTTTCCCCTTTTTATTTTCATTAGTATTCTCACCAGGGGTCTTATGTGACTCTCCTTCTCCAAGGTCTGTTGGCCATCCTGATGACCTTCTCTCCTGCAGGGTCCCTTTGACCTTGAACTTCTCACGTATCCCCTTTGGGCCTCTGTGTCTTCATTAGTAAAGTAAGACCAAAGTAATCTTTAAGTTTCTTTCCAGCTCTAATATTCTATGATGCCACTGTCCAGAAGCTCTGCTGAATGGTGGAACAAGTTATGTATCACATTTCATTGTCATAGAAGCCAAATTGGTTTATTAAACAGGCTCTGGAGAATTAAAACTTCTTAATCCAAGCCCCAGATGTAGTGGGTATATTAGTATTGGTGGTCTTTGTGGGGTTTTATCCAAGGATACTTTGGACATAGGAATGGTGATGTTTGTTGGTGTCAATTGAGAGACGAAAGCTATGAAAAGGTGATTGACTTCATTAGACCCATTTTGACAGTGTGATTTTATTCTCAGAGCATACCCCAGCATGTGAGTTATTTTTATCTCATGTGGGTTAGAGTCTAGGGCTTGTTCCTATTCCCTAGGAAGGCGGGTAGATAGTTTAATGATGGCTCTGCCTGCCAGGACGTTTGGTCTTAATAATAGGCTCAAATTTTCCTTTGTTCCATTGGGAACTTAAATCGTTTCAAAGAAACTTAGTAGTAAAAATACTTCGATGTGGGGAAAAATAGTACCTTTAGCTGAAATCCATTTGCTCTCATCATTGACCCTGAGCATATAGTTCTCACTTCCACATCAGTATCTTTTTTTTCTGAGTGTCCTGCCCCTCTTTGCTGATATCCTTACTATATATCCTAACTGTTCTAATAGACCTTTCCAAAAGCCCACTCCCGTTCCCTTCCCCCAACTGCCCTTTCTCCTTTCTCTGAAATTTTATAGGAAGCCTCTGCAATGCCATGTAATGATTTGTTATCTACTGCCTTATATTATTATCTCATTGTTTTATTCATGTTCATTTTGTCTCCTTAAATTATTTGCTTCTTGAAATCAGGAGCAATCTTTATTCATCTCTGTAATCCTAACATTGCTGAATTGGCCCCAGGGGGGAAAAAAGTATAGAGGAAGGAGTAAAAGACTGTAAAGGAACTTAACATTTATTGAATTGATGCCTAGTACTAGGTATATGTACCTTATAGTTTATTTAAAAATTTTTATATTAGCCTAAAGATTGGAAATATTAGGTCCATTTTACTCCTGAAGAGACTTGGCCTCAGAGAGGTTGAGTAGTAGGAGTCAGAGGTGGTGTGGAGTCAGAGTATTTAGTATTAAATCACTATTCTCTGCCATTCACTTTTTGTGTTATCATAGTAAGTTACTTAACCTTTCTGAGCTTCAGTTTCAAGATGAGGATGATACCTACCCTACTGGATATTTGTGAACTTTAAGGAGAAAGCTAATGTAGATAAAGAGCCTTTGGATGTATGGCCTGTAGACAGTCTATAAAGGAGACATATTTGAAGGTAGAATGAACAGGACTTCCTACTGGATTAGTTGTGGTACACAGGGAGAGAAAAAAACGAAGCGTGACTCCCAGGTATCTATCTTGAACTACTGAGAAGATAATGATATAATTTACAGAGAATCTGGCACACTGGAAGAAAAACAATTGTGGAAGGGGAATATTGAGTTTAATGATGAGATCTTGAATAGGCAATTGAATATGCAATTCTAGAGCTCAGAGGAGAGATCTGAGACAAAGATACAGTATAGAATCTGGGAGTTACTAGCATACATGTGATAACTGAAGCCCTTAGGTGGAAGAGAGAGAACAGAATTAGATGACCTAAATTCTGAACAACTTCAACATTTAAAGGTAAGTAGAGTATAACCCAGCAAAGATGACTGAAAAGAAGGCAGCCAGATAGGTTGGAGAATCAGGAAAGTACAGTGTCACTGAAGCCAAGGGGAAAAAAACATTTCAAGCAATTTGTACATGATGTCTTCTCTTTCTCACCTTCCATTTACTCTTCAACTCAGTACAGTCTGGCTTCTGCACCATCCCCTTCAACTGCACTAAAATGACTCTTTTACAAGGACCAGCACTCCTAACTGGACAAATTTAGTGGGCATTTCGCTCTCCACATTGAACTTGACGTGTCAGCAGCATTCAGCACAGCTGGCCATTCCCTCTTTCTTTCCCCTACCCCAGTGGCTGTTCTTTTGGAGTACCTTTCCTAGTTAGTCCCACTCTACCTGATCCCTAAATGTTGGCATTCCTCAGGCTCTGTAAATTCTTTTCTTAGGTTATCTCAACCAATGCTGTAGATTTTATACTATCTTGATCTTATAACTTCCAAATTTTTATCTCTGATAAGACCTGTCCTTTGAGTTTCAATTATCTGCATGACATCTCCACTTACATGTCTTATATTCATGTCCAAAACAGAGCCCTTAAATATTTTCACCTTGAAACCTGTCTCTTCCTCAACACTTTTTTTCCCATCTTAATAAATAATACCACCATCTAATCATTCAAGCTAAAACTTTGGGATGAGCTTTGACTCTTTCTCCCTCATTCTTGACATCTAATCTAACACCAGATCAAATATGTTCTGTCTCCAGAATTTCTCACATCACCTCATTTCACTTTGGTCCAGGTCACTATCAGTTTTCAACTAGACTTTTGAAGTAGCCTCCTATCTACTCTTCCTACTTCCTACTTGTCTTCTTGTGATGCTTTCTCCATACAGCAGGGAAAGAGAACCCTCAAAAATATAAATATGATTGAGCATGTATGAGTTAAAGGTGAAATTAATCACTTTCACATTAAAGGGCAGATTTTTTTTTTAAATTAATTTATTTATGGCTGTGTTGGGTCTTCGTTTCTGTGTAAGGGCTTTCTCTAGTTTTGGCAAGCGGGGGCCGCTCTTCATCACAGTGCGCGGGCCTCTCACTATCGCGGCTTCTCTTGTTGCGGAGCACAGGCTCCAGACGCGCAGGCTCAGTAATTGTGGCTCGCGGGCCCAGTTGCTCCGCGGCATGTGGGATCTTCCCAGACCAGGGCTCGAACCCGCGTCCCCTGCATTGGCAGGCGGACTCTCAACCACTGCGCCACCAGGGAAGCCCTAAAGGGCAGATTCTTTTTGGCTCCTTCAGAATCCTACAGCAGGTCAGGGGGTGGCTTGGAAGAGAACCCAGGTGTCCAGAGAACCAGTCCAGAGCACCAGAAGGACATTCTCACTAATCTGATTCCAAGTGACATTTTCTCAAAGTTAAATAAAAAGAAAGTACATGGCTTTTCTGTTTACTCTGTTAATTATAAGACTTCTGCTATTAGATTTGTATTATAAAATTCATTTGTGATCATCAGCTTCTGCCTAGGTCTGAGGGCTCAGCGCCTTTGATGAATTTGGTTTTTACTACCAGTGGAGTGATAACTTCTTTACTGAGAATCAGTTCAAAAAATATTTTCTCAATACCTTCTCTGTATTAGATTTTAAGGGTACAGAAATGAATAAGGTAGTGTATCTGTTCTAAAAGATTTGCAGTCTAGTAAAGGAGATAGGATACATTAAACATTAGCTATAATAGATGCATGTAAAGAGGGCTATAGGAGAAGAGACAGGAATGAATGATTTGGTTCATGGCTAAATGGAGTGAGGAGGACCTAACAGAGGAGTTGATATTTGAACTAGATCATAAAGAATGAATCTGAGTTTGCCGTAACAGGAAGAGGGTATTTAGGAAGAGAAAATGCCCATAGGTGTAAGAATACATCAGAGGATGACTTGGAAATGTGTCATAAAAGTGCACAGTGACTCTAGATCCAGGAGGAAAGAAATTGTGCGCCAGGAGATGGAGACTCTGATGAAACAGGAATAAAGAAAGGTGAAGGGCTTCCCTGGTGGCGCAGTGGTTGAGAGTCCACCTGCCGATGCAGGGGACATGGGTTCGTGCCCCGGTCCGGGAAGATCCCACATGCCACGGAGCGGCTGGGCCTGTGAGCCATGGCCGCTGAGCCTCTGCATCCGGAGCCTGTGCTCCGCAACAGGAGAGGCCACAACAGTGAGAGGCCCGTGTACCGCACAAAAAAAAGTGTATATATATATATATATATATATATATATATATATATATAAGATGGTACAACAAAATAATAATAATGCTTCAAGGTTCTGTGTTTGTGTTTTAGATACTTCACAAGAGTGGTAGGGAGAGAGCAGATGTCAGTCTGGCCCATAGTAGACTCTTAGTAAACACATGTTGAACTCAACTGAGACATGCAATAGTGATTTGAAAAGTTAAATAATGCAGTACAAGAGTTAAACAGAAAAGACAAACCATCAGTGGAAAAAAAAATGAATTGGATTGAACAGCAGATTAAATACAGCTGTGAAGAAAATTAATGATTTAGAATGTTGATCTAAAGAAATTGCCTAAAATGAAGGACACAGACAAGGAGATGGAAAATATGAAAGAGAAGCTATGTGATATGGAGAATAGAATTAAAGATCTAAAATACATCTAAATTGATGTCCCAGAGATGAAGAGATAAAATAGAGGCATTATCCGAAAAGATAATAGTAAGAATTTGAGCTGATAAAAAAATCTGTAGAGGAATCACAAAACAGGCTTTTTTAAAATACTTTAAAAAAAAAAATCCAACATCTTACACCTATACACATTTTAGTGAAACTAGAATACTAAAGAAAAAGAGAATATCTTTGAAACAACCAGAATTTAAGTGATAAAAGAACTACAGTTAGACTTGTAAGCAGCAACGTCTTTACAAATACTTCATTTCTTTCTTTGGGCCATGTAGTAGGATTGCAGTTCTCTATTCCTTGAAGTTAAGTGTAGCATGTGACTTTCTTTGATAAATGAAATATGAATAAAAATGATGTCACTCCCTGAAGGACCTGTATGTGAGTCAGCACTTCCATTTTTCTTGTCTAAGCTATTATGGAAGCATGTGCCAAGACAGAACCTTTAAAAGTCTGAGTCCCTGGGTGACTGTGAGGGACAGGACCTTCTGTAACTTGTGTAGAAAACGTAGTGTGAGCATGAAATAAACTTTTGTTGTGTTAAGCCACAGAGCTTGGGGGATTGTTTATTACTGAAGCAAAACCTAGCCTATCCTACTTGATACAGATAATAGACTTCTCAAAAGTGATAATAAGAGCCAGAAGAACTGAAATGGTATTTCCAAAGTGATGAGAGAATATAACTGACAATTTAGAATTATGTACCAATAGTGACTAATACTTATTTAGAATTTACAATGTGTGAAATGCAGTTATAAGAGCTTTATATTAATTCATTGAATCCTCACGACAACTCTCTGAAGTAAATGCTATTATTATCCTCATTTTACAGATGAGGAAACTGAGAACCAGAGAAGTGAGGTGAATTTCCTTAAGTCTACAATTAGTAACTAACAGAACAGGGATCCAAACTCAGGTAGTCTGTCTTTCAAGAATGAGAATGAACCATCTAGCAGAGCTGTGTTTAAGGAACTTCAGGAATAAAGAAAGCAAAAATCCCAGAAGGAAAGTCTGAGATGTAAAAAAGAGAGGTGAGCAAAGAAATGAATAAACTTTTCTCTGTAAGTCTAAATGAACATTGTAAAAAAATAATGTATAATTATGGAATTTAAAAAAGACAATTAAAGGGACTTCCCTGGTGGCACAGTGGTTAAGACTCCACGCTCCCAATGCACGGGGCCTGGGTTCGATCCTTGGTCAGGGAACTAGATCCCACATGCGTGCCACAACTAAGAGTTCACATGCCACAACTAAGGAGCCAGCAAGCTGCAACTAAGGAGCCTACTTGCTGCAACCAAGACCCAGCACAAACAAATAAATAAATAAATATTTTTTTAAAAAAGACAAAATCCCAGACAACAATAGCATGTCAAACTAAAGGGGAATAGTTGAAGTATTCTAAGGTTGTGTTTCTCTGTGGTATTGTATCACTTGGGAGCTTAGAAATGCAGAATGCAAGGCTTACCTCACACTTAATTGGAATCTGCATTTTAACACTCCCCAAATGATTCATATATACACTAAAGATTGAGAAACACTCTTCCAACATCCATGAATGGTTGGGATGGAGATTATGATATCAATTAACTTCAAATGTACTTAAAGTCAACAATATAATTTCAAGAATAATCACTAAAAAAATAATTAGCATGTATATAACTTCCAAATCAGCACAGGACTCAGAAAACTTGACTCAGAAAATTAACAAATTAAGAAAGAAGGAGGCAGGAAAAGAGAAAAAAAGACGTACAAGGCAAATAAAAAACACAGTTGAGTTGAAACATAACAGTAATTCCAATAAATGTCAGTGGCCAAAATTAACCAGTTAAAAGAGAGAGTTTATCAAGTAGGATTTTAAAATAATTCAACTATATCCTTTTTACAAGAAACACCCAAAACATAAGGTCATGAAAATAAAAATATCAAAAAGATATACCAGTCAAACACTAAAGAATGCTAGGGGAAATAAAAATTTAAAAAAATTTTTTTTAAAAACTGCAATGAGGTATCACCTCACATCCATTAGAGGGCTACTATCAAAACCGAAAACAAAAGTATGCTAGGGGAGCAATAGTACCTCGATAAAACTGTTTAGAAAGTAAAAAAAAGAATGTTAGTGTATCCATATTAATATCAGACAAAACATTTTAAGGCAAAAAGGTTCAACTAAGAAGATTTAATAATACTAAAATGACCTCAAAATAAATAAAGCAAAATTGATAGGCTCACAGGGAGAAATGTATAATGCAGTATATTTGTTAGGAGGTTTTAATACATCTTCCTTAATTATTTGAAGGTCAAGCATCAAAAAAGCAGTAAAGATATAGAACACTTGAACAACATATTTGCATGATCTAATAGGCACGTATAAAGATCCTACACCCAACAATTAGAGAATATATAGTTGACCCTTGAACAACACGGGTTTGAACTGTGCAGGTCCACATACACACAGATTTTTTTCGATAAATACTTACTACAGTACTACACAAGTACTACCGTGGATTGTTGAATCCTCAGATGTGGAACCTCGGATTCGGTTAGGAGGGCTGACCGTGTTATTCGCAGTTTCCACTGAGCTGGGGAGTGGAAGGATTGGTGCCCGTAACCCCCCACATGGTTCCAGGGTCAACTATACATCCTTCTTAAGCACATATGAAACACTTTTCAAAACAAAACAAAACTTAAAATAACTAAGAAGGAAGAGATTGGTGGTACAGATAAGTGTATTATAGATAAGATTGGCTTCAAAAGGTTTTCCTTCTAAATCTTTGATTTATTTTGAGCATTGCTAGCACTAAGTGAGCACAATACATGTAATCACTGTTTCTGAAGCCTTGATCATCTCTGTGAAATTCATCTATATTTTAAATTTTCAAGCCCTGCCATGAATTGAGAGGGAACTGCTTGTGTCTTTGACAACAAAATTGAATTGTATGAGCAATCTGATTTCATCTGTTCATCAGGTTTAAATTAGGAGAATGCCAACTCATGCAGCAGCTGCAGTGTTAGGCAAGGGCTTTGCATCCAGTCACTAGAATGAGAGGAATAGAGATTTTGGAATTCTGGGGCAGAGCCCTTCTTTGAGCATTCTTGACTCCTAAATTTCAACTTCTTTGCGTATGCAAAAGCCTGGTAAAGTAATTTTTGGCCTTTCCAGTATACCCCACCCCGTTATAGCCAGAAGTAACCCCCGCCTCCTCTGAGTCACTGCAGTCTTTTATCTATGCACAATGTTTGGCATGAAGTGGTCATCTGACAAGAGTTTGAATGAGTAAATAGAAGGGAAAGAGGGAGAAAGAAGATCCACGCTTTCCAGGGGGTTTGGTCCTAGGTAGCCCAGGAGAGGAAAGAAAACCTGACTTATCAGAAAAGAGCCTTGTCTAAGGCAAATCTGGTGCTCCATGAAGAAGGAAAGCATCAGAAGCTTCGAATGAAACAATCCATGATATTCTCAGAGTCCTTTAGCTGTAGAATTCATATAGCGACACTTGAAATTTTTCTCTCAAGATTTTTGGAGAACACATGGACTCTGTTATAGTACAGGGAAACTTTTCTAGGCTGGCTTGAAGGGAAGCTATGTATTATTTCAGACCTACCTTGCCACCTTAGCAGACATGCTGAACTCATACAATTCCTATGGTAATAGTTTGTTTTGTTAGTTTTCTGTTGCTGCGTAACAACATCCATTTATTAGGTCACAGTTCTGTAGGTCAGTAGTCTGACAGGGTAGCTAGATTCTCTGCATGGACTATTATAAAGTCAAAATCAAGATGTCGGCTGGGCTGAGTTCTCGTCTAGAGAAATCTGCTTCCAGTCTCACTCTTGTTGGCAGAATTCATTTCCTTGCAGCTATAGGACTGAGAGATCCCTGTTTCCTTGCTAGCTGTTAGCCAGGGGCCACTCTCAGGTCCTAGTGTCCAGTTGAATTCCTTAACATGTGGCCTTCTCAGTCTTCTACCCAGCAGTGGCACATCAAATCTTAATTGTGCTTCAAACCTCTGACTTCTTCTACTCCCACCAGCTAGAGAAAACTGTGCTTTTAAAGGGCTCGTGTGATTAGGTTAGTCCCACCTAAATAAACTCCCTCTGTTAAAGTCAGCTGTTCATGGGAATAAAATCCGTCATATTCAACAATCCTGGGGATTATGGCGGGAATGGGGCCATCTTACAATTATGCCTACCGCATTTGTATGTATGGTTTATCTCATTTAGTAGGTCCTAAGAGTCTTGAGGACTCTTAGGAGTCCTTGTACATAACAACAATTAGTAAATACTGATATTTACATCATCAGTGACTAAAAATTCATGTTAGAGGTTATGTATGAGATTTATAATCTTATTCATGTTTAAATCCCTAGTGTCTGACATAGCATATGATTTATACTATAGTTTTAGCAAATGTTTAGATGAATTAATGAAAGAATGAATAACTGTATAATTCAGGGCTATGAACACTATTCTGATTATTACGTAGCATGGTATATTTTTCTAAAATCATGTGTAGTTCAGTTTGTAGTTTTAATAAAATGATAGAGTACATATAGAGTCTCCTATTTTTTTGGGGTTTTTTTGCGGTACACGGGCCTCTCACTGTTGTGGCCTCTCCCGTTGCGGAGCACAGGCTCCGGACGCGCAGGCTCAGCGGCCATGGCTCACGGGCCCAGCCGCTCCGCGGCATGTGGGATCTTCCCGGACCGGGGCACGAACCCATGTCCCCTGCATTGGCAGGCGGACTCTCAACCACTGCGCCACCAGGGAAGCCCCCCTAGTTATTTTTTAATTGCTGCTTTAAAAGCAGAATTTTGCAAACTGCTTTTGCAAACTGCTTTTTCACATAAATATCTTCTATATTTTTCAAACATACTATTTCACATAACTCTGTGCCTTATCCTTTTTTTTTTAATTAATTAATTTATTTTGGCTGCCTTGGGTCTTCGTTGCTGCAGGCAGGCTTTCTCTAGTTTTGGCGAGCGGTGGCTACTCTTAATTGCAGTGCGCAGGCTTCTCATTGTGGTGGCTTCTCTTGTTGCGGAGCACGGGCTCTAAGCACGCAGGGTTCAGTAGTTGTGGCTCGCGGGCTCTAGAGCGCAGGCTCAGTAGTTGTGGCACCCGGCTTAGTTGCTCCGCGGCATGTGGGATCTTCCTGGACCAGGGCTCGAACCCGTGTCTGCTGCACTGGCAGTCAGATCCTTAACCACTGTGCCACCAGGGAAGCCCTGTGCTTTATACGTTTTGTTTCCAGATACCCAGCAGAAATATTCCAAGTAAAGAAAGAAATACTTGAAGTTAGGTATCAGAGGGATTAACCATTTCTTCCTGGCATCCAGATGGATGCCAACAGTAGGTTCCAAGACAAGTTTATCTTTGGAATTGAAAGTCTGTTACCCTGGGACTATCTAATGTTAATGTTTTCCTTCCTGCTTGAGTAGCTTTTTAACCTGTAGTTTTGAGTGATGGGTATTTAATGACATTTGCTCGGCCCTTATTGATAATCTGTTCAAAAAATAGATTAGTGGATACTTATCCCGTCAGAGAGCTTGTCTGTGTAATGATGTCACTGTAATCAGACTGGGTAATGTAATTTTCTGCTTAGCTCAGTTGCTAATGGTCATCTAGAGAGGTCATTGCTATTTGAGATGACTCATGTGGAGGCTTCTGGAATACAATACTGTATTTCAAAGAATACCATGTAAGGAGGAACGATATGACGTATTCATCCTCTCTGACTTTTCAGTGCAGGATGGATGTTAACCCAACATTTCCTAAAATCATTTGACTACAGAAGTCCTGCCACTGAACACCCAGTAAATTTCATAGAAAACAGTTTGGGAAAGGCTGGTTTTTTAAAATCTAAGAAACCAACACCAACTGTAAAGAGCATTATAGAGTATTTTCATTACAAGTAGCGTTAGACGTCATTTGGTTGAACTACCACATCCAAGCTGGAGAATCTGAGGCTCTGGAGGGTTGAAGAGACTTACCTAGGACAGTGAGTTGGTGGCAAAGCTTGCATGAAAACTATTCAGATGTTTTGTCTCCCACTTCTGTGCTTCTCTTACTATAATGCAGTTCTTAGCAAACTGATAGGCTCACCTAGCAACTGAGCCATAAGACCTTTTTTGCTAAAGATGACCATAACTTTAACATTGACTGGGCTTCAGTTTGGGGGTAGGAGTGAGAAGAGCGCTTTGACTTAAAGAATATACTGGAGTTTTCTTTTTTTTTTTTTAAAGAATGTCACAAAATAGCTCTTTTCAACTCTAGTTCCATTCTTCTTGTGTGCAGAGTCCCTGTTTTAAGTAAAGTCTTCTTATCTTCCCTTCTCCCTTCAGGAGTAAAAACTCTTACTAAGTTATCAGGCTCCAGCCATCTTCTTTTCTAACGTCTGCACTATAGGAATGCATGTTACAAGAGGGGACTTGCATTCTCCATACATTAGTGGGGTTTTTTTTTTTTAGTTTTTTTGTTTGTTTGATTGGGTGTTTTTTAAGATACAATCCATTTAAGAGCCAATTCTCCCAGAGCTTTTCCGGACCATCTACTTAAAAGAGAAAGAGGGAGGAAATAGATGGAAAGTGGGGGAGAGAGAGATTATATGGAGAAAACTCAAATACCTATTCCTCATATTGGGCTGTTCAATTGAAAAAATCCATAAAGACCCAGTGAGGTTTGCAGGTTGCTCCTGCTTGTAGCCTGTAATTCCATCCCTAAATACCTATTTCTTATACATGTTGAAGATTTTTCATCCTTGCTTTGTCTTGTCAGAAAGTTTCATTATCAGAAATTAAGGGAGTATTTTATAGGAAGTGGAATAGAGTGGAGGCAGTATTGGAACACGATTGGAGGTCTGGGGACTTGGAGAGGTGTAAGGCAGGAAACAGGCACAGAAGATACAGCTGTCAGAGGCACAGCAGTGAAAAGGACCTGAACTTTGAAGTCACCACACTTCCTGTTTTTGAGCTATGTCATCTTGGATAAGGTATTTAATCTCTCTAGGCTTCTTATCTGATCTCTAAAATGAAGACAGTACTACCTATCTTCAGGCTTATGAAGATTACATAAGTCAAAGTACAAGTGTTTATTATGTTATGTTGTATTATGTTCATCACACCAATTCGAGTTTGCCTTTGGGAAATGAGATTGAGAAATTTTTTTACTTTCTCTTTTTTATTTGAACTTTTTATGATAATTATGTGGTATCAGAAAACCAGTAAAGATATTTTTGCTTTAATGTATTGGTAAAAGGAAATACGTAAGTACCTGACATTTGCTAAGTGGTCAGTTAGTTCTCTTTTCATCTCTCCTTTCCTTCCTTCCCCACTGCCAAACTTCTTGATTTTTTCCCCTGATACCAGCTCTTTTCTCTGTAGGGAAGAGAATAAGACCCAACTCTACAGGTAACTCCCCTCAAGGGTTTGAGGTAAAGGTAGGATGAGAGGAGGGAACTCTGCCTATCTGGGCTTTCTGTAAGAGGCCACAGAGTATATAGATTAAGGACTCAAGCTTGGGAGAAATTCAGGTATGAATTTGTATCCTGGCTCCTATCATTTACTAGCTGAGTAAGCTAAGGCAAGTTAATTTGATGAAACTTCTGTTTTTTTTCCTTTTTAAAATGGCAATATTTATAACACTTACCTAATAAGTTGTGGTGTGTATATACTTAGCATAGTACCTGGTACATTATGATGATGCTCAATCAATGTTAGTTGCCATTGTTGTTATTATCATCGTCCCATACAGATCCCCTTCAGGTCCTTAGACAACCCTAAATGAACTTTTAAAGAAATGGCAATTCCTAATCAGTCCTGTAGAATAGCTCAGAGAAAGTGGTTTTCATCTTTTAGGCCATCTTCCTTTTTAGATCTTCCTCTTCTTTATCTTAAATGGGAATTCTGACTCAAAAGCTTTGAATTTGCTTTTGGTGTCAGTATATTGTCCAGTCTACCAGCCTACCAAATGGTCCTATTTAGTGGGCTTTTTTTTTTAAGGAAGGGAAATCTGGAACTCTTTACCCATCAGTTCACTGCATTGAGCCATTCATCTCTGAGGATATTGACCACTGTTCCCTGTTGAAGAATCGGACAATCCTTGACATTCACAATGTTGTGCAATCATCGCCACCATCTAACTCCAGAACATTTTGACCACCCCAAAAGGAAACCCTGTACCCATTGAGCATTTGCTTTCCATTTCCCCATTTCCTCACCCTGACAACCATTAATCTGCTTTCTGTTTCTATGGATTTGCTTATTCTGTATACTTAATATAAATGAAATCCTCCAGTGTGGTCTTTTGTGTCTGATTTCTTTCACTTAGCATGTTTTCAAGGTTCATTTGTGTTGTAGTATGTATCAGTACTTCGTTCCTTTTAATGGCTGAATAATATTCTACTGTATGGATATACCACATTTTGTTTATTCATTCATTGGTTGATGAACTTTGGAGCTGTTTCCATGTTCTTCCTATGGGAAGTAGTGTTGCTATGAACATTCATGTAAAAGATTTGTTTGAACACCTGTTTTCAGTTCTTTTGGGTGTATACCAAGGAGAGGAATTACTGAGTCGTATGGTAACTCTATGTTTAATTTTGCGAGGAACTGCCAAACTGTTTTCCAAAGCGGCAGCACCATTTTACCTTCCCATCAGCAATATATGAGAGTTTCCATTTCTCTACATGCTTGCCAACACTTGTTATTGTCTATCTTTTTTTATTACAGCCATCCTAGTGGGTATGAAGAAATAGCTCATTGTGGTTTTGATTTGCATTCCTCTAATGACGTCGAACATCTTTTCATATGCTTGTTGGCCATGTATACGTGTTCTTTGGAGAAATGTCTATTCAACTCCTTTGCCCATTTAAAAGAATGGGTTGTCTTTCTGTTGTTTTGTTGTAAAAGTTCTTTGTATAATCTGGTACTAGACCCTTAGCAGGTATATGTTTGCAAATATTCTCTTTCATTCCATGGGTTGTCTTTTCATTTCCTTGATGGTGTCCTTTGATGCACAAAAGTTCTTCATGAAGTCAAATTTATTTTTTCTTTGGTTACTTGTGCTTTTGGTACGTATCTAAAAATATTTTGCCTAATCCAACGTCAGGAATATTTATCCCTGTGTTTTCTTTTAACAGTTTTATAGTTTTGTATCTTACACTTAAGGCTATGATCCATTTTGAGTTAATTTTGTATACAGTGTGAGATAAGGGTCCAACTTTACTCTTTCACATGTGGATATCCAGCTGTCTCAGCACCATTTATTGAAAAGGCTATTCTTTCCCCCATTGACTAGTCTTGGCACCATTGTCTAAAATCAATTAGCCATACATATTTGGGTTTATTTCTGGACTATCCATTTTACTGCATTGATATGTATGTCTGTCCTTATGTCAGTACCACACTGTCTTGATTACTGTGGCTTTGTAGTAAGTTGGAGTGTGAGTCCTCCAATTTTGTTCTTCTTTTGCAATATTGTTTTAGCTATTTGCGGTACCTTGAAATTCCATATGACTATTTGGATCAGCTTTTGCATTTCTGACAAAAGGCCGTTAGGTTTTCAGTAGGGATTGTGTTGAATCTGTAGAACACTTAGGAGAGTATCGCCATCTTAATATTATGTCTTTCCATTTATTTAGGTCATCTTTAATTTCTTTTAGCAATGTTTTGTAGTTTTCAGAGGTACAAGTCATGCACCTCCTTGGTTAAATTTATTCCTAAGTATTTTATTTTTCTTGATGGCTTTATAAATGGACTTTCCTTAATTTCCTCTTCAGATTGTTCATTGCTAGTGTATAGAAATACAACTGATATTGCATGTTTATCTTATATCATTTGATTTTGCTGAATTCATTTATTATGTCTAATTTTTTGGTGGATTCTTTACAGTTTCTTAAATATAAGATCATATCACCTGTGAATTACTTCCCTCCCTACTTTTTAAAATATATTACCCATTGCAATATATGATTTAACTTCACTGGGAGTATACATTATCCCAGTGTGAGAAACAGTGTAACATATTTCTTTTGTTTTTACAAAAGAAATTTGCAAAGTGCTTTTACATCTAATTTTATTCTTCTAGTAACAAAGTGGCTCATTTTTCTTTTAATAACAAGGTGGTTCATTATTCTTTTAATAATAAGGTGGCTCAAAATAATATCTCATTTTACAGATAAGGACACTGAGGCTCTCTGGCAAGTTTAATGGTTTATTGAAGGCTCACATAAACTTAATTAGAGCTGAGGTCTTCTCCCTAGAGATCGAACACTCTTTTGATTGAACTCTAATTCCTTCATATTTTTCCTGTAGTCGTTAGAACTTTTGGGACACAGTAGTTTTCTTATGAACTTGAGAGGCCTTTCTTATGACCTTGACAATTCTGTGGTTAGGGTCAGTATGCAGTAAAACAAAAAATGAAACCAATGTATGTTCACAAAAAAGACTCATACAAGAATGTTCATAGCATCTTTATTCATAAAGCTCCAAACTGGAAACATCCCATTTAAGGAGACTAAACAAACAAACTCTTATATTCATACACTGAAACAGTACTCAACAACAAAAAGGAAAACATTACTGATGCATAGAGCAACACGAATAATCTTTAAAAGATTATGCTGAGTAAAAAGAAGGCTTACTATCTTATTTCATTTATATGAAGTTCTAGAAGAGACAAACTAATCTATTATGGAAAAAAATCATATCACTGATAGCCTCCAGGAGTGTTGGGACAGGAAGAGGGTATGAAGAGGTTTTCTGATGTGACAGTAATATTCTGTGTGTTTATAGGGGTTTGGAATACAGAAACGTGTGTTCTTATAAAAGCTCAGCAAATGCACTTAATACTTAGGCATTTCATTGTGTGTAAACTTTATAACAAAAGAAAGAAAAGAATCAAGTATTAAACTTAGTTAATGATATGCATGCTGAAGTATTTAGGAGGAAGTGTACAGATGTTTGAATTTACTTTGACACTGATCAAAAAAATAAAATGGGTTAATGGATAGGCAGAGACATAGACAGCTAGGCAGATATGTCATAAAGCAAGTACAGTATAATGTTAATGGTAGAGTCTAGGTGGTAAGTTCTCTGTAAAATTCTTTCAACTCTCAATTTTGCTATATGTTTGAAATTCTTCATAATAAAAAGTTTAGGGAGGGAAGGAAACCACATTTGGAAATCTGTTAGTTCCTCTTTGAGCCCCCTCTCCTACCCACCTTCTCTTCAGCTTCATAAGATGGACATAATGAGATAAAGGATAATGAAAGATAAGATGAGTGTAGCAGGAATTCACTCACCAGGCTCCAAGCTAGCAAAACAACTTTCTATTAACCCTAACTCCTGTGTCAGCCTGTGACTCCTTCTATGTTGTCACCCAGAGTCTCTCCTCTACATATGCCCCCAAGAAACTTGCCCTTCCAGAGGGCAGACAGCAGAAGCAAGAACTACAATTCTGCAGCCTGTGGAAGGAAAACCACATTCACAAAAAGATAAACAAAATGAAAAGGCAGAGGACTTTGTACCAGATGAAGGAACAAGATAAAACCGCAGAAAAACAACTAAATGAAGTGGAGATAGGCAAACTTCCAGAAAAAGAATTCAGAATAGTGATAGTGAAGATGATCCAGGACCTCAGAAAAAGATGGAGGCAAAGATCGAGAAGTTGCAAGAAATGATTAACAAAGACCTAGAAGAATTAAATAACAAGCACCTAGAACAATTAAAGAACAAACAGACAGAGATAAACAATACAATAACTGAAATGAAAAATACAGTAGAAGGAATCAATAGCAGAATAACTGAGGCAGAAGAACGGATAAGTGACCTGGAAGACAGAATGGCGGAATTCAGTGCCGTGGAACAGAATAAAGAAAAAACATGAAAAGAAATGAAGACAGCCTAACAGACCTCTGGGACAACATTAAACACAACAACATTTGCATTATAGGGGTCCCAGAAGGAGAAGAGAGAGAGAAAGGACCTGAGAAAATATTTGAAGAGATTATAGTTGAAAACTTCCCTAACATGGGAAAGGAAATAGCCATCCAAGTCCAGGAAGCACAGAGAGTCCCAGGCAGGACAAACCCAAGGAGAAACACGCCGAACACATAGCAATCAAATTGACAAAACTGAAAGACAAAGAAAAATTATTGAAAGCAACAAGGGAAAAAACAAACAACATACAAGGGAACTCCCATAAGGTTAACAGCTGATCTCTCAGCAGAAACTCTACAAGCCAGAAGGCAGTGGCACGATATATTTAAAGTGATGAAAGGGAAGAACCTACAACCCAGATTACTCTGCCTGGCAAGGATCTCATTCAGATTTGGCAGAGAAATCAAAAGCCTTACAGACAAGCAAAAGCTAAGAGAATTCAGCACCACCAAACCAGCTCTACAACAAATGCTAAAGGAACTTCTCTAAGTGGGAAACACAAGAGAAGAAAAGAACCTACAAAAACAAATCCATAACAATTAAGAAAATGGTAATAGGAACATACATATTGATAACTACCTTCAATGTGAATGGATTAAATGCTCCAGCCAAAAGATACAGGCTCACTGAATGGACACAAAAACAAGACCCATATACATGCTGTTTACAAGTGACCCGCTTCAGACCTAGGGACACATACAGACTGAAAGTGAGGGGATGGAAAAAGATATTCCATGCAAATGGAAATCAAAAGAAAGCCAGAGTAGCAATACTAATATCAGATAAAATAGACTCGAAAATAAAGAATGTTACAAGAGACAAGGAAAGACACTACATAATGATCAAGGGATCAATCCAAGAAGAAGATATAACAATTATAAATTATATGTACTCAACATAGGAGCACCTCAATACATAAGGCAACTGCTAACAGCTATAAAAGAGGAAATCGACAGTAACACAATAATACGGGGGGACTTTAACACCTCACTTACACCAATGGACAGACCATCCAGACAGAAAATTAATAAGGAAACACAAGCTTTAAATGACACAATAGAGTAGATAGTTTTTTTGGTTTTTTTTTTTTTTTTGTGGTACGCGGGCCTCTCACTGTTGTGGCCTGTCCCGTTGCGGAGCACAGGCTCTGGACGCGCAGGCTCAGCGGCCATGGCTCACGGGCTTAGCTGCTCCGCTGCATGTAGGATCTTCCTGGACCCGGGCACGAACCCATGTCCCCTGCATCGGCAGGCAGACTCCCAACCACTGCGCCACCAGGGAAGCCCTAGACCAGATAGTTATAATTGATATTTATAGGACATTCCATCCAAAAACAGCAGATTACACTTTCTTCTCAAGTGCACACAGAACATTCTGCAGGATAGATCACAACTTGGGTCACAAATCAAGCCTCAGTAAATTTAAGAAAATTGAAATCATATCAAGCATCTTTTCCGACTACAACTCTATGAGATTAGAAATCAATTACAGGGAAAAAAATGTAAAAAATGCAAACATATGGAAGCTAAACTATATGCTATTAAATAACCAAGAGATCACTGAAGAATTCAAAGAGGAAATCAAAAAATACCTAGAGACAAATTACAAGAAAAACACGATGATCCATAACCTATGGGATGCAGCAGAAGCGGTTCTAAGCGGGAAGTTTATAGCAATACAAGCCTACCTTAAGAAACAAGAAAAATCTCAAATAAACCATCTAACCTTACACCTAAAGGAACTAGAGAAAGAAGAATAAACAAAACCCAAAGTTAGCAGAAGGAAAGAAATCATAAAGATCAGAGCAGAAATAAATGAAATAGAAACAGAAAACACTAGCAAAGATCAATAAAACTAAAAGCTGGTTCTTTAAGAAGATAAACAAAATTGATAAACCTTTAGCCAGACTCATCAAGAAAAAGAGGGAGAGGACTCATAGCAATAAAATTAGAACTGAAAAAGGAGAAGTTACAATGGACACCATAGAAATTCAAAGCATCATAAGAGACTACTACAAGCAACTCTATGCCAATAAAATGGACAACCTGGAAGAAATGGGCAAATTCTTAGAAAAGTACAACCTTCCAACTGAACCAGGAAGACATAGAAAATATGAACAGACCAATCACAAGTAATGAAATTGAAACTATGTTTAAAATTCTTCCAACAGGGCTTCCCTGGTGGTGCAGTGGTTGACAGTCCGCCTGCCAGTGCAGGGAACATGGGTTCGTGCCCCGGTCCGGGAAGATCCCACATGCCGCGGAGCGGCTGGGCCCGTGAGCCATGGCCGCTGAGCCTGCGCGTCTGGAGTCTATGCTCCTCAATGGGAGAGGCCACAACAGTGAGAGGCCCGCGTACCACACACACAAAAAAGAAATCTTCCAACAAACAAAAGTCCTGGACCAGATGTTTTCACAGGTGAATTCTATCAAACATTTAGAGAAGAGCTAACACCCATCCTTCTCAAACTCTTCCAACAAATTGCAGAGGAAGGAACACTCCCAAACTCATTATACGAGGCCGCTATCACCCTGACACCAAAAGCAGACAAAGATACTACAAAAAAAGAAAATTACAGACCAGTATCACTGATGAATATAGATGCAAAAATCCTCAACAAAATACGAGCAAACAAAATCCAACAACACATTTAAAGTATCACACACCATATTCAAGTGGGACTTACCCCAGGGATGCAAGGATTCTTCAATATATGCATATCAATCAATGTGATACACCATATTAACAAATTGAAGAATAAAAACCGTATGATCATCTCAATAGATGATCATATGGTTTTGACATAATTCAATACCCGTTTATGATAAAAACTCTCCAGAAGGTGGGCACAGAAGGAACCTACCTCAACATAATAAAGACCATATATGACAAACCCACAGCAAACATCATTCTCTGTGGTGAAAAACTGAAAACATTTCCTCCAAGGTCAGGAATAAGACAAGGATGTCCACTCTCGCCACTATTATTCAACATAGTTTTGGAAGTCCTAGCCGCAGCAATCAGAGAAGAAAAAAATAAAAGGAATACAAATTGGAAAAGAAGTAAAACTGTCACTGTTGGCAGATGACATGATACTATACATAGAGAATCCTAAAGAGGCCACCAGAAAACTACTAGAGCTAATCAATGAATTTGGTAAAGTTGCAGAATACAGGATTAATGCACAGAAATCTCTTGCATTCCTATACACTAACAACAAAAGATCAGAAAGAGAAACTAAGGAAACAATCCCATTCACCACTGCAACAAAAAGAATAAAATACCTAGAAATAAACCTACCTAAGGAGCTAAAAGACCTGTACTCAGAAAACTATAAGATATTGATGAAAGAAACCAAAGACGACATAAACAAATGGAGAGATATACCATGTTCTTGGATTGGAAGAATCAAATTGTGAAAATGACTATACTACCCAAAGCAATCTGCAGATTCAATGCAATCCCAGTCAAATTACCCATGGCATTTTTTACAGAACTAGAACAAAAAGTCTTAAAATTTGTATGGAGACACAAAAGACCCCGAATAGCCAAAGCAGTCTTGAGGGAAAAAAAACAGAGCTGGAGAAATCAGACTCCCTGACTTCAGACTATACTACAAAGCTACAGTAATGAAGACATTATGGTACTGGCACAAAAATAGAAATATAGATCAATGGAACAGGTTAGAAAGCCCAGAGATAAACCCACACACCTATGGTCAGCTAATCTATGACAAAGGAGGCAGGGATATACAATGGAGAAAAGACAGCCTCTTCAGTAAGTGGTGCTGAGAAAACTGGACAGCTACATGTAAAAGAATGAAATTAGAACACTCCCTAACACCATACACAAAAATAAACTCAAATGGATTCGAGAACTAAATATAAGACCGGACACTATAAAACTCTTAGAAGAAAGCATAAGAAGAACACTCTTTGACATAAATAACAGCAAGATCTTTTTTGATCCATCTCCTAGAGTAATGGAAATAAAAACAAAAATAAACAAATGGGAGCTAGTGAAACTTAAAAGCTTTTGCAAAGCAAAGGAAACTACAAACAAAACAGAAAGACAACCCTCAGAATGGGAGAAGATATTTGCAAATGAATCAACGGACAAAGGATTAATCTGCAAAATATATAAACAGCTCATGTAGCTCAGTATTAAAAACACAAACAACCCAATCAAAAAATGGGCAGAAGACCTAAATAGACATTTCTCCAAAGAAGACATACAGATGGGCAAGAAGCACATGAAAGGCTGCTCAAGATCACTAATTATTAGAGAAACACAAATCAAAACTACCATGAGGTATCGCCTCACACCAGTTAGAATGGGCATCATCAGAAAATCTACAAACAACAAATGCTGGAGAGGGTATGGAAAAAAGGGAACCCTTTTGCACTGTTGGTGGGAATGTAAATTGATATAGCCACTATGGAGAACAGTATGGAGGTTCCTTAAAAAACTAAAAGTAGAATTACCATATGACCCAGCAATCCCACTACTGGGCATATACCCTGAGAAAACCATAATTCAAAAACAGTCATGTACCAAAATGTTCATTGCAGCTCTATTTACAATAGCCCAGAGATGGAAACAACCTAAGTGTCCATCATCGGATGAATGGATAAAGAAGATGTGGCACATATATACAATGGAATATTACTCAGCCATAAAAAGAGATGAAATTGAACTATTTGTAATGAGGTGGATAGACCTAGAGTCTGTCATACAGAGTGAAGTAAGTCAGAAAGAGAAAAACAAATATTGTATATTAACGCATATATGTGAAACCAGAAAAATGATACGGAGCAACTGGTTTGCAGGGCAGAAATAGAGACACAGATGTAGGGAACAAACGTATGGGCACCAAGGGGGGAAAGTGGCGAGGGGTGGGGGAGGGGTGGGATGAATTGGGAGATTGGGATTGACATGTATATACTAATATGTATAAAATGGATAACTAATGAGAACCTGTTGTATAAAAAATAAATAAAATTCAAAAAAATAAAATATAGTTATTAAAAAAGTGTAAGCTACACCATAAAGCTGTGAAACAAACAAACAAACAAAAAGAAACTTGCCCTTCAGTCTCCAATTTTATCCCTAATTATTGAATTTATTTCTGTTGGAAGAAAGTCTAATTGCCCTGAAAAGATCTTGCTTTACCATTGCAAGGAAATTTCTAACTTTCGTCCGAGCAAAGTCATTTTTGCAGAAGGAACAGTCGATTAGTAGGCGGAAGACTTGTGTTCTAGATTAGACTCAGATAAATAGCTGGCACAAGGCCAAACAGCTGATACATGGCAGGACCAGAATTTGCATCCAGGAGTGCCTGATTACAGTTTATTGCACCGCTGCTCTTTGGGACCTGAAGGAGTGTGTGGTGAAGTTTCAGAAAGCAAGGGCGCATCTCACCCTTTAAATCCTGCTGTATGGACAGCTACCTCCTTTAGAACCTAGCCCTCGAAGTAAAACCAACTTGTGAGGGAAGAAAGCCTATAGTGAATTTTCAGTGGCAGCCTAGGAACAGTCTCAAACTTCATATCCTTAGACTTTTTCTCCTTTCCCTACAAAAAGCACTCCAAGAAAATCAGCTGTGAAAACCATGAATTTTTGTATCATATGTCAGATGAAACCTTCCAGGGTTCAGGAATCCCCAGTGTTAAAGACCTCTTTAATTCTGCATTTTTAATAACCTGGTCTATGATCCTTCTTAACCAGTTCCTGGGGAAAGATGTGCAAAAGCACCTGAATTTCCAGTTTACATGGGAGCTTTAATCCTGAGGGCTTCTGGCTTGAGAGTCTTTGATGTTTGCCTCCCTAATTTTACATTAAGGTGAGAGATTATGTTTGGGGAATATTATTTTGCTCCCCAGGATACCACTCTTTTTTCCTTGGCACATAATATAGTAAATAGTACATACTAAGCATTCTGTGAGCTTTCGATCTGTATATGCTCATCTCCTAGTACAATATCTACTAGCATAAAATAGATATGTTTAAAGAATTGATTGAATTGAGATTGTTACTTCACTTTGAGAGGACTGCCTGTCCTTTTAGCTACGAATTTCTGAGACAGGAGTGTCTAAATGACCCTAAATGAGTTATTGAGTCGGAATCAGAGGGTTAATGATAGAAATGATGTCAGCACTTTTTGGAGAGGTGGCCTGTGTAAATCAAAGACCAGAAATAATGAACCCGTAGCCCCCAGACAGCAAATATTGTGGATCTTCCTGAACTACTAGGAAAAGTAAATGAAAAACTCCTCCTTAATCAGATTTCTGGGCTTGAAACTAGGGATTTTTGTGAGGATGTTGTGTTTCCTATTGCCAGCATGGAAAGGGGGAGTGTGGTCAGAGAAAGGTTGGGAGAAGAGGGGAAGAGAGTGGGGACACAGTTGGGAGAGGAAAAAGGGAAAAGGTATCTGGGAAAGCAGAGGGAGAGAAAGATGACTTGAAAGAATAGTGGCTGTGGCCTGACCCTGGTTTGGTGATTGGTTTGGTGATCTGGTGGCAAAGGAATTGTTGCTAGAGAGCCATGTTCTCTTCATGGCCAGGATATCCACTACCTTAGGTTTGACTTTAGTACTTACCATCCTTCTAACCTTTTCTAGATCTTGTGGGACCTTACGATCCAGAGTGAGCTTTACAGCTTTTGTGGAGAAAGAGGGAAGGAGGCATTTAAATAACAGCTGTCCTCCGCAGTAAAGATTCTCGGAGGAGTTCCTGACATTTTAGAAAGGGCTCCCTCTTGTTGATTAGAAATGTTACTGTAAACTCCAGAGTCTAGGGCATTCTTGATTGGAGTTTAACCTCAAGGGGATGCAAAAGTCGTTGTAGTTTCAATGTCACCCAAGAATTTTCTGTAGAATAAATATATCACATGGGAGTTACATGAAATCAGTGCAGTTAGTTACAACCACATGCCCCTTTCCCCACCTTCGTGGATGTGTAAAAGGACTCACTTAAAATGTACCATCACCATGATTTCTCCTTGCTCACAAGCTTCCAAATACAGCGTCACCGGACCCAGTTTTTATTTGTAGAGAAAACTACAAAGCAGATTCTTTCAGTAATGACTACTGAGTCATTCAGCATATGTTTTTTGAGTGACAATTTTGCTAGGTGCTTTGGATTCAGTGTTGAGAAAGATGGATTTAGTCTCTAAATTATGTCTTACCAAGGTACAAGCTTTAGGAAAAGGAATATCCTATTTTGTTTAAATCTGGTCTCAAAATCTACAAAGAATTGCTGAAAATTTCTAAAGATACACTGCTCTCGATTTTGTACTATTCAGTGCTGGCTCATATAAGATCTCATCATTCATTGTTTATAAAGGCCCTGGAAGACAGAGACTGTATCCCAGCCCACCCTCCCAAATAACACCAGGAACTGGAATCAATAGCACTCTGGATGGTATGAGTGGCTAGTGCCAGAAGCTGTAATATAACTTGCTAAAAATTCTGCCTTGAGGTCGTAGTTAGAGTTGTCCAGCTTTAAGTCCTCTCCTATTTATCTATGTTTTCTGCCTTTTGCCCTTCTGTAAAATGATAGAACTTCCTGTCCAGAAGTCAGTGGCATCTTCCCCAGAGGCAGGAGTCAGCCTCCCTGGAGTGAGTTGGAAAATAGGGATTCCCAGATCTTCCTATCTTGGCCCTTTGTGCCACATTTTACTTAGTCTTAATTCTGAGTTCCTACTGCTGATGCGTATTAGATGATATGGTAGCTTCAGAGATGAATATGGCATGGACATTGCATTCAGAGAACTTAATCTGGTTAAGGAGATGGGACATATACAGGAAGAGCTAAGTAGATAGCAAGAGCAGCAAGTGTCAGACAGGTGAAGTTTGTGCAGTGAGAGGTAGCATAAAGTAGTAGAGGGGGCCGTGACCTTACAGTTAGAAGACCCAAGTTCAAAGGCTCAGTTTTATGTGCATGAGCAAATGAACCTTTTTGTGCCTTAGTTTACTCAGCTATAAAGTGGAGGGAATGATCTTTACCCTGTCTAAATCTCAAGGTTGTAGTAAGGGTCAAGTGAGATGCTGTATGAGAAACTTTGGAAAACACAAATTAAAATACAAACACAGGTGGAAAGTGATCTTATCTAATTTTACAGTAGAGGAGACAGGTGTAGACATGAAAAACCTTGCTGAAAGTCTCACGTGCTTGCTATGAAACAGCCCTCCATTATTTAAGCACAAAATACAATTTTTTTCATTTTTCTCCCTCCTTCATAGACCTTGTCCACTGCAAGACTTTTAAGTAGCCTGTATGCTGTTGGCAACATATAAAGTGTGTTTTGTTAGAGTGTGAGGAAGTTTAGGGGTCCATATTTTCTCCTAAAGATATTGGTCAAAGGGATACACTGTCACCTTACTCGCTGGGCATGGCAGAGGTTTAACACAGCACTATCCAGTAGAAATACAATGCAAATTGCAAATGTGAGCCTTATGTGAAATTTTAAATCTTCTAGCAACCACAGTAAAAATAAATCAATAAAAGGAAACAGTTGAAATTAATAATATATTTTATTTAATACAATAAGACCAAAATATTCTCATTTCAACATGTGATCAATATAAAACAAATCATTAAAGAGATATTAACATTCTTTTTCATATTAAATCTTTAAAGCTGGAGGTGTATTTTGCCTCACAGCACATCTCGGTTTGCCCTAGCCAGCCACATTTCAGGTGCTCAGCAGCCGCATGTGGCTGATAACTGCTCTATTGGACAGTGCAGCCTTCCACAGTCCCCATTCTTCCCAGCATTCAGTTCTGGCTGCCTCACCTTCATTCCTGTCCTCATTATTTCCTTTTAATGGATCTGTGTATTCTTCCCTTCCTTGGTCCCTCAAGAAACAAGCTTCTTTTCTAAGTGCGAGGTATCCTTCTTTGTTCAGGTAAGAAAATACGTTCCCTTCTAGCTATTATTTGAAATCAGCTAGTGTTCCTTGAACTGTGCCTTTCTTATTCTGTGAACTTTCAGCTATTTTGAACCAAGCTTCCCATCTCACTTTACTTGTTTGTCTCTTTCAAATTTTGTACTCCTTGAGGAAAAAAGATAGTGTTTTATTCATTTCTGTAATCCCAGTAACCTAGCACAGTTCTGGCCCATAGCAGAAATTTGATAAATTTTAAATAACTTGGCAAATAAATGAGCTTTTCCTGGATACCTCACCAGCTCTCTCTTCCCCCTCAACAGTGAGTTTTCTCTCTAACAATAGTTTTTGTTACAGAACCATATGCTGTGGCACCTATAGGCAATGCTTGTTGTTTGTGGTTTTTATTATTTGCAGGAAAACAAATTTTAAATTTTAGACCATATTCCAGTTCTTTCCAGAAGCCCTATCTTTATTCACTTTTCAGGTTACCTGATTTTACCTGCCAGGAAAGCCTTTGCTATCTATTAGCCTTGGCCCTTTAATTGCCTACTTCTTTTTTTTTTTTAATTAATTTATTTATTTATGGCTGTGTTGGGTCTTCACTGCTGTGTGCAGGCTTTCTCTAGTTGCGGTGAGCAGGTGCCACTCTTCGTTGCGGTGCGCGGGGTTCTCACTGCGGTGGCTTCTCTTTGTTGCACAGCACGGGCTCCAGGCGCGCAGGCCTCAGCAGCTGTGGCATGCGGGCCCAGCAGCCGTGGCTTGCGAGTTCCAGGGCGCAGGCTCAGTAGTTGTGGCACACAGGCTTAATTGCTCCGCGGCACGTGGGATCTTCCCGGTCCAGGGCTCGAACCCGTGTCCCCTGCATTGGCAGGCGGATTCCCAACCACTGCGCCACCAGGGAAGCCCCTGCCTACTTCTTGATTCCTGATGTTGCTCCCCAGTTCATTTCCTCTCCTTCTCGCCTTCTTACCTGCCTTTGTGCCCTCTGTCTGGACCTTCCCTTGACCATGAGTTTCTTATGCAACCTCAGCCCCAATTGATGTTAAGGTGGGAGCTCCCTAACAACAGCTTATCATGAAACCACAAATTCATAGACCACTGAAGTTAGAAAGGGTCTTAAAGATTCAAATCCAAGGGTCTTGTTTTTTTTAAGTAGTTGAATTTTCTTTTTCAAACAAAGCTTTAGGCAGAACTCATTATATATAAAACTGGGTAAAATGCAGCTGCTTTAGTTGAAATGGGGTTAGGGTTCCCAGAGATAGTCTGGGGTCCACAGAACTCCACTAGTCTAGTTCAACTCCCTCACAATACAAATGGAGAAACAGAGACCCAGAGAAGTAAAACAACTTGCCTAATCCATACAGCAAGCTAGTGACAGGATCTGGACTAGAACCCAGGTTTCCTCGCCAGGTCAGTGCTCGTTCAGCCACAGTTTACTGTTTAGAGACTCATTTCACAAGGGGAGAAAACAGTAACAATGAGTCTTTTATTATATTCTCCTTGATGAGACCTGACAGGGTCCACCTCTTCTTCTCTGCTAGTAAATGCTAGTAAATGAGGTTGGCCCTCCTCTTGTTATTGTTTTTCTCTAGAACCGAGGCTGGGGCTTGCCTTAGCCTTTGTTCTGTTCCCAGTTTTTATAGTGCCAAAGTTAGGGGAGAGAGCAGATTCAGACAGGTCAGGGTGGCACAGATGTTTCCTGTCCCTTGGCTATTCTGGCTGTGTCTTTCAGAGGCAGCTGAATGCCATGGCCAGGTGTGTCTTTCAGGGTCTTCCAAGCCCTTGGAGGTGGTGGGTGTTTATAACCGCAATTTCCTGATTAGCTTCTGTTTTTCACAGGCTTCTAGCCACTACCTGAGGGAATACATCTAAGCGTCTTCTCTGGGAGTCATCAGTCATTCAGAGCTTTCTGTAGTCTGGCCATAATCTACCTCTGTATTCTTATTTCCCAGAGTCCCCTTCACGCATCCTACGTTTTCTCCCAGAGTACTATGTTTTCTACCCTTCCTCATCATCTTCACCTATTAAAATATTACTCATTTCTCCAGATTAAGCTTAAACACCACTTCAAAAAGCCTTTTTCAAAAACTTCCACGCTTATTCTCTCTCCCTCTGTTGTAGTGTTATAACTTTCTAGCCCCATCTCCCATCATTCCCTGCCTCATATTTTATATACCGCAACTTTGCACCATGTTATTTCTCACTTCCTTACCTTTGCTAATGCTGTCCGGGTGCCCAGAATCCCTGCTTTAATTTTTATTTCACTTTGCCTAGCTAAGTCCGATTTAAATTTAGGATGGGCTCAGGCATCACTTCTTCCAAGATGACTTCCCTGACGCCTCCAAGCTAAGTCAGGCTAGTCACATAATAGAATACACCTATCTGTATCTGGGTACTTACATGCTATATTTTATCTATTTGTACCTGACTCCTAAAGTAGTGTTTAACCAAACAGCAGGGCACCATAGCCTAGCCAAGTTGACACGTAAAAATTTAATCATCACAATAAGTGACCAGTAAATGTTTGCTGAATTGAAGTATGCTTTTGAGCTTCTTATCTGAAGCTCAGAAAAAGAGAACAATCTTACTTCTTTTTCCAGCAGTAATTTGGACTCAATAACCTAAAAATCTTCCACCACTAAACTCCTAACAGCTCTGAATAAAAAGTAACAACATTCTAATGCATAACTGAACTTGCAAGAAAGTAAGGGACTCTCCAGAGGCTGAAAATAAAGACAGACTTGAGTAGTAAGTCTGTAAGATGATGTTGTATCAGGCCTCTTCAGATATCTGTCTTGGTAATCTTGGGACTTGGATTTAAATACCCACACAGGAAGAGAAAATGAAGACTTGAGTCTTCACAAGACAGGCATTAAAGCTGAAACCCACAAGTGAGATGGGACTTTCAGTAACATGGTAGTCAGAAAAAAAAATCTTTTCATTAATACATGGACACAAGAAAGTTGTCTTTCTCAGCCTAGTCTCTGGAAAGAAGAAAGTCTCTCTCTCAGAATTCAGAATGATAGGTCTATCTTCAGGTGGGTTCTGGTGTTTAGATTTCTACTCCCTGTGTGGTCTGAGGTCCTGCAAGCTGATTAATTAACATAAGAAGTATACCCAGCCAGTGATACCCACCCGAGGTGCCTCACAGAAGAAACCGCAAAACCTCTTAAGATTATAAAAGATCTAAAACTATGAGATGATTTTTTAAATCTGTAAAATTAATATATTTAAATGATTAAGAACAAATAAAGAGATAAAAACATAGATATGTTTTATCTATGGTAGATATGACAAATAAAGTTTTCAGAATTAAAAAAACATAGTCATCAAAATTAAAAAACATAATGGGCTGTTTAAACATGAGATAAGACACTGCTGAAGAGAAAAATGGGTAAACTGGAAGATAAGGCAGAAATGACCCATGATGCCTCTCAAGGAGACAAAGAAAAGAAAACTATGAAAGCAAAATTAAGAGACATGGAGGATAGAATGAGAGTACTATCCTCAATACATGTTTAATAATAGTTCTAGAGGGGGAGAATAGAAAGAATGGAAAAAAGACAATACTCAGAGGTAATGGTTGGAATTTTTCCAAAATTGATGAAAGACCTCAATTAGGAAGCACACTGAGTTCCAAAGGATAAATTAAAAGAAGGCCACTTCTAGACATACTGTAGTGAAACTGCATAGCAGCAAAGATTCAAAGTAGGTCTTAACATATATGCACTACCAAATGTAAAATGGGTGGCTAGTGGGAAGCTGCTGCATAGCATAGGGAGATCAGCTTGATACTTTGTGACAACCTAGAGGGGTGGGAGGGAGACTCAAGAGAGGGGGATAGGGCTTCCCTGGTGGCTCAGTGGTTGAGAGTCCGCCTGCCGATGCAGTGGACACGGGTTCGTGCCCCGGTCCGGGAAGATCCCACATGCCGCGGAGCGGCTGGGCCCATGAGCCTGCGCGTCCGGAGCCTGTGAGCCGCCACGGGAGAGGCCACAACAGTGAGAGACCCGCGTACCGGAAAAAAAAAGTGAGAGTCAAATAGAGACAATTTTAGACAGATAGAGGCGTCAATTTTACATCTCAGAGATCATTTCTGAAAGGACTGCTAAAAACATATTCTTCAAGAAGCAGGAAATTGAATCCAAAAGGAAGTAGTGACATGAAAAAAGCAATAGAGACTAGAGAAATTGGTAAACATGTGACTAAATCTAAAACAAACAAAAACAGAAATAACTTGACTGTACAGAATAACAACAAAAATAATGATTAATTTAGGGAGTATAAAAACAAGGTGAAATTAAGACACTGGGCTATAATATGTGACATGGCAAGGGAGTAAAGAGAAAAGAGGAGTGATCATTCTTAAAACATACTAAAACTTGGGAGGACAGTAGAGCTACTGATTAAATTTATACTTGATAAGTAAAGTGTGCATGTTTAAAAAAAAGTTAATGGTAACCACACGAAGGATAGAAATAAAATGTGTAATAAAGCCCTCACACAAATTTTGTCCCATCAGCTGTCTGAAAATGAAAAAAACAAAAAACAGAAAAACCTGAAAAATAGTAATTTTTCCAGTGACCCCTTGTTAGGAACATTACAGTGTAGATTCTTGCATTGGGATGGAAGTTGGGATTTGATGACCTAGTTTGAACTTTCCTACACGTGAATGTTAGAGAGACAGACTATTAAGTCTCTAAGCCATTCAAATGAAGATCGCCACATATCAGAATTGTTGACACAAAGGGAGAAGCTACTTTGGGCCTCAGGAGTTCAGCTTTATCTTAGGAAATAATCCCCAAAGTACAAAATCAAGAACCCGGGAAATAAACAACATTCAAGTAGAAATCTGTCTTCGAGAGGGTACTTGTTAAGGTTTCTGTTTCACCATTCCCAAGATTCCAAATTATTAGCTTCACAGGTCTTCAGAGGCCCCTCTCCTGGTTGTTGGCAAACCAGGAAGCAAGGAACTGGCTCCATCCTACCTTTCAACCTTATCCTCACTCCCCCTCTGCCATATGCATATCCTATGTTATACCATAACTGCACCACCACTTAGCAGGGCTTTGTGAATTATACTTTCATGCTGCAATACTTCTGTTTAAGCCACTTTTCTTTTTGAAGTGTCCTTTCCACATCACATATTGAAATCCTACTAACTGTTTAACTCCCAGACTGTCAGAACCTAAAAATGCCTTTAGAGATCATGTGGTTAAGGGAGGGGCAAGGTAGGGGTAGGGGATTAAAAGGTACAAATTACTATGTGTAAAATAAATAAGATACAAAGGTGTAATGTACAGCACGGGGAATATAACCAATATCTTATAACTTTAAATAGAGTATAACCTATAAAAATATTGAATCACTATGTTGTACACCTGAAACTAATATAACATTGTAAATCAACTATACTTCAATTTAAAAAAGAAAGAAACCATGTGGTTAAATTTTATCAATTGCATATGAAGAAAATGCAATTCAGATGAATTCCTAAGCTACACAAAATTTCTCTCTATTATTTACCCTATAATCAAAATTTATCACTCCTTTCTTTGTACTGTAACACAAACAGAAAATCATATATGTAGAATGTCTGGGACCTTATCTGTTCTAAGTTAACAATATCTTTGAAGTTTACATATTCTAACTCTAAAAGAGCACAAGAAATTTTTTATTTTTAATTGTGGTAAAACACACATAACGTAAAATTTACCCTATTAACCATTTTTAATGTTCAGTAGTGTTAAGTAGTGTTCACATTGTTGTGCAGCCAATCTCCAGAACAGTTTTCATCTTGCAAAACTGAATCTCTATGTCCATCAAACAGCAAATCCCCATTGAATTGTAAAGAGACGTTTTATCATGTAAGGTGTGATACAAGAAATAAAGAAATTTAAAAAGTCTTTATGTCTTAACTAAAAAGAAACTGAAAACTTTAATTTCAAAAGTTGAAGAGTTATTTAGGAGCCTGATGAAGAAAAGATTTTTCTTCTGAAAGCCACTATGGGAAAAAAGAAGAGGATTAATATTTATAGTGGTTGATTATTAGTGAGAAAGCCACCAAACTGTATCTAAAGGTATTGGTTGTCTTTACTGTCCTGTGTGAATATTAAAATATGAATCCCCTTTTAAAATATTTTGAATAATTCCATATTTCAGAAGTAGTGTGAAGTGATGAATAAGATCTGCTCCGGAGTCAGTTTGCATGGTCTCAAATCCTGAATCCACCACTCAGTAGTTGTATGACCTTGAACAAGTTAATTAGTCTCTCTGTGCCTTAGTTATCTTATCTGTAAGATTAGGAGATAATGCTAACTGGCTTGTATGACTGATGTGAGGATTAATTGAATAAGGTGTTTAAAGTCAGCACAGTAACTAGTGCTTACTAAGTACTTGATAAATATTAGCTATTATCAATTTTACTGTAGTTGATATAATTTTGATACCTGAACTCTGGGATAAATAATCTCCTGTACTTCTGTTAACACTATTTTTATTCTTTGTGGCAGAGCTGGGTGAGGTCTGTAGCCTTTCCTTCTCCTACCCTCCACCCAGTGCTTTGCATACTGCTGGAAAAAGAGTAGGTACCTACTCTAATGAATCTTTGTTGAATGAATAAATGATGAGAATATTTTTAAAGGTTGATAGAATATATTTCATTATAAAAACTCTGGATAGTAAACTCTATTTCAAAGGAATGTATGGAGACACTAAGGATAAAATTAACCAGGTTTTCAGGCAAATCAGTTTGGGTTGGTTTTTAAAATTATTCTTCGGGCTTGTTGAATGTGAGGACCATGTATCCTCAATGGCTCATTAGAGGTGGTTGAGAAGATAGACAAATTCACTGAGGAGAATAGAGCCAGAGCAGTACCATATATCTTTGTGCTTCGATTCTAAGGCATGAGCTTCAATCCAGATCCACTGTGAGCTCAACTTGGTGTAACGAAAAGAGCACTGTTGAGAAGAGATGAGGGTTACCACCTCATGACCTTGGGCCATTTTTCCCCTTAAGCCTCAGTTTTTTCACCTATAAAAATGAGAGTACAGCATCTAAGATCCATTTCTCCATTCAGAACACATTTGGTACCATGTTGCTAAACTTGGGTGCATCTGGGAGCCTGTGGCATGTGTTCGTCTCCCAACCTGCCAAACTTCAGTTGTTAGTGCCTATTCTGGTGAATAGTATCTCCCCCTGAATTGGGGCCGGCTGGAAAATTGTAGAATGGAATGTGCCACCTGGGTTTGGATTTGGAAATCCAGAGTGTTGTTGCCTTGAGGACAAGGATGTTTCTGCCCAGCCATGGTGGTGAGTAGGCTGATAATACCAGTCATGGCAGTTTGCACTTGGACTGGGAAAAGACGGTCAAGTCTCCTTTGCTAATGAGAGCAGAATGAGGGGAGAGCTCTTTTCTTATTTCCTTCCAGCAATTTGCTGTATGAAGCGTGCCCTGGTGATGCAGTATCACAAACAGAATCAATGCATCAGCAAAGTAATAAAAATAAAAAATTTCTTATGCTTCTGTAATGCTTAGCTGTTTATCTTCTTTATCATACTTGATCTCACAAGCACTCCAAATGGAAATCAAATCCTCAGTTTCCACATCCTATAATATCATTTAGGGATCTCTGTCTTTGAATTCCACTGTTCTTCGATTTTTGGAAGACTTGCAGTTCTTACTCTAAGGAGGCAGCATGGTAGAATGCACCTGCCTCTGACTAGGTGTTTGACCTTGAACTATCAAGTGTCTCCTCTCTCTGGGCCTCTGTTTCCTTATAAATAAAAGACCTCTAAGCAAAATCTTCCCTCTCAGAAGGCTGAGAGAATATTATGTTATTAACGTCTCATATGAGAGTAAAATCTATAAACACTTCAATAACTGGTATGTTAATTTGTACCTAAAATAGAACATTAAGGCGGAGGATAGTCTCATTGCACATGGAAGTAAATGACCATACTTCTGTCTACATTTATAAATGCCTGACGAGCATTCAGTGGATTCATTTTGTTGAAGTGCTCTCCATTTCGAAGGACTCACACAGGCACATTGTTTAACCCAGTGATTTTTACATAAAAAGGGGGAAGAAAAGAATCTAAATGTGTGAATGGGTGCTGTGCTAGATACACATTTATATGCGCATTAATTCTTTCAACAAATATTATTGGGCACCTGATATGTACCAGGCATTATAATAGAGCTGGACACGGGATTGACACAGCAGTTATCACAACAGCAAGGTCTCTCCTCTCAGAGAACTTACATTTTGGTTGGGGAAATGAATAATAAATAGTCAAGGTAATTTTGAAATAAAGATAATATCTATGAAGATTATATAAAGAGAATGATTGGGAGGGGTGGGGACTACCTAGCTCAGGTAGTCAGAAAAAACATCACTGAGGAAGTAATGTTTGAGCTGAGACTCAATTAGTGAGAAGCAGCGGGACATGCAAAGATCCCGGGGAAGGAAGTATCTGGCAGCAAGTGCAAAAGCCCAGCAGAGATGGTGAGTTTATCATGTTTGGGGAGTGTGGTAAAGGCAGCGTCATTTGAATCTAACTTTAGAAATGGGTATTATTCTTATCTTACAGGTGAAAATACAGAGAGGTAAAGAGCCCAAGTTTAGGTAGTAAGTTGGTCACCTGAGATTTAAACCCAGGTTAGTCTAACCCTAAACTCCATGCTCTTTCCACTGTGCCATGCCACTCAGCAATTGATTAAAATGCAAAGTTTCTGAGTTGGCTTGAATAACTGACTCGTTTCTATGTGACATGGTGGGGAAGGTTCTCTTTCTTCCTTTTGATTCAGGGAGAGTATATCCCACCTGAAAGGAGGTAAATGGCTTATTTGTTTTTGGCATTTGAGGAACATATACTATTGTGTATTCTTGTGATACTCTTTTATGTATTGTGGTTCCTCATTCCCTCAAGTCCCAGGTTGAGTGGGTGTCCTCTGCCAGGAATCAAGCAATAGGTCTTTATTAATGGTGCTGTTATGGGGTGAATGTTTGTGTGTCTCCACCCCCCGCCCCCCTACTAATTCATATGTTGAAACTCTAACTCCCAGTGTGATGGTATTTGGAGGTGGGGCCTTTGGGAGGTAATTAGGTTTAGCTGAGGTCATGAGGGTAGTGTCGCAGTGATGGAATTAGTGTCCTTATAAGAGGAAGAGAGACCAGAGCTCTTTCTCTCTCTCGACCATGTGAGAACACAAAGGTGGCAGTCCGCAAGCCAGGAAGAGTCTTACCAGGCCAGCACCTTGATCTGGACTGGTCAGCCTCTACAACTGTGAGAAATAAATGTCTGCTGTTTAAGTATCCAGTCTGTGGTATTTTGTTACAGCAGTTGAGGAGCTCTATATCTATATCCATCCATCTATTATCTATATATAGATAACACATAGATAATATAACTAACATATAGATTATATATATTCTTTATATATCTATTTATATAGATATATAGAGGGAGAGCAAGAGAGAGAGAGAAGATTATAGTTATATATAGAAAGAGAGAGAGAGAGATTTATCATGAGGAATTGGCTCACGCATTTATAGACTTATAGACTTATAGAAGTCCTAAGGTTGGCAAACTGGAGACCCAAGAGAGCCGAAGGTATGGTTCCAGGCCAATTCTGAAGGCCTGAGGACCAGGAATGCTGTATCTTTCAGTCTGAGACTAAAGGCAGAAGACTGATGTCTCAGTTCAAAGACAGTCAGACAGAGTAAATTCTCCCTTACTCCACCTTTTTGTTCTAGTCAGGCCTTCGGTGGATTGGATGAGGCCCGCTCACATTGGGGAGGGCAATCTGCTTTACTCAGTCTTGATTCAAATGTTAATCTCATCCAGAAACACCTTCACAGACACACCCAGAATAATGTTTAGGCAAATATCTGGACACCTGTGGCCCTTTCAGGTTGACACATAAAATGAACTAACCCAGGTGTGCTCTGTATAAGGCAGTGGTGAGCGTGACGGTGAGTAGTGGGGGACTCAGAAGGAAGTATAAGACAGGGTGCACCCTCAGAGGGTGATACAGTAGGGAGGAAGAGGCACAAATAAAGGAAATCAGCAGATGATACTAAGCTGAGTCTATTTAAAATGACAAGTGAATAGGTTTCAGACTAAGCTTTCAGAGGAAGGAGAAACCACCACAGAGGGGAGAACAGGGAAGATTTCAAAAGGGAGGCAGAACTTGTTTGGGACCTTTAAAAATGAGGAGAGAGGTGATTTCTTTTTTAAATGTTACTTTAATAAGCTTGAGGATACATGCTAAAATAATTCATAAAATTTGTACCAGAAAAGAAAATGGAAGACTCTCCATCCAATTTTCTTGAGGCTAAAATAACCTTGACAATAATTTGGATAAGAGCAATAAGAAAACAATATCTGTCCCAGTGCACTTAAAAATCTAGATGCATTCATTCTTTGTCACATATTAACTAATAGAATCCAATTAAGTATTAAAAAGCACATTATATGATAAAGTAAGATTAATTCCTGGACCCAAAGTAGAAAATCTATGATCGCTTCACAGATGAACTCTCTCAAACATTTATAGTAGAGATAATACAAGTTCCACAAAATTTCTTACTTCCCATCTCCTTCTGTGAAGCCAAAATTATTACTTTTGACACCAAACCAAAGACCCCATAAGAATAGAAAACCACAAACCAAAATCCCCAATAAACGTAGTTGCAACAGTTCTTAACAGCATTTTAGCAAATTGGATCCCATGATATATAAAAAGGATCATGCATCGTGGCCCAGTGGAGTTCATCCCAGGAACTCAAGTTTCATGTAACATTTGAATATCAATCAGTGTGATTTACCACACAAGCAAATTTAGTAAGAAAAACAATGCCTTTGAGATTACCTTTTCCTCCTCCTTCTTCTTCTTTTCCTTCTTCTTCTCCTTCTCCTTCTTCTGTGAGAACTCAGCAAATTTCAAGTTTACCATACAGTATTGTTAACTATCATGCCGTATACATCAGATCTCCAAAACTCATTCATCTTGCATAACTGAAACTTTGGATTTTTTGATCAACATCTCTTCATTTCCCCCTCCTCCAGCCCCTGACAACTACCATTCTATTCTCTGCTTCTGAGTTTGACTATTTTAGATTCCACATATGAGGTCATGCAGTATTTATCATTCTGTGTCTGACTTATTTCACTTAGCATAATGTCTTCCAGGTTGATCCGTGTTGCTACAAATGGCAGTATTTCCCTTTTTTTTATGGCTGGACAATATTCCATCGTATGTATATATCACATTTTCTTTAACCATTTGTTTGTCAATGGACATTTAGGTTGTTTCCATAGAAAAGGGTGATTTCTAAATGGACCAATACACAGAAGCAGTAGTTTGACAAGAGATAGTTGGGAAAGAGTGTCTGAATGGCAGTTTGACCTAGTAGTACCATTCAGTGTCTGAATGGTAGCAGGACAGGGCGCCTGCATATGCTTGTTCAGGTGGTTCACCACACAAGGGCATCTGACTGAGGAGACAAGGCGGGGTGAAATGCAGACCCACACTCTGCTTGCCAAGCCAAGAACCCTGATGTAGGAGTGTCCACCTGCAGGAAAGAATGCCTTTTTCTAATTCACACAGACTCTGCAGCAGTCTTGCAGGAGGGAAACAGTGGGAGATTAGAATAGAAGGATGGGGTCAGATCATAGAGGACATTTCTCTGTATCTAGAGATGGATGGCTTTGATGGTAGTGGTGATTGTGGGTATGATTTGTGACCTGACACTGGAATTGAACCTGGACATTTGTCAATGCTAGGATCCCTGTTTTTCTGGTATAAAAGAAATCCATATCTTTCAAAAATTATACTTGCTTGATATTTCTCCAAAGCAAACTTTAATACTGACCTACTTGAATATCAAATCAGCCTGATTTAATTTTATAAGCCAGTCATGGGAAGTGAATCTGTCCCATGACTCCAAAGCATTCTGTTCTGTAGCTCCACTGTAATTACAGACAAATGCAGCTAATCTTCCCATCATGTGTTCTCCTGAGTTACAGGATTCTTTTTTATTTCTTCTGTGTTTGATAATCTTGTTATCTTGTGATACTGCATCATTTAATTATTCCCCAAAATAGAGATCTTCAGAAAATCTGCTCAGAAAAAGTGATTTACTGTTACCAACTGAAGTCACAGCTGGTGTGTTTACTTAGAAATTAGTCATTTTCAGAACTTCGAGATTGCTGTTTTTCGTAAGGGGTCTCATCTGCCATCTCAGTCTGTTGAAGCCCTCCTGCAGGTCACTTGAGGGAATTTTATGAACTCCAGGGAAGGACTAAGTAGGTGTCCTCAGAGATCTACAAGCCCAGGACTCTATCAGACTGAACATGGTTACTCTCTCTGATATTAACCTCCAAATGTCTAGCTGTATTCATTTTAATAACTCCATAAACATTTTCTGAGCATCTGCTGTGTGTTGAAGAGTAAGACAGGCATTGAGGCTACAAAAATGAGTAGAGCCCAGTTCCCATCTAAAATATACGATTTCTAAACTTGATCATCAGAAGTGCTGAAATTTAATTTTACTAGCTCTGCCACCTACTCACTGCTGCTTTTAAGCAAGTCACTTATTTTATCCGAGCTTCCTTTTCCTATAAAACCAGAAGCATTGAAATGACGTTCCTGTAAGGCATGAAATATCGTGAGATTAATTTGGATATCTGGGATGAATAATGTGTGTAGTATGTAGTCTCTCAAGTTCTCTTTCCCTCCTTTACACCTTTCTGTGCCCTTTGGATCTTTACCTTTACAGACTGAAGAAGACTCATTATATCAGCCTCTCCTAAAATCAGAGCCTTTTTATTTTGTTCTGTTTTTCTCTGGGCCATTTCTACTTTCATGTCATTTGTGTTTAGACAAGTGGACGTGATATGCTGTATCACAAATATGAAAGTACTATGACTTGTACAAGGTGAGTTCAGAGTGTAAGAAACCCTTTATGTTGAGTTTCCAATAAACTTTCTGATGATAATCAACATTATTTTTCACCTTTCACTCAGTCTTTTTGTGTTTTTCTGTTACATCTCACAGGACTAATGTCTTAAGGAAATAATTTTCTTTTATTTCAGGTTCTTTTTTGGATTGTAGTGGAACACTCATGATCCCCTGATAAAATCATTTTCCATTGAATATAATATGTTTTCTTACACTTAGTCACATTAAAACTCCTCTGCCACTTTTCTGCCAACGTCCACATCTTCTTTCACTTTATATCTAATCAACTTGGCATTTTAATCCCTGGAAGTGCTGAATGCCATCTGCAAATTTGGCAATTTCCCCATGCACTCTTTTCCAGATCATTTATATGAATGTTAACTAAGACGCCATGCAGCTTGCTTTCTATCTAAGAAGTAGCAGAGAATTTGATTTAACTACTTAATCACTGAATTAATAATATCAAGGGCCAGCCACAGAACGTTGCCTTTATCCAGAAAACTGTTCACTTCTTCCAATTCTTTGTATCTTATTCCTAAACCAGTTATCTATAACAGGCATTCCTCCATGTACTGAAAGCAAGTTTTATGGTTTATGAATTAGATTACAAATCCAAATTTGAGTTAAGAACCCCTTTACCAATGTAAGGCCCGCCTATTTTATGTCTCATTTATGGCTTTGTTCCAGAACATCTATATGAGGTGTCTGTCCTATACCACTTTCTAGCACTGTCGTTTCCCAGCTAGCTTCTAAATTCCTAGCCCTGAGCAGTCAAATGATCAATTGAGTTGCCTGATGAGTGTTGTACAGTAGCTATTGGTTTGCCATGTATCAGGAAAACAGCAAGTCCTGAAGTCTAGTTACTGCACCAGCTTCCCAAATGATCTCAAGCCCTGGTTGGCTCCCTGCCATCTCTTCTGTGTCCCAGACAACGTGGCCTATCAGGTCTTAGGCACATCTGATCGTCACCTCTCTGCTTAAAATCTTTGACAGTGTTTTGGGAGACAGTTGGGGAAACTTGAATATAGACTCAGTAAAGATGTTTTAAATTATTATTAATTATTAAATAATAATAATTATTAAAAAGTCATTTCCCTGGGATAAAGAGAAAGTAAGTTAGAGGTTATCAGGGACTGGGGGGTGGATTTGGGGGGGATGGGCAGTTACTGCCTAATGGCCACAGAGTTTCTGTTCCGGATGATGAAAAAGTTTTGGAAGTAGCGATGTTGGTTGCACAACATTGTGAACGCACTAAATGCCACTGAATTGTACACTTGAAAATGGTTAAAATGGCAAATTTTGTTATATATATTTTGCCACAGTAAACAAAAATTTTAAGGCATTACCAGTTAGAGATATTACTTAAAATTCTACACAAGAAATAACATGATGTCTGGGATTTGCTTTAAAACAATCAAACAACAGTCCTAACAACAACAGTGAGGGTGATAAATGAAAAAGACTGGCAAAATGTTGATTACTGAGGATGGAATTTTTCATAATAAAAAGTTAAAAAAAGTTCTTTTGGAAGCTGGCCATTACATCCCAACTACTCAGCCTGACATTTGAAGTTCTTTGACAGGCCATCCCTTCCCTTTCTCAGGAGCCTCAGCCTGCATGCCCTTCCCCCAGTCAGCTGGGCCGCTGCAGCGCTCTGTACTCAGGCAGCCTCTGTGCCTTTCAATTCTGCTCTCTGCTTCTTGTGTGGCAAATTCCTCCTCATTCTTTAAAACTCAGCTGCGTCCTTGGAGCCTTCCCAGGCTCCTCCAGGCAGAGAACTCCCTCCTTTGGGTCCCCACAGTGCCTTGTCCACACCCCTGGTACCGTTTATACCCTGTATTATGATCTTTTATTTATGCTTCTGCCCACCACTAACCTGCGAGCTTCATGAAGGTAGAGGAAACTTACTTTTCACTGTACATCTTTCTGAGCTAGATGAAACTTTTGTTGCTGTTGTTTTAGTCGTGTGCATTAAATTCTTTTTTTAAGGAAAAGATTGAAAGGTGGGAATGTGAATATTAGCTATAAATCTTAAGAGTTGAAAGGGTCCTTAGCAATTACCGACATGCATATTGGTCTCCCTTTCTAGACTGTGCTTTCTCTACTTGGCACCTACTAATGCATTTTTACATTTCCAGCACCTACCACTGGGTGTTCAGTAAATTGTTGCTGAATTTATTGATAAATCACATCCTTTCTTTCTACAGATGGCAAAAAGCCAACTACCTAGCTTGGGGTATGTGGACACACACTTTTTAGGAGAAACAGTGAATTTTCAGGCATGGTTTGTCAGAGCAGCAAATAAGCACCTGGAGGGCTATCACTGAGCCAGTGGAGTCAGCTCAGTGGGTGAGTGAGCTAGGACTACGGCACGTCTGCAGTACACATCCTGCCAGGGGGTGGCGGCAGGCGCCCACAAACTCTCTCCAAGACCGGCAGGCCTGATTTACCCTTTGAGTGTAGGGTGGGGAATAGATTCCTCTACTATTTCTAGTTTATTTTCTAATTTCTTGATGCCTTGAGATGCTTGACCAAAAGAATAGGGCCTGAGTTATAGACAATAAGACCCAGAAACTAAGCACCTTGTCTGGACATTTATGTCTAACCCGTGCTAGGCATTTACTAGGTGCATTGTTAGTGCTTTCATCTTCTAGCTTGAGGATTGGATCCCTGTGCGAGCCTCAGGCACCCAGGGAGGATTTACACTCTAGGCTGTTTTTAGGTCCTTTAGTTCCGGTGTGGATGGAGATTGAGAACAGATTTTCATGTGGGGAAGAAGAGAGAAGAAAGAACATGACACCCTGGGACGTACGCCTGCAAGAAGAAAGGAGAAGACGGCTGGGGCTGCAGAGACACACTCAGTCCGCTCAGTCCTGAGGGTGGCCTCTTCTGGTTTTCTGCATCTGTCCAGCCAGCACCATCACTCCTAACATCTCCAGTCAATAAGCAAGCCCTGATTGTGAATAAGTACACAGTTTAGGGAAGTAGTTGGAAATTTATAATATGTTGATTATATTTGTACAAGCCTTAGCTCAGAGCATGTAATATGACAGCAGGACATAATCAATATTTAAAATACAAAATGATGGAGAATCCAGGGCTCATTTGGGTAATCCTTGCTCTGAAGTATTGTTGCATAATCCAGTGATCTGAGGCTGGTGTGGGGGAGGGGTATCACAGATTATTAGACAACTGAGTTTGAAAGGTGGTATCAGATGATGATGCTATAAGCCAGATATCAGGAGTAGACAATAAATGGGATGCAAGTTCAGAAGAGGAAGAAGGCATGTTGGCTCTGGTCATAGTAAAACAGCAGTAATACCTGGTACATGAATGTTCGTTGCATTTTGCTAATAGTACGTTATATTTGCATAATATTTCAGAGTTTCCAAAATACTTTCATGTCATTTATTCTCACCTGGCTTCATTAAGTCTTCACAGCAACCTGTGAGTCAGGTATTATTAAATGAAGTAAGATACATAGAATACTTAAGATGGTGGTTAGTATGTAGTGAATGTTTGCTATTATTATTAAAATCATTATTAGCCCTATTTTATACATGACGAAACTGAGGCTCAGAGAGGCTGTTACTTGCCCAAAGTCACACAGCTGAGAAGTGGTAGAACTAGGCCTGAACTCAGCTCCCCTGGCTCCTAATTCTAGACCTTTCTCCATTTCCCCATGCATAAAGAGGGAGTATTTAAGCTGGGCTTAGCAAGATTGGGCCAAGTTTTGAGGCAGCCTTAGCAGAGAAGTCTCTGATGATGTCTCCTCAGCCTCATGAGCCCTAGTTTGCAAGAGCATGGGAATTCCTGAGGGTGTTCTGTGCCTTGAGTAAGAAGAGTTAAACCTAGAAGCCTCCACTCATTTTAGCAGTAAGGGGAGGTGGTTCATTGCCTGGGCAAGACATTAAACTCACAAAGATCCTCAGCTGGTAGGCTTGTTAAGAAAATGTTACAATAGGGGGAAATTGACAACACAGGCACCATAGATATTTTTAGTCCGTGCTTCAAGGATGTACATCTTGGTTTCTGTTTAGACTGAGCACCAGGGGGTGAATTTGGATTGATTTGACAAGACTGGCTGTTGGAAAGTCCTTACTGAGCACCTTCTCTGTGCCCAGCTTAAGCAAGGGACTGTGGGGGGGGGGGTAACTAAGGGAGGTGAAGTAACTTTCCCAAACTTTCGAACACTGGGGAGAGTGATATAATATTTTTCTTGGGTGGGGGGCAGTGTGCCGTTGTCAGTAAAAACTCTGTCTGTTCCTTACACCAGCAATTCTGCAATAAATTATCCTTCTGATGTACAATGTGGTGACTGTAGTGAATGATACTGTATTGTATACTTGAAATTTGCTTATAAGCGAGTAGATCTAAAGTGTTGTCACCACACACATGCACACAACACACACACACACACAAGGTAGTAATGTGAGGTGATAGGTGTGGTAATTAATCTGTGCTTATCCCATTTCACAAAGTATACATGTATGAAATCATCATGGTGTACACTTAAAATATTATAATTTTGTTTGTCAATTATAACATAATAAAGCTGGAAAAAATAATTTATCTTATGAATATATTCTTAAATGTAAACCATTGTAGCTCTGTTTGTAATAGCAAAAACAATCCAAACACTGGAAATCTAAACGCTCACCAGTAATTTTTTTTTTAAGATTTATTTATTATTTATTTATTTATTTGTTTGTTTATTTATTTATGGCTGCATTGGGTCTTAGCTGTGCTACGTGCGATCTTTGTTGAGGCATGCAGGATCTTTTGTTGCAGCCTGCGGGCTCTTCATTGTGGTGCTCGGGCTTCTCTCTAGTTATGGCGTGCAGGCTCCAGGGGGCATGGGCTCTGTAGTTTGCGGCACGCAGGCTCTCTAGTTGAGGTGCCCAGGCTCGGTTGCCCCGTGGCATGTGGGATCTTAGTTCCCCGGCCAGAGGTCGAAACCGTGTCCCCTGCATTGGAAGGTGGATTCTTTACCACTGGACCACCTGGGAAGTCCCTACACTTGGGGGGTTTTTTTGTTTGTTTGTTTTTAACATCTTTATTGGAGTATAACTGCTTTACAATGGTGTGTTAGTTTATGCTTTATAACAAAGTGAATCAGTTATACATATACGTATATCCCCATATCTCTTCCCTCTTGCGTCTCCCTCCCTCCCACCCTCCCTATCCCACCCCTCTAGATGGTCACAAAGCACCGAGCTGATCTCCCTGTGCTATGCGGCTGCTTCCCACTAGCTATCTATTTTACATTTGGTAGTGTATATATGTCCATGCCACTCTCTCACTTTGTCCCATCTTACCCTTCCCCCTCCCCGTATCCTCAAGTCCATTCTCTAGTAGGTCTGTGTCTTTATTCTCGTCTTGCCCCTAGGTTCTTCATGACCTTTTTTTGTTTGTTTTTTAGATTCCATATATATGTGTTAGCATATGGTATTTGTTTTTCTCTTTCTGACTTACTTCACTCTGTATGACAGACTCTAGGTCCATCCACCTCACTACAAATAACTCAATTTCGTTTCTTTTTATGGCTGAGTAATATTCCATTGTATATATGTGCCACATCTTCTTTATCCATTCATCTGTTGATGGACACTTAGGTTGCTTCCATGTCCTGGCTATTGTAAATAGAGCTGCAGTGAACATTGTGATACATGACTTTTTTTGAATTATGGTTTTCTCAGGGTATATGCCCGGTAGTGGGATTGCTGGGTCGTATGGTAGTTCTATTTTTAGTTTTTTAAGGAACCTCCATATCACCAGTAAATATTGGTTAAATTACTGTATGACCTTCAAATGGAATTTCATGCAGCTATTACAAAGAAAGAGGTCTAGGGCTTCCCTGGTGCTGCAGTGGTTGAGAGTCTGCCTGCCGATGCAGGGTACACGGGTTCGTGCCCCGGTCCGGGAAGATCCCACGTGCCGCGGAGCGGCTGGGCCCATGAGCCGTGGCCGCTGAGCCTGCGCGTCCGGAGCCTGTGCTCCGCAGTGGCAGAGGCCACAATAGTGAGAGGCCCACGTACCACAAAAAAAAAAAAAAAAAAGAAAGAAGGAGGTCTATCAGTATGTGTTGAAAGCATATCACTAAGATGTATTTTTTTAATTGAAGTAGAGCTGACTTACAATATTAGTTTCATGCATACAACATAGTAACATACAACATTTTCATAGGTTATATTCTATACAAAGTTATTATAAAGTAGTAAATGGAAAGATATCCCGTGTTCATGGATTGGGAAGAATTAATATTTTAAAATGTCTACACTACCCAAAGGACTGGTATATTTTTAAGTGCAATAAAAAATTAAGGTTCAAAAAAGCAGAGTTTATATAGCATGATGCCATATGTTTGAAACATATATGTATGCAGATATATGCACACAATTTCACCCACTGGAAGGATATGCTTGCAACTGATAATGGGGAGTATGTGTGATGAAAGAGAAATGGGAAAGGAAAAATGTATTTTTCATCTTATCCATCTTATTCTTTTGAAGATAGATAGATTTATTGGTTTAACCATGTGACATACTTTTTTTTTTTAAGCCACTTGCTTGTGGTCACACAACCAAAAAAGTGTACAGCTAGGATTCCCACGCAGACTGTGATTCCAGAGCCCTGTGATCCAGAAGCCCTCTGAATTCCAGCACACTGCTTCCTAACAGTGCTCTCTTAGGATCAGGAAGTAATTCTGTCACTTGCTTGTAAGTTACAAAATTTTTCATGAAAATACCTGGGAGAATGTGCTCATTCTCCAGAAGAAGACTCTGCTCCATCGCCTGCCACGTTGGCTCCTTTTCTATAAGACTGTGTCTCAGCCAAGAGAGGTCCATCACCCAGAGCCAGATAACACAAACTAACATTTCCAAGCGGACAGACTGCCTTAAGGAAAAGGCATTAAGATAATTGGAGAGTTGGGGCTGGGCACAAGGCCTGAAAACAGTATCATTAGTCAACTTGGTCAATGGGCAGGTGCAGAAAGTGGCAGATAAATGCAGACAGAATCTGTATTTATACTTCAATATCAGTGTTCACAACCCACAAAATAAATGAGTGAATTAAAAACCTTGGCAGCACCTAAGTACCTAGACATAAACTCTTAGTTCTAAGCTTAACTCCTATGAACTTCTCTGTGATTTGAGCATATTATTTAGTTGCTCTGGGTTTCTTTCCCCATTGGTTAAATGGACAGCACTGTCTGTCCTGGCTGCTTCACAGAGTTGTAAGGAACAAATAAGGCAAGAATGTGCTTTGAAAATGCAAGGCATCATACAGAGTGAGAGGTTATTGTTAATGCCTCTGAGACTTAGCTCACAGAAGGAGAGCTATTTTGAGACAGGAAGATGGGAGGAAGCATCAGAAAAGCATTGCTGGTAACAGGGTAGGCGCACCTCACCAACACAGGGAAGGAACCTCTTAGATCATTTACTCCAGTTCCTTCTGTTTATAGTCGTGGACGAAGACTTACGGAGTCCTCAAGATCTGCAGAGCAGTGATAGTGCCATGCATACACTATTATTTAAACCCATAAATAAGATGGAACCCTAAAAGGAATGGGATGTGCTACAGGCCCCTTGCCCAAGGGGCTTGCTGAGCTGTGAACGTTGAACAGCGTTCTGGAAGCAAGCTGATGAAGCTTAGTAAGGAATTGGGGCAGAGGTAGGGGGATGGACTCCAGTGCTCCAGCTCCAGGATGGCTGAATGCCTCTGAGGAGCAATTTGAGGGTAGCCAGGGACTTGGATAGGACAAATGACAACTTCCTAGAACAGACTGTTCCAGAACCAGATCGGAAAGGAAATAGCCTGGCCTCGTCCTGGGTAGTTCACAGGAACCGGTGTAGGAAGTATTTGTAGTGGAACTAGTGCTCACAACATCAAGTCCCTTTTGCACAGAAGAGAGAAAATGGGAGAAGACACATGCAATGCAGCATACATGACAAGTCAGTTTTTGTAATGGTGGGAATGAGGATGGCAAGAATGAATAAGCAGAGGGAGACAGTGCTGTGCAGCGCCAACGACTCTGGATTCAGACTTGGGTGTGAATATTGGTTCTGTCACTAACTTGCCATGTGACCTTGAATGTGCCATTTTTATCCCCTGAGTCTTGGTTTCCTCATCTCGAAAATGAATGCCTTTCTCCCTATCTCATAAGTTGTTATGAGGACTAAATGAAATGTTCTTGAAAGAAATTAGCACATAATTCCTAGAACATGATGCCCAATAAATGTTAGTTTATCCCTTTGTTTTGGAGAGGGACTTTTAGAAAACCTCCAGTGAAACATACTAATTTGAAATTTCAAGCACTGGGAAAGCAAGCCCAGCCTAGGTAGCATGTGGAAGGGCCCTTTTTACAGGTGGAGATCCAGCCTATAAAGGCACATAAGAAACTCTTATGAGAGGAAGGGGAGGTGAAGAGCAAAGTAGCAATGGCTATAAATATAAGCATAAACAGTCCTCTTACCAGCAGCTGTAATGTGAGGTTCCTCCAGCTCCGTGACAAAACGGGAAGATAATAAGTACAGTGTATCTAGGCTTGACTCATTCTCTTGACTGCCCAGAAACACAGGATAGGTTTTGTGTTCAGTTATAGTAGCTTTCCTCAGCCTCTCCCCCTGCCCTCTGCTTTTTTTCTGGTATAATTAACTCTCCTTCATTCATTGATTGTCCTTTAATCCTTGTTTTGTTGGATATATTTGCTTTTTAAATTATTGTCTCAAATCCTTTTTGGAAGTATGGGTATGAAGAGGTAAAATAATAACAGTTTCCTTAGAAACTAAAATTCCAAGGGTGGAAACCAACTAGAAAATCAGAGTGAAAGGCAGGATGGGGGAAGATGAGGAAACTATAGGGATGTATAAAATTGACCTAGTCTTTACCAGGAGTAACATTAGGGAAATTGTTACTTCTAGCCTCCTTTTGGAAAGACCAAGGATGTTATCATAAAATGACAATGCCTGAGAGTGAAAGGCCTCTTGGTTTATTTTATAGAGGGGAGGCCGTGGTTTGACTGGAGGCTGTCTCATGGTGATCCAATAGCAGACTGACCCAGGTCTCTTGACTCTCATTCTGGGATTCTGTCTGCCATGGTCCTCGTCTTTGTGAGAGTGAATTTCTGACCACAAACACCTGTACAGAACTAATTTGTGTGGGTTTTTTTCCCTTTTTTCCAGGGCCAAGTGCTTTCGGGGCAAAAAAGTCCTTGGAGATTATGATATCAAAGTGGAACAGGTAACCAGCCTGGAGCCCAGGGTTGCATCTGCATCATTGTTGGCCCCTCTTGACATTCCAGAATGAACCATTTAGTTCTGCCAAGTGGAGATCAGTGTCCGTCACTAGCTTCTAGGCTCTCCATCTCCTCCCCCAACCCTTTCCAGGACTTTTCTCTCTATGAGACATGGTTCTGAAGGCTGCATCTTTCAACTTCGCTGACTTCTTTTCATGGCTCTGGTGTCCGTAGAGAGGCAAGCAGCGTGGCTCTTGGGGCCCTCTGGGTGCAGGGTTCTCAGGCTGAGGAACACTTTAGAGGAATGTCTTCCTAGGACATGGCCACACCTACATATTGCTGGTGGCATGGTCTTGCTGGGTAGGCACACGTCTGCCATTCAGTTGTGTGGCCTCCAGTGGCGCCTCCTCTGCACGCCTGAGGCTACACTTCAAAGAGAACTTAGAAAAGCACACCTCCTGGTCTTAATGCAGAGAAGTCCTGAAAGGTCATTTTTTATCTTCCTGTACTGTTTGCTTCGTGATAAATAGAGATTAGATCCATTCGAGTGCATAGGGGGATGTCCAGTTTAAACAATGCATGTATTTTATATGTAATGATAGAAGTTACTCATCATTCCTTACATGGTGTGCTGTGATTGATACAGAGTACTTTTCCTATCCATTGTTGCATTCAGTTCTTAAAATAACTTATTAGATAGGCAAGGTTGATAAAAAAAATTATTCCCATTTTATAGATGGGAGAAACTGTCCACCCAGAGAGAACAAGTAACTTGCCTGAACATCTTATGCAGCTAGTTGGGCCGGAGCAGAACTAAAAACCCAATTGCCTAAACTAAAACTTAGTGTATTTATGTTGAAATTGATAAAGGGCATGTTTGCCCCAGTTTGCATTCCCGCTCTGTAGAGAGGCAGCACAAAGGATGCTGGGTGGGGAGTCAGAAGGCCTGAGTTATGCTCCTGTCTCTGCCAACAATAAGTTTTGTTTGTCCAGAAAAGTCACTTAGCTGCTCCTTTGGTAAATAAGGATAATTATCTCTGCCCCTCCTGCCTCATAGAGTAGCTGTGAGAGTTAGATGAGATCAGTTTGGGAAAATGCTTTGCAAACGGTAAATAAATGTTTGCTGGAAGGGATGCTGTTGCTGCTATGCGGAGGGCCCCGCAGAATCAGGACTGTGGGCTTACTCCCCTACTGTTATTTTTATTTATTCATTTTTTATCATAGTAAAAAACACATACCGTGAAATCTACGCTCTTAATCTCCTCCTGTTATCTTCCAGGCAGAATTTTCAGAGCTCAACCTGGTGGCCCATGCAGATGGGACCTATGCTGTGGATATGCAGGTGCTCCGGAATGGCACAAAGGTTGTCCGGTAAGGTCCTTTCTGTCCTCTGGGTCGCTGTCACTGTCACCACAGTCACCATCTCTGGCTTGCAGTGGGACAGCATTGCTATGTATAGCGTACAGAAGTTGATGATGTGTGCTGTGCGGCAGTGGCAGAGGAAGGCAGAGGAAGGCAGCTCCTGCCTTTAGGGAGGCCATAGTCCACTGGTAGAGAACGCTCCATGGGCTCAGAGCTCTCTGAGCGGTACCTGGATTCCTGTGAGAGGTGTTCCAAGACTCCCGCCCTACCTCAGCCAGTGCAGCTCTGGGCTTTTATCTCTGAATATATTTCCCCTGGAAAACAGGGTTCCATTGCTTTTTAAAAAAAGTTTGGAAACCTCTGCTCTGGTTCAGCCTCCTTTTTTACATTGATTTGCTTAGATTCCCTCAGTAAGTTGGTAGCAGAGCCCTGTGTTCTATGTGAATTCTCTTAACTCCCAGCCCTGTGTTCTTTCTATGTTCCAAATTCCTGGGAACTCATAAGTCTGATAGGAAAGCCTGGGGTGGGAAGGGACATTGTGGGTGGAAGAAAATTTGCAGTTACAAAGCACTTACGTGCCAGGAGGGTGCTGGGTGACTTACAGACATCATCAATTGTAACACAACAGTTCTGTGCGGGAAGTGATGGGGATTCCAGATGAGGGAGCAAGGTTCCCACAGTGTTCTTCTTCCCTGGGGCTCAGCGTGGCTTCGGGTTTTCAGACATCAGGGTATTGCTCCAGGAAGAGTGTTCACGTCACCCTTTTCCCTACCTCAATCTACGCTACCCTGACACTGAGGCTGCCAGTGTCCAACAGGACCTGGGTCTGTGACAGGGAAGGCAGAACTCAGGTGTCTGGAGCCTCACGTCAGGAAATGTGAGCTCATCCATCCTGGAGACTGAGGAGGACAGAAAAGGAGACATCTGTCCACATGGGGGTGAGCTCAGGAAGCTCCTTCTAGAGAGAATGGTGGGCTCCTCCAACTGCAAATGCAATGAATCACAGGGATGCATGACACAAGCGGGTGGTGACAGGAAGGCCCATGTCAGGGTGCTGGGAGGGATCTGGCAAAAATAAGGCAGGCCCTTCCAGTCGCAGTGTGGGGAATCAGGAGCTGACCGCAAGCCTAGAGCTCAGTGCGTGTGACTGGGATATAAGGTTTGGTCTCAGGCATACAGCCGGAGCCAGTTTCCCAGAACTAGGGCACAAGGAGGTCAGAGCACATGCCACCTGACTTGATGCTAGCTCCCCTGAGCGACTGAGGAGGGGTCCTTCCACCCCCACTTTAAAAGACTGATCTCTGAGCCCAGGTGGGGCTGGAGCTGTAGGTGGGGATTGGTTGGGTGCCTGGGAAGAGAACCGGGTAGGTCATTACACATGTGTGAAATGGCCAAGGCCTAGAGCCTTGAGGGCAGATGCTGCCACAGAACTGACTCTCCAGGAAGGTGGGGTTCCTCTGGAATCAGGGCATGAAGATGGGGGCCCTGGTCCTGTGGAGCAGCTGGGGCTGGGAGCTCTGCTGGCTAGAGGTGAAATGCAAGGAGCCTTTCCATGCATGGGAACACTCTGTACTCTCAGTGCTTCCTGTAGCCAGTTGCTCAACCTCAGTTCTGCAAAAAATATTTGCACCCCTCCCTAGCATCCGCTTTGGAAGAATAACATGGGGACGTCTGGTATCTGTTCTCAGCCAGCCGGGACCCTTGCTCACCCGGGGACCTGATGAGGGCACTGCCTATTTTAAGGAGCAGCTTTAAAGAGTCAGAGCAGGACGCTGAGATCAGGGATCTACATGGCAGGGCAGTGAAGCCAGCCAAGTGTGTTGTCTTCAGAGTCTGCTGGGACCCCCTTGGGGTACCAACTCTGGAGCCACAGGAGCTTCAGCTCTTGTCATGCCCCATAGGAACAGGGAAAATTCTTGTTGACCTAAGGTGTGAGGGTCTAAAGTGTTTCTTCCCTCCTGAGGGCTTTTGCACCTTAGAAAAAGACAGTGCTTAACCCAGAGGAATAAGAGAATTTCAGAAATCTGTTCAAATCTCCTTTGAGAAGTGCCAAACATAATACCTCATTTCCTAGTCCATAAAAGAATAGTAATGACAAAATGAAGGGCTTGGCTCGGGTAACCCCTAAGACTCCTTCCCTGTCTTGGTCTTTGGAGATGGGAGACAAGAGGATGTATGACCTGAGGTTCTGGTTGATGGCAGACTTCTACGTTCTTCCCAGGTCCTTCCGACCAGACTTTGTGCTCATCCGGCAGCATGCGTTTGGCATGGCAGAGAATGAGGACTTCCGCCACCTGATCATTGGCATGCAGTATGCAGGCCTCCCCAGCATCAACTCCCTGGAATCCATTTACAACTTCTGTGACAAGCCGTGGGTGGTGAGTGAGTTACCCTTCTGCCAGGTAAAAGGGTAGGACCCTGGTCCTCTTATCTCCCAGTCCCTAGGAGGACCACTGGTGATCCAGGTGCAGTAGGTGCCAACTGAGAAGATGTGGGAGGAGCTTCAGCTGGGACACAGGGTAGGGTAGGCTCTCACAGTAGGACTTTGTCATCACGGGCTGGGCCGCCTTTGCTGCAGAGTGGACCTTTGGCCTCACAGCGAAGTCACACCAAAGATTCTGTGAAGACGCCCTTACAGGTCTGTAGGCTCTGCCCTTAGCCATAGGATACAACAATAAAAGTGCCAGTTTCTTGTCTGTGAAAGGTGTAACCATTGGAAAGGCCTGAGGCCAGTGGGGACCAAGGGGATGGTCCATCTCAGAGGGATGTTCGTGTCAGAGTCCTACCAAGTGTTTCAACAACCTTAAAATGAGATTCATCCACACATATATCAATCAGACACTTACGTGTGCTGGAAGTGCCCTTAGAGATCATCAGCTCTCACCCCTTCACGTAGAGATGTGAAAATTAAAGAAGGAAGGTAAGGAGTATAAAACCACTTACTATGTGATGCCATGATCTGAGATTTTCCTACATTAACTTCATTTAATCCTCACAATAACCTTACAAGGAAGTTATTATCATTATTATCACTTATTACAGAGAAATGAGACCCAGAAAGGATTAAGTAACTTACCAAAGTTTCAGGGCAAGGATTTCTCTAGATGACAGTCTCTCTCGCATAAATTGGGTTATCACGTGAGGAAGAAGCTGGTCTGGTGTTCTCCTCCTTGGCTAGTCTGGAAGTCTTGGAGGCAGTAGAAATGTTTGAGCAGAGAGAAGAGTGACGCTAGGAGGGAAAGTGGCCTGTGATGGTCCTGGGCTTCTCTGGCCTCCCCTCTGACAGCTGGGGGATCCAGTTCCTATAACTTTGCTGCTCCAGGCTGGTCGTCTTGGAAGGAAACACCTGCCCGTAATCACATCCTCCTCTTCTTGTTTTTCAAAAATCATTTCAGGTCTCACATACTGGCTTGCCAAGGGTCATGGCACTGGTGGCTGATTGTGAAGTTCCCAGACCCCAAGCTCCCAGACTCAGGGAGCTGGAGGGGGTGTTTTTTAACTAAATGGATCCATCACCTCTACTTTTACACCTGAACTCAGTTTTCCTGTTCCACTGGAAGCCAGGGAGACCTGACAGTGTGAGAGAAAGACCAATGAGCAAGGAGTAGAAAGATCTGGGAGCTGCTGTAGTTGCCACTTGTTCAGACTTTCCCTCTGTTTGGCCTGAGGTTCTGGAGTCCTAAAGTTTTGCAGAAACAGGCTACAGGAATTGTGTGATTTGAATGAGTTGCTAATCACAGAAGAGCACATATGAGGCCTTCACCAGGTTTCCACTTAGTCACATGACCTTTCCTACTGCACTCATGTCCTAGCCCTTTCCGCCCTCACCCCTTCAATACCTGTTAGAATTTGGCTCCCTCATAGCCACACAGGGCGATTCTGCTATTATCAGCTTTTTTCTGGGCACCCTCACTAATCAGCCTTCTGACTGAACCTCTCTGTGCTCTGGTTTGTCTGTAAACTAGGAATAATCATAGTACCTTCCACCAGCTTGCCAGCCTGGTGTTACAGTCCCCTAGTATTGGGGATCTGAAAGAAACTAATTCCCTGCTTTATGTTCCAAAACTGTGCTGGAGGCCAGGGAGGGGCAGATCAGAAAGCCTGTGCCTGGGGCTTTGCCCCTCCTGGGATTTGGGATCTGGTGAGGGTTCACATTCTCACCCCTTCACAATCCAGCATATTGCCGTTGGCATCGCATGAGAGCAGCGGGGCTCCCTGGCAAAACACCAAGTTCTCCCTTCGTTTTCACTAAGCAGCTGCCACACTGATGGCATTTTATATATCGTTCTCTGTCTGTTAATGGGAATGAACGAATCTGGTGACTGTGAGGGGAGGGTCCCTCTGAGATGATGACTTTGGTGTGTATTTTCTAAATTTCTTTATTGTGGCTGCTCTTGGTGTGAGGAGAGGCCTCAGCTGGATTGGGAAAGGCTCTACGTTGTCTCTATCACAGTGTCTCTGAGCATATCCACTATCTCATAAATTGGTCAGGGCAGGCGCACTGGGATTTTGAAAGCAGAAGTAGACCTACCACTGAAATAGCATTCCAGAGAGTGCAAGAATGCCACCATCACATATAGCTGCAAATTTATCTGAAAATCCTGTCACTCTGGGTGTTTTTTAGAGACAGATGCACGTGAGTTGAATTAAAGCATTTTATTTCCGGGAGGGATAAGGATAACATTAAATTCAGACTGATCTTGAAATCCCATTTCATCCAAGAAGTCTTTCCTGATACACTGGATAAGTGGTTATATTGAATGTTATCTTCCTATTCATTGCCAATACCACCCCCAGCTCCCAAATCCATTCTTTTGTCTAGGCATGGTGGAAATAACCCTTATCAGATATTCCTTTTGTTTAATTGGTGACTGTGTGCTTGTGACTGAATCTAAGTTTCCAAGGAGGCAGGGGTTAGATGCCAAGCCCAGTACTTTGAGCAGAAGGGACTGCAGGGGGTGGAGGAGGGTAGTATGAGCTCCCAGAGGTCCAGCTAGTGCCTGGGAACTGGCTGCCATTTTAGTCTTGGCTGTGCCGGGACTCTGAGAACCTGCCGTGGGCCTTCTTGGCATCGGTGTGGTGTCTGTTTAACAATCCCACATGCTGGGAAGATAGGGCCCCACATGCCTTGGTGCCGTGCCAGGGTGTGGGCTGCAGCAGGACAGGGGTTGTGAGGCAGGGCTGGTATCAGCTCTCCGGGGAGGCTGGAGAGCCTTGGGAGCTCAGGCAGGTGTCCAGACACAGAGCAGGAGTCCAGCCAGGCCGAGGTGGGCAGGCAGAACTTAAAGGTCAGATGAGGTGGTGGAGAGAATCAGAGAAGGCAGGAAAGGTCTGAGGGGTGGTCTTGACAGTCAGAGAAGGTTGAAGAACCAGAGAATGGCGACAGCAGGGTACAGTGGAGAATGCACTGGGCAGGAGGAGACCTGGGCGCTGTCCCAGCGCAGCCCCAAGTCCAGGCATGATGTGGGAGCCTGCGCTTTCCTTTGCTTCTATAGCCCCAGTCTCCTCATTTGTAAAATGAGATGTCTGGCCTAGAGACTCTCTCAAGTGTCTTCCAATAATAAAATCTTTGGGCCTTGAGAGTCCATCAATCATACTTGCAGCCCTGGAGGAGGCCGTAGAGATATAGAGTCACCAACTGCGTGTCACTAAGGGAAGTGACCCGGAAATTCCACTGTTTTTCAGCATTTCAAGAATAACAGATTCTGTCTCTACTCACAAAAGGACCACAGCAGATGATCACTTAAACAACAGTTTGATCATGGAGTTTGGGAGGAAATGTAATAAAAAGATGTTCTTTTGTGGTAAAAAGTTTGAGGAACTGATCAAATTCAGTTCTCTCTTTTTATATATGAAGAAAAGGAGGCCCGGAGAGGAGATATCATTTGCCTAAGGACACCTAGCAAGTTCGAGCAGAACAAGAAGAATCAGAAGACTGCAGTTTTCTAACAACCCAGTTCTGGCTTTTATCGTCTCCCCCGAACTGACTCATGCGCTAACATCCCTGATCAAAAACAGAACCCGAGCTTTTGAAAAATGTTCTAGCTTTCCTTTCTCTAATAAATAGAAGGTAGATTTGATCTGGCAACTTTTCCTACTAGCAGTTCCAGATATCAGTGGCTTAGAGCGTGAACCCAGTAGCACTAGAGAGAAGAAGCTGGATTACCCCTGCTGCCAGCACACTGGGGTGGATGTGGGGAGCTTGTGTGTGAGTGGGCGGAACTGGAAAGCCTCCTGTGGGAAGAGCGTGATCTCTTTAGAGCCTGAAAGGCTGCTGTGAGTAGGGAGAGTTACGGGTTAGGAATAAAGGAGCCTGGCTATGAATCTGGCTCAACTACTGTGTGACCTTGGGCAAGTGACCTCTCTGGACCTCAGTTTCTTCACTTATAAAGTGTGGGGGGCAGGGGGCACCAAGGGGTGCTACATGTTTGCCAAAGGCAAACCCTGACACTTAAGTCTGTGTACTTCATCTCTTCTCCATGGAGCTGTTCTGGCTTCTCATAGGTGAAGGTCCAGTGAGTTCAGTTCGTAGATGAGTAGTAAGTCCTAGAAGACTGGGTCTGTCTTTCCTGCATTCCATGACTCCATTCTCCCTACAGGAAAAAGCTACCATTCCTTTGCTTGGCATTTGAACTTCCATGACTGGGCCCCATGTTACCTATCCAGCTTCATCACTTGCCGTCTCTAGAGACGAAGGTGTTTAGAGTTAGAGACCCAAATTTCAATCCCAGCTTTACAAGCTCTTTGCAGCTCCGTGACTTTAGGCAAGCTTCCTACCCTCCCTGAGCTTCATATGTAAAATGAAGATGATAAAGAACCTAGTTCATCAATTTGATATGAGGATTAAACGAAATATCATTAAAATTGAGTAGGCACTGAATGAATGTTAGCTCACTCTCTCCCTTCCCCAACTAAAGCATACGTTCCTGGAGAATAGGAATGGGACACCTCTTTTATATCCTCAGAGTGCTTTGCACAAAGCCCTCAGTGAGCAAATACTCAATAAATAATTGTTTGACTGACAAACAAATATTTGTTGGATTGACACTTGGTCTGTCTGTTCCAGAGCTGTTTAGGGAAACTGAAACCTTTGCTTCTCTTTTGCAGTTTGCCCAGCTGGTGGCCGTCTACAAGACACTGGGAGGAGAAAAGTTCCCACTCATTGAGCAGACATACTACCCCAACCACAAAGAAATGGTAGGTGACTGAGTGCGGGCTTCAGTCTCTCTGCTGTTCGCACTCTGAGCTTAGCCACGTGGTGACTATGGGGCTCTGAAGAGGGCCTCAGCCTCCCAGCCCCAGAGACTCTGTTGAGGTTGAACTGCAGACCTGCTTTGTGAAACCAGGGTGGCTGGGTTTTAGCTGACAGCCCCTTGTCTCCAAAACCTGGAGACAGCATAGGAAAGAGCAGAAACAAGGGCATTTTATCGAGCAACAAATCCATGAATCAACAATCAGAAGATCCAGCTGCTTCGGGTCCAAGCCCAGCCCCACAAGTCAGGGATGGTTGCATTCCCTCACTGCATGTCAGTTTCCCAGTGCGAAAGGCAAGTGGGCATAATTATTCCTGGCCAGGACATTTAATATGGTACTTGCATAATTTAAGTGAGATTCTTTAAGTAACAGTCTGTGAAGAGTGTGAAGTGCTCTTCAGATGTAAGGTGTTGTTCCTGTTGTTATTCATCAGGCCCTTCCATTCCCTTGGCTTCCTCAAAATTTCGATAAGACTAGGGTTGCACTGTGCCTTCTCTGAGGCCATCCTAGGATGGCAGAAGGAGCAGAAAAATGGGATGGATGGTTGGTACAGAGGCTATTACTAATGTTTTTCTCTCGTGGTGACCTGGGGCTTAACCCCCTTCTTCTTCTCTGGCCCCACGTACTCTGCCTCAGGCCTGCACGGTCAGTTGGTGGTCCTCCCTAACCCACCAGCGGAGACTCTCTCTGCCATAGCTTTCCAAGTCTGGTACTCGGGGACAGAGACCTCCAGAAGGAATCTCCATTTGCACCATTTCTGTGAATGAGGAGCCTGCTCCTGGCATTTTGTGCGTGGCCCAGCTTATAAGCGAGCCACGCACGGAAGATGAGTAACAACCCTGGGCCTCGAAAAGAACTGCCTCCTTCATTTTTGTCAGAGCTTCCCCAGGAGAGGCCCTGGAACCTTAAGCCCTTGTGTTTAATAAATCCTTGAGACTGTCATCAGGGCTTTCCCTTTTAGGACAAGTCAGGAAGCCCTGTAGAGGCTGAGGAACCCTAGGGGTCTGTGCTTGGCGATTTCAGGGAGTCCAAGAGGGGACTGAGCTGAAGACTGAAGGGGCTCTCAAAGCTGGCTTTTTCCTGCTGTAGCGTCTAGCAGGCTGACCACTGAAAAAAACTGCAACACGTGCAAAGTGTATTCCTCATCTACCGTCCTTTTGCCCCAAGGGCCCTTGCGTTACTTTTCTCCCGTCCTCTATCCTGATATTTGCCTTCAAGAGAGGACCCCTAAGATCTCTCTGAGGTGTCAAAAGCTAAGTGGGAATTTCAACTCTATAAGAGAAAGGCTTTTTTTAGCTTAAAAAAAAGTTTTGAAGTAGGAATGAAAACATTAGTAATCTAGTAGAGAAGGACTTTCTAAAAGAGACAGAGGAGAAGCCTTTTGGACATCAGTTGAGGGCATTAAGTATAGTTAACCTAGAGAGACAACCCAAGTCTGTTCTTATCTTGCTAATTGGGCCAGGCCCTCTGCCAGGAATGGTATAGAGGGGATTACAGCACATGGAGGGAGGTTAGGCCATTGTAGGCTTCACATTGGATGATTCTCTGTCCCCCAAGTCACTCCCCCAAAGCTGGGATTGAAGGATCAGAATGAGGTGAGACAGGAGGAGTAGAGGATACACAGCCAAAGGATGTTGTTCTTTTCATTTCTCCAAATCAGCCTGTTTATGATACTGTCAACCCACCTTCTGGTCTTGTACGTCACAAGGCCGCCACACCATCTCATATGTATAATAGTCACCATCTCTCCCCTGTCAGATCAGTTAAGACAAAAAGAAAGCACATTTATCTGGGGAGAAAAAGGAATAGTCCTAGCTTTGGAAGAGAAACTAAGCCAGAATCAATAACAAATACCAGCTCAGCTAAAAGGGTTTGGGAGGCAGGGATGAAGGGCTGAGGACAGGAGAGAAAAGTCATGCTACTTTCCCTAGCCCTTGACAGGTTCTGGACTGGGGTCTTGGACACAAGCTGTAATATGCCCCATCCCTGCCCTAATGCTGGCCAGACCATCCACTTGTTACTTCCCATTGTCTGGCAGTGATGAGGCAGGTGGTGACAGCCAGAGCTCTGAGGGAAGGAAAATGACTTGGTTTTCAGGATTCTTGAAGGTATGTGGTGGTCCCTCCTAGGGCTGGATGATATCAACAAACTCCTTCCTGAGGGGCAGGCGTCCCTGGTACCAGCTGCAGGTGCCATCAACATGCTTCATGCAGACATAGTGCCGGGCCTGGTACCCATAGAGCTTCCGTTCCAATAGCCAGTCTGTCCAGAGGCACTCGTTGGGAGTCGAGATGGTACAGGGCACCATATAGCAGGTGGTGATCTAGAGCCATAGCCACACAACATCAAAGTGAGTAGGGTGTCCTTTTTCCATTATTGCCTTTCAGACTCCTACATGTTCTCCTACAGCCTAACTCAAACGCCCCCTCCCTTATGAAGCCTTTCCTAGTCTCCAAATTTCTCCCTTAGTTCTCCTTCCCCCTGTGCTCTGCATATATAGTATTGCCTCCCTAATGGCATCTCCGGAGTCAGAAAGACCTGAAGGTCCTTACTCTACCACTGACCTTAAGCAAGTCACTTCACTTCCCACAGCATTAATTTCTTCACCTTAAGATGGAAATCTTAAGCCTTCAAAAATTTGTTTTAAAGACTAAATTAAATATTTTAAATAAATTAACCATTACAGGTCCTGGCAAAAAAAGTAGACTCTCTTTAAACGGTAGTGTGTTATCCCAGTCTGCCTAATACGATGGCTGCCTTCCCAGCTAAAATGTAAGTACTCTGAGATCAGGGACTATGGGCCATCTCACTTTCCCATCCCCAGCTTCATACGATGCCTGGTCCATCGCAGATCTCAAGTATAGTACAGCAGGTGAATAGACCACGCATGCATGAAGGAAGGAATACATGAAAGGTGAGGCTGCACAGCTCAAGACCCTTCCCCCGCCCCCAAAAGACCTTGGAAATGGACATTCCTTACTTGGCAGCCACAGTTCAGATGGTAGTGGTGATTCAGACTTTCTCTCTGCAAAAAGGACAGGTTCTCCCAGGGCTCGATGTAGTTGCACAGATGGATGAAGACTTTCCCATCATTGAGGATCTGACCTTCAAGGGGAGATGGAGGAGAGCCTAGCATGAGGAATCTGCTCTTGGAGCTCCAGGGGTCCGGATTCTTGAAGGAGCCCCAAATCACAGCCTCTTCAATATCTTTTGGTGGCAGTGGTGACATGGGACTCAGTGAAGGAACCAGAAATACCTCTGTTGTCTTTATATCGAAGCTGTTACCAGATGATGTTTGTGTGAGGGAGAACTGTGGGGTGAAGGCCTTTACGTTAGCATGGTGTAGACAGAGGGATGTGGGCTTTAAGTCAGAATCTTGGTGGAACCCCCTTCTTTTCTATCATTTACTAGTGTGTGACCTTAAGAAAGTCACATAACTTCTCAGCTGAAAGATGAGAATAATGAGGTTATTGGCAGGATTAAATGAGAGAATGTCTGTGAAGTTCCCAGCACAGTTGTGGGCCCACAGAAGATGTTCAATAGATAGTAGGTCTTTCTTCCTTTTCAACCCTTTCCAACCCTTCCCAATATCTACACAGGCCAGTCTCCTGCCCCAGTGATACCTATCTTGGTGAGTCTTTCCCCTTCCCTTTCTTTACTTATCAAACTCTTTCCTGTCTCCAAAGACCCTTTTTAGTACTATCTCGTCCGCAAAGCCATCCCTGACCGTGCTAGCACACACCTCTCTTAGAACTTCAGTCGCTCAGTCATTTACTGACTGAGCAACTACTATGACCTGGTACCAGGAATCCAGAAATAAATATGACAGGATCTCTGCCCCCAAGGAGCTTAAACACTAGTAAGGAAGACAGATAAGTAGGCAAAAATGACACTGTTGTGCGATTATATACAAGATGCAGTATAAGAACAAAGGAAAGAACAATTATCTCTGTCTGTGGAAGGGCTGGGGGCAAGAAGGGTGTCTAAGAGCAGATGATGCTTGCATTGGGCCTTGAAGGGATGGGTAGGAGTTCACCTGCCAGACAAGTGGGGAAGAACTTCTGGATGTTGGGACAGAGGGGTGTAGCCCAGCAGTATACCTACTGCAACCATAAGTAGTTTCATTCAGCTCTAGGAGAAGCGAGGGGCTGGGAACAGTCACTGACAAGTGGCAGGAGGCGAGGCTGGAGAGGTCGGCAGGGTCTGGTCACAGAGGGCATTCGGTATTAGGCAGAAGAGCTTGTGCCTTCTCCTGCAGGCGCCACTGATGACTTTTCAGTACGCTTGTGCTTCGTCACCTAACCCCACCTTCGTTTAGACTTGACCTCTGTGAGGGCAGCCAGCACGTTTGCTGCTTCCCCTGATGCACCACCGTACCTAGGAGAGGGCTAGGCAGGCAGAGGGCAGGTGCTCAGGAAGGAGGTGGCCTCGTTGGCTAGTCCTGGGACCTGGAGGGCTCAGGGGCATACCCCGCCTCTGCCTCTCCCATCCAGAGGCACCCCGATCAGCACATGCTCAGAGCTGGGGGCCCCTACCAGTGTGGCCTCCAATGCCTATGACTTCTCAGAAGTTTGAACTGTGAGCTCTTCGAGGACTGCGACTTGCTACTGAGTCTCCACTCTCCTGCCCCAGGCCAGGCAGTGAGTAGGTGGTCATTCATTGCTAAGGGGATGGACAGATAGTGGAATTCCTCCTCCTGTCCTCCCCACCTGCTGTTTTTCTTTTCCTGGCCTTCTCTCTAAATATTTTTCATCCTTTAGGGCCGATTCAGATCCCTCTTAGACAATGAAGCTTCCCTAACTGTTTACAACCACACAAATGCCTTTCCCTGAACTGCAAAATAATTCAGTACTGCATTCATTCACTTATGGATTATATTCTTGTGAGGTTCTTTAACTGTTCTATCCCAACCAGTTCAGTATGAGGGATCTGCCTGGGTCCAAGGTCATGGAGAGAGAATCACGTTAGAGTCAAGGCTCCTGTTAGGGCCTGTGCTTTACTGCACCCCCAGAATAGGGCCTCGGATGTGAGTCAGCCACGAGCCAAGAGTGTGACCTGTCCTGGCTGTCTAAAGCTAATACATTTGTAGGCTACAGTGACAATTATGTGTGTATTGCAGGGGGAGTTTGCAAAATGCACAATCCTCCTTTGCTCTGTGTAACTAAGACCTCCCCTGCAGTGTGGTGTCCAGTTCGGGGTCCTGTGCTGGGGAGGGACAGGGACAGGCTATATCCCTTTGAAGGTGGCCAGGGCAGGAAGGGGTCTGGGAACCACAACCAGTAGACCTGGAGCTAGAGTGCATGTATCTGTCGTCCTCAGCCCTCTGAAGGGTCATCGTAGAATAGAGGGCAGAGCTGAACCCATAAGGGAGAGTTTCAGAATGGCAGAATTTGGCTCAAGATACCAAAAATCTTATACCAATTAAAGCTGTTTGGAAATGGAACCAGTTATCCTAGGCTGGGAGAGCAACCTGTGAACTAGCAAGCCAGTGGCAGTGAGGACTCTTGCACTGAAAGGGACGTTACCAAGGCTCCTCCCAACCTAGGCTGCCTCTTCGTAACACAGCTCTGTTTTATGCCCAAGAAAGTGCCACCTGGCTCAGCTCACTACCCAGGGTCAGCCCGGGCTCCTCCTTGACTGCCTTCCTTAGGGCAGAGACTCTCAGGGCCGCTTGCTGGTCTTTCACTTACCAGTCAGGAGATACTGCTTCTGGCTGTTAGCTTCTAGTTTCACCCCACAGAGGGAAGAATCAAAAGGTGTATAGATATACTGAATATTGTTGACTTTCTCAAACCCTTTGAACATCTGAAAGCATTTACAAAAGAGCAGTACTGGGTCAGTGAGTGTACTTTATATCTTCACAGGAAAAACTTTTTCTTAATCTAAAAAAATTAAGCGAAAGTCTAGTTCAGGATTTGTTGCACACAGATGGCCCAACTGGGTCTTTCCTCTCTAAAACAATCTAAACCTTGGTTGATTCCAGCGAGAAGGGAGGTGCCTCTAGCAGCCCTATGCACAAGCGCTGAGGGCCTGTCCCGCACTGTGCCTTGGCTCCGGTGGGCCTGTTGCCTACATGTCATCCCCTGCACTTGAGCATCTGTGCCCCAACACCGCTGAGCCAGGCCGCCTCACCTATCGGCCCCACCGCTCCCAGATCACAGACTCCACTCCTCCTAACAGCCCAAGGGGGTGATCGCCCTGGCCTGTCCCCATGTACCTTTATCTGTTTGATTTCATACCGGATCAATTTTTGAGTGTCAGCAGGGTCTGCGCTGGCAGGAACTACCTTCTCACTGGAGATTTTGGCCCGGATCGCTGCACAGGAAGAGAAAAGAGGGAACTTTCAGCAACACGTGGGAGTGGTCCATCTGGGATCTAGATGACGTGGCATCACCCTGGAGAATTGTGCAGGGGAATTCTGGGTTTAGGTCTTGGTGGGTTATGGGGAGAATGCTGCATGTGAGGGAAACTCCTCTGCACTTGCTGGAAGTTCCAAAACCCTCGGGCCTGTTGGGTCCTGCACTTTAGCAGCTGGTTTGGGGAGTCTGGTTCTCCACAGCCAGGTGCAGTGGGGTGGAGGTGCGGCAGGTAGAAGAGGAAGCAGGAGCCACCTGAGGGCAGTTGGTGTGCGGTCATCCACTGCTGTAGTCCAAGGCCTCAGAGAGAGACTGACCGAGTTGATGTTGGTAAATGTTTATGAATTAATAAATGTCCTGACCCTGCACAGAGGTAGTTCATCTCTTGCCACTTGGGTATTAATCAAAACCTGTTTATGAGTTCCTCCTCTGTGCCTGGCCTAACGCTAGATACTAGACCCACAAACATGATTAAGACAGGGTCCGCACCCTGCAGAACTCTTGGTGTGGTGGAGAACACCCTTAGAAAGACCAACAGCACAGCATGGTAGGAGCACAGAAGTGCTGTGGTGGCACCAAGGAGTCAGGAAGCCTTCAGAGAAGAGGAGACACCTGAGTAAGATCTTGAAGGATGAATAGGAGTTTGCCAGGAATTTAAGGGTTTCAAGGAAGGGCATTCCAGGCAGAGGGACAGAAAGGGCAAAAGCTGTGTGTTGAAGTGAGGGCGTGGTGACAACCTCAGTTATAGGCTTGGACACCCAAGGATGTTTATAATGAAAGCGCAACCCACTGGCCCCTGGCTTTCCCTTCCCCCATCCAGTAGATCAGAATAATCACCGGAGAGTTCCGCAGACTTGTTCAGTGACAACACCCCCCCCGCCCCCCCCCCCCGTAACTGCAGTAGGCAGGGGAGATGGGGTCGCTGCGGAGGCCTTTTATGCAGTCTGTTCCCTCGCAAGTCTCCGGGTCGCGGCGCTTGCAAGGTGGCTGTGGCGCCGGCCCTGCCCGACCCACGGGGCCCCAGCAGGAGGCAACTGGTGCGGGATTGGAGCTCCTCCCCTTTCCTCCAGACTCCAGGTCTGCCGCTGGGCCCCGCCTCGACCCCACACAGCCACCCCCTGCTGTGGACCTCGAGGGCTCCCCCGGACTCACCTAGCGCCGAGTGGCAGACGTGCTGCTGGGGGTGCGCGGGGGCGCAGCTGCACGCCTCTCCCAGCCCCGGCGGCCGAAGCAGCGCCAGCAACCTTAGCAGCAGTGCCCAGCTCGGCGCGGTCCGCGGGCTCCGCGGCATGTCACAGCCGCGCCCTGACTCAGCCTCTGGGGACTGTCGGACCAAGCAGCTCCTCCAGGGCTTCTCCAGAACTCGTCGCGCCCCTCGCCCCTGGTTTTATGAGGTGGACCTAGGGCCAGTCCCGCCCCGATGGGCCCCGCCCTCCTTTGGCTGTAGGCCACCCGCGGCTGCGGGACCAGCGGCCCTCCTGGCCGGCGGGCTCAGTGGCAGGCTCAGCAAGATGAAGAGGGAAGCCAGGAGAGTCTCCTAGCCTCTATTTCCTTGCCTGAGCCTTCTGGAAGTAGAGGGAGGGGTGGGAAAGGGGATGGTGTAAGGATCGAAAGACAGGGCAACAAAGACAAATGCACCGGGACACAGAGACCAAGCGACTGTGATTCAGGCAGAAAGGACAAGAGTGTAGAGAGGCACAAACAGAAAGAGACAGGCGGAGTCAGAGAGAGGCAGACGGAATTACAACAGGCAAAAGAGACAGTGACAGAGAAGGACGGATCTCTTGCTGAGCTGCACGCTGGGAATGAGACAAGCTACTCAGGGCTTCTTTCAGCTGCAGGAAGTGTTTTCAATGCCCTATTTATGAGGCTCCAAAGCAACAGCAAACAGTAATGGAATAGGACAGAGAAAGTTGGGGTGTGTGTGTGTCTTGGCTCTGTCGGCTGGGGGGTGGGGAGAGATGTCCGAGAAAGCAGCCAGTGCTTTAGAAACCCTTTCCCGTGCCCAGAGCTCAGACTCTGCAGATGTCTGAGGACAGTGCTCTTGCTGGGGGCTCAAAGCACGGGGTAGCCCATCACTTAGGGCAAACCTGGGTTCTCAAAGCTCTCTCCAGACCCTAGGCCACCCTGGTTCCTATCTCAGGCCCCTACTCAGCTGAGAGACTACATCTTGTTATAGAGGGTGGGGCAGCTTAGAAAACAAAGAAGCAAGGCACTTGAGGCCACGGACTGGAGTCCTGTCCACTGTTTGACAGAGGGCATAGTTCTCCGACCCTCCAAACAGAAAGAAACCCACGGGATTGTTGTCGTAGCATGTTTCCACACAGCGTTCCACCAGCAGGTCGCAGGCTGGGTACTGATTCTGTCACTAGGTAGCTTGGCAACCTTTGCCTCTCTGGGCCTCACTTCCTTCTCCGTAAAGTAGGATTGAACTACGTGATTTTGCCCCAGTCTCAACTGGCCTCAGCCAGCAATACTGAAATCCTCTGGTCAGGTACTCCCAGTATCTGGTCACACTCAGGATTCCCGTGGGGATGTGACTTTTCGTCAGAGTCAACATTTTTTCCTTTGAAAGACATGTTTTCATCTTGATGTGGTGGTGATGTTTGAAAAGAAGGAAACTGAAAGAGAGCTGAGGCCTGACTAAGAAGGATGAAATTTGGTGTCCAGGTTGGTTCTTCACGCAACACCGGATCAAGATAGAGTCTGATGTGTTATTGCTCGGGATCTCAAAAGCATCCAGTCCAGTCTCTTCGCTTGGCAGATGTGAAGACTGAGGCCCAGGGAGGTAAAGGGACTTGCAGAGAGACTGGGATGCAAGTCTCCTGACGTCTAGTCCAGTGCTCTTTCCCCTCCACCACGTTATTTCTTCCATCGCCATTTTGTAACAGCTTGAAATCCTGCCTTTGAAGGGTAGTTCTTCTTTTAAGTTTTCATAGTTCTTCTGTTAAAATACGGCTACCTCAAGGTAATGTTTACTCTCTTAAGGATCTCTTTTGAGTGATAAACGTGTTGAATTCCTATGTCAGCTCTCTTCCAAACCCCAAGCTGGGCAGAGATGGGCCTTCGCATACTAAGTAAGCTGTGTTTGGTGCTGAGTGTGGGGTGTTGGTGAGCAAGGAAGAGAGTGTGAAAGAGGGGAGAAAAGCCAGGTTCAGTGCAGGAAAGCTGGACACATGAAGGATGAAGCGATAAGTTTTAAAGATGTAGAGAGTACCAAGTCGGAGAGCAGGGTCCTTATGGTTCTGCTACTAATATGCTGTGACCTTAAGCAAGTCACTGTCACCCTATGGGCCTCAGTTTTTTAATTTGCGAGGCAAGTAGGTTGCACTAGTTCTTTAAAGAGCCCTTCCAAGGGTGTTCCCAAGAAAAATATTTGTAAGATTCCACACGTACACTCTGACCAATTCATTCCTTTCTCCTCTGCTTTCAGCTGACTCTGCCCACGTTCCCTGTGGTGGTGAAGATCGGCCATGCTCACTCGGGCATGGGCAAGGTAAGGCTGGGGCTGCTGTGCTCTGGGGTTGAGGCCAAGAAGGGCACTTTTCAGAGAGCCTGGTTGTGGACTGTTCTTCTGCCTCTGTTGCTGATGACTTCTTTTCAAGGAGAAGACCGTTTGGCCCCTCTGAAGCCATGAGTGTTACCCAAACGGTCCTCTTGCAGCAGACAGAGTGCAGGTCACCTGACTGGTCCCTGTGTTCTTTGCAGCAAATGTGGCTCCTGAGCCCTGGGAAGGGAAGCTCAAGAGTAGGGACTTCCGGGGCTTCCCTGGTGGCGCAGTGGTTGAGAGTCCGCCTGCCGATGCAGGGGACACGGGTTCGTGCCCCGGTCCGGGAGGATCCCACATGCCGCGGAGCGGCTGGCCCGTGAGCCATGGCCGCTGAGCCTGAGCGTCCGGAGCCTGTGCTCCACAGCGGGAGAGGCCACAACAGTGAGAGGCCCACGTACCGGAAAAAAAAAAAGAGTAGGGACTTCCTAGGGAGATGTGGCTCTCAGGTCTGCATCTGGATGGAAACATCTTGATGGGTTTGGGGGCTCAGGGCTCTTGTGACTCTCGTGTGTGTGTGTGTGTGTGTGTGTGTGTGTGTGTGTGCTTTCTCCATTAGGTCAGAGTGGAAAACCACTACGATTTCCAGGACATTGCCAGCGTGGTGGCCCTCACCCAGACCTACGCCACAGCAGAGCCTTTCATTGACGCCAAGTATGACATCCGGGTCCAGAAGATAGGCAACAACTACAAGGCTTACATGTGAGTGGGGGTGGGGTCCCCACAGATGCTCTTCGCTGTCTCCTCAGCTCTGGGGAGACTCTCGGCCTCCAGGTGGTAGCCACCTCGCAGTTTAGCCTCCTCTGGCCCACAAGGCAGAGAACAGAGAGCGGGAGCCATTCCAGTCAAGGGAGTCTTAGCCTGGCTTCCTTTCAAGGCAGAGGAGGGGTTCCTGAACTGAGATGAGAAATAAATGAGTATTTATTTTCATTTTAGCCTCTGAGTGGAATCTGGCATTCTCCTGAGTTATGAGCAGACTGGAGTATCAGCAGCAGCGCATGTGGTTTGTCACTAATGGGCAGCACAGAGGTTTCTGTACACATACACTTGTCACAGATATCTCTGAACACCCGTTACTTTTATCACTATTTAAGAATCATGGTAGTTAGACTTGCCACTGCATTCACACCTGTAAATACATTTGTTATTTATGAAGAAACATATTTTTTACTAATCTGAGATTTGTTTACTGTTTTTGATAACTCTTTTGGTAAATTCTTTTAAATAATTGAGTTCCTTTGTTGTCCTGTGTAGTTTATTTTACATTCACACGTCTTACATATTTTATACATTGAAAGGAATCCATAGGCTTCACTAGGCGGCCAGAGCACAGAAAAAGTTAAGAAACTCCTGACGTAACGATATAGCCCTGCAAACACCACAGAACGTTAAAAGCCTAGTGGTTATGAGAATAGATGACTTCTCCATGTAACTGTGTCCATTTGCCAGAATGGAAAGGTAAACGTTTCCTCCAGTACAATTTAGAAAAAGAAAAGATTTCAAGACTACCTGATCTTCCATAAAATACATAAGAATGCAAATGGCTTACGAGTCCAGTTTTGGAAATATTAACTTCACACTGTAAAAAATGTTAAGGTAGTGTTTTTCTTTACAAAGAGAGAACATTACAATATATGAATTTGATCTTTGCCACTCAGGACTTGAGCAGATGTCAGGGTTGAGCAGCTTCCCTCTCTCACCATCTATTTTCATTTTTCTTCCCTCATCTTTCCTTTTAATGTGTACACTCCCCACCCCTGGAGTTAGTTAGGAGTCCCTTCCCTGCACTCCCTTCTTGTAACCCTTTGCACACCTCTAGTTGAGCGCTTTTCACACGTTGGGTATTTGTACCACGCTCCTCTGAGCTCTCTAGGCGGAACCGGAGTCATCTCTGTGGCCCTGCTTCCTTGTATAGTAGCAGGCGTGTGGTAGGCCCTCAGTAAGTATGCAGGGAAAAGCCCTTATGAAGAACTGAAGCACACAATCTTTTTTACCTTTATTCATCCGATTCCTACTTTATTTAAGTTTATAATTTTTTTTTTTAGTAAATCCTTATTGGAGTATAATTGCTTCACAGTACTGTGTTAGTTTCTGTTGCACAACAAAGCAAATCAGTCATATGCGTACACTTCCCCATATACTCCTCTTCTTGCGTCTCCCTCCCACCTCCCTATCCCACCCCTCTAGGTGGTCACAAAGCACCGAGCTGATCTCCCTGTGCTATGCAGTTGCTTCCCACTAGCTATTTTACATTTGGTAGTGTATATATGTCCATGCCACTCTCTCACTTCATCCCAGCTTACCCTTCCCCCTCCCTATATCCTCAAGTCCATTCTCTATGTCTGCATCTTTATTCCTGTCCTGCCCCTAGGTTCTTCAGAACCATTTCTTTTTTTTTTTTAGTTTATATGTGTTAGCATACAGTATTTGCTTTTCTCTCTCTGACTTACTTCACTCTGTATGACAGACTGTAGGTCCATCCACCTCACTACAAATAACTCAATTTCGTTTCTTTTTATGATTGAGTAATATTCTGTTATGTATATGTGCCACATCTTCTTTATCCATTCATCTGTCCATGGACATTTAGGTTGCTTCCATGTCCTGGCTATTGTAAATAGAGCTGCCATGAACATTGTGGTATATGACTCTTTCTGAATTATGGTTTTCTCAGGGTATATGCCCAGTAGTGGGATTGCTGGGTCATAAGGTAATTCTATTTTTAGTTTTTTAAGGAACCTCCATACTGTTTTCCATAATGGCTGTATCAATTTACATTCCCACCAACAGAGCAAGACGGTTCCCTTTTCTCCACACCCTCTCCAGCATTTATTGTTTGTAGATTTTTTGATGATGACCATTTACTTACTTTTTTATTTGCAGGGGACCGTCAGTTATTTGGGGGAATGTTTAGGCCCTCTCAGTTCCTCTTCCCCAAACTTTTGGCCATTCTCTTGCTCTCAGAAGAAGGAACTGACTTGGCCATAGTCAGGATAAGGTTTGAGATTCTTCCCTCCTGCCCCAGCCCTCACCCTAGAGACCTAGAGGCAGCCACGGTCGGTGGAAAGAGTGCGCAGCTCCTGCTCCGCTGTCAGTAGGCAGTAATGTGGGTCCCTCTGTGGAGGTCGGATGACCTGTGAGTCTCCCTAAATGGCTTCTCAGTTTCCCTTCTGCTCCCACGTGCCCCAGGTAGCCTGCATGGATCTGTGCCCTGCATCCCGTTGTTAGAGAAAGGTGTAAAGTATAAGGGACATTATTATTACTCAAAGTTTCTGAGACCCTATTATGTACCGTGGCCTTGTGCTGGGGACATGGAAGTGAGGGACTCTCTGCCCCCGTCCTTGAGGAGTCCATCCTCGCCACAGGAACACACCTGTGAACCACCACTGTTAGAAAGACAGCATTATTTTTACTATGATCTGTCTCTTTCTATTCATATTTTGCAAGCCACTCAGCTGTCAGTTGTTCACCTTTTCTGAACTAGGTAGTGGGGTGTAGGGAAAAGCGCAGCACAATGAAGGAACGAAGAGTCCTGAGTATCTTGTATCTTGTATCTACTTTGAGTAGATATACAATGCTGGACAAGTCATCTAACCTTTCTGCGTCTTCATCTCCTTGTCTGTAAAGTGGGGGCAGGAATCGCAGCCTATTCACAACAGGGCGGTTGCAGTGAGGCTCTGGCGAGGGATTTGGGAAGGAAGAGCCTTGGAAGGTAGTCAGTACTGTACAAATGTGAGGAGCTGTTACTGCCACGTCGGTCGGCTCACTGGGCTGGCTCAGGGCTCTGAAGTACCAGCCGTGTGTCTCGGTTTCTCAGTGTCTGAAGTCAGATCTCTGCGAGAATACTCCTGAGAACTGCTAAGCAGAGAAGCACATCATCCTGTCTTCAGTCATAGTGAGTGATAAGGACAGCAGGTGAAGGGCTCTGTCAGTAGTTGAGCAGGGCTTTTCTGTCCCCTAGGCCATCCCCTTCCTCTTGACTGTGTCTGAGTGAAGACTAATAATTTAAAAGCCATATTTTTGGTATTTTACAGTTTATTTAAAACTGTATCAGTTGGTCCTCATGACAACCCTGTGTTTACAAAGGGATAAGGGAGGCACAGAGAGTTGAAGCGATTCACCCAAGGTCATCGAGCCAGTCAAGAGCAAATCCAGAACCAGAAACCAGGTCACCTGCCTCCTATTTAGTCCAAGACTAGTTGACTCTAACACATGCTCTTGGAGGGAGGGTGCAGAGGGCATGGAAGAGAAGGGGTTGGGGACCTGACTCGATCAGCTGCGTGTGATAGATGAGGCAGCTTAAGCCTGAAGAGGTTAACTGACTTGTCCAGAGTCATGTTGCTGATACTGTAGGCCCTCAAAATTAACTACTGAATTAATAAGTGAGCTAGTAAGGAAGCCATGGGGAGATATTCACAGGAACCCTGAGGGTATTTCCAGCATCAATAGAATTCAGTTTGTATATACCAACTCAGCCTAGATACCAAGTGGGTAGGCTGCTGGGAATACAAGACAAAATATATACCCTCAAGTGATTAATAGACTTGTGGACAGAAGACTTAGCTCAAATAACTAAAGTAAAAAGTAGACGCAGGATTTTAAGTGAGGTGTAGGCAAAGTCCTCTAGGTGTTCTAAAGAGAGCAAGTGCTCATCTGGTTGAAAGGATCAGGGAAGGCTCCGTGGAGCCAGAGCAGTCTGGGTGGGACTTTTGTAGAAAGGAGGAGAGAATTGCAGGCCGGGGTTGGCGGAGGCAGCCAGGCTCTAGGCTCAGCAGACAGGCCCCCGGCTATTTGCGGGAGAAGCAGGTGGGGAAAGTGGCGGTGAGCCCTCCTCTTGCTGGCCCGGCTCACTGTCTGTCCTGTCCTGGCGGGACCTTGTTGTAGGAGGACGTCGATCTCAGGGAACTGGAAGACAAACACTGGCTCTGCAATGCTGGAGCAGATCGCCATGTCAGACAGGTAAGTAAGGGGAGGCGTCCGTAAATGAGGAGGTGTAAGAAATGAGCCCTGCCCAAAGGGAGCCTCTGATCAGGCCAGACAGATGGAACACAAAGGCCCAAGCACCCAGTTAACAAGATCAGGCAGGAATGGGTTATGTGCTGAATTGTGTAGATAAAGACTGGACGTGCCATAGAAGGTCCAGGGAAGGAGGAGTTACTGTGGGCTGGCATGGCCAAGAAAGGCCACCTGGAGTAGGTGAGACCTGCCCTGAGCTTGGGAAGGCAGGTAGGATCTGGAAAGCAAAGCAGGAGGGCCCTGTAGACAAGGCAGTGTATTTGATGGGGGTGGAGGGCGGGAGGGATGGGGCGGGGGCTGGGAGAGGTAGAGGCAGCAAGGAGAGCATGGGACTAATGCCCCAGCCTCGGGACACCTTCCCCTCCCCTCCAGGTACAAGCTGTGGGTGGACACCTGCTCTGAGATGTTTGGTGGCCTGGACATCTGTGCTGTCAAAGCTGTGCATGGCAAAGATGGGAAAGACTACATTTTTGAGGTGAGTCTGGCCCACACAGTATCTCAGTAAGAGACAACCCCCTAGGCTGGAAGCCAGGCTTTCGGCTTGAGACCTACATGGGCAGCACGCACTGCATTTATGTTAGAGTCTCCTGAGCCCTGGGAAGGTTTCCAGATGACACAGCCAGGGGGTATGCATAGCAAAAACACACCTGCCAGTGGGAGATGTTATTTCTAACCAGCTAGGCTGACCCACACCATTGGTAAGAGATGCCAGACTTGGGTTCCTGGGTCCTAGCCTGCCACTCCTCTGGGAAGACTTTAGTGGTTTTGCCATTCTTGGTCTCAGGAAGCTGGTCTTGGGAATCATTTGGTCCAGTCTGCTCATTTTGCCAGTGAGACAGCTGAGGCCTAATGCCATGAACATGTGCCCAAGGCTACATAGTGAATCAGTGTCTCAGCCTGGACTAGAACTCAGGTCTCCTGGGTGCAGGAGATTCTTCTTAGCCCTTCTGTGAGCTTTGAGACACTTGACTCAGCCTGAGCCTCCGGCACAATTTTGCTGACTCTTTTCCTGTATTAAAGGGAGAGTCAGTGGCCATATGGTCTTTCACACACATTCCCATCCAGTCTTCCCAGGAGCAGGAGAGGCTCCTTGCCAAGAATTGGTGGTATTTGCAGAGGATTCGTGTCAGGAGCCCAAAGTGGGCTCGGCATCTGCTCCATGGCCTGCTTGGCATGTAACTTCTGGATGGTCATACCTTCCGCCTCTCGGTGGGCCTCAGTTTTCTTAGCCATGAATGAGAGAGTTGGACTCCAGAGTCTATGATCCTGGGCAAGCAGACACTCCCTCAAGGAGGAGAGTATTGATCTGGACCTTGAGGTACAGGAAAAATTGGATTGGTGGTGAGAAGAGAAGGCATCCTCTCTCCTTGCTCTCTCTTTCTCCCCACCACCTTCAGCCACCAGACTGAAGTCTCACTGAGCCCTGGCATGGGTGAAGTCTGGGGGAGGCCCAAGGCAAAGGCTTGCAGGAGAAGGGGATAAAGGCCAATATATGCAAAGGAACATGCTTCTAGCCGAAGACAAAAGCACCAACTTCACCCCAACCTCTCTCTGCTGGCTTAAGTCCTGCTCATTCTGAAAGACTGTACCAGGCCTTGGATGTTTCCAGGCCCTTTCCTAATCTGGGCCACTTCCTCCACCAGGTCATGGACTGTAGTATGCCGCTGATTGGGGAACACCAAGTGGAGGACAGACAGCTCATCACCGAACTGGTCATCAGCAAGATGAACCAGCTGCTGTCCAGGACCCCTATCCTGTCTCCTCAGAGACCCTTAACCACTCAGCAGCCACAGGTAAGCAGGGAGGAGACACAGGAGAGCCAAGAACCATTGCCAAGCCCACTGCTCTGGACTGGTGGCTCTAGGATGGAGCAGAGGTCAGATACCTAGAGGCCTGCGTGGGCTCTGTGTAGTCTTTTCCTTCTCCCTCTCTTTCCCTTCCCTCCCCTTTGGACACCTGATTATCTTCTACCACCCCTTATAGAAACCTTCTCATTAGCAAGCTGCAGGATCAGCTTTAGAACTTTCCAGAGATGGAGTACTGGCTCCCTTCCCTCTGAACTTGAAGACTCCAGGGAACCAGAACCTGTTTCCCCTGGGACTTTTAAACTGGGAGGTATCTGAGGAAGGGCTCGATCAGATCTCTCATTAGCTGTTCACTGCCTGAGAGGTCTGCTGCATTTGTAGAGAAAGAAGGGTGATTCTGAGAAATCTCCTGGTCTGGAGAGAGGGGAGAGTCAGGTCTCTCATTCTGAGCGAGAGTGACAGGGTAGAACTCATATTCGAGTTCTGCTTTCCTTCCTGAGGGAGACGAGGCAGCCTTCTCCAGTTGACTGTGGTGTATGACTCCAGGCAGTCACATTCACAGTGACAGTATTCCAGCTGCAGGTCTAGTGGGAAATCCACACTGAGGTTTCTGTGAAACCTCAGGCCCCGTGGCACCAGAGTGGGCTAAAGACAGTCATCTAGGAGGTAGCTCATTTTTCAAAAGTATCGCCAAACTCTTCTTTCCACCGTATAATAGAGTAGTAAGAACTTGGGACAATGAATCCAAGAACTGAGTCCTAGACTAGCTCTTCCCCTAAACAGCTCTGTGACTCTGGGGGGAAGTTACTACCCTTTCCAGGGCTCAGGTTTTATCCCTTATAATGAAAATCTCTCAGCAATCTTGCTTTCGAGATCCTACTTCAGTTAGGGAGGTGGAATAGAATAGTGATTCAGAATGTGGGCTTTGAAGCAGGAACTATTCAGATTTGAATCCTGGACTCTCCATTTACTGGCTTTGTGACCTTGCACGAGGACCATATCCGTGGCTCAGGAGAGATCTAAACAACAGCCCTTATTTTCTAGGGCTGTTACAAGGATCAGATGAAGTGAAGAACCTAACACATGGCACAGCACACGGTAAATGCTCAGTAAAGGCTACCTGTGTTGTTACGTAAGCAGCCTCTGGGTGTGGGTTCCCTACAGCCTTAGGCTTTGAGATCATCACTCCCTTTTCTAAAGATCAGTGCTGGGATTATACTGCAATCAGGAGCCAAGTAATTGGATTCTTGAAATCTTTCAGTAAGAAAGAAGAAAAGGAGGGGGAGAGGGCAAAAAAAAAAAAAAAAAAGATTAAAAAGTCTGGATTATTTAGTATAGAAGCAAATTAGCCCATATTTATCTTCTCATCATTTGAACATCACAGAATCATAGCGTAGAAACATAGAAACATCTGTGCTCTCTTTGGGTATCCAAGTTGAGAGTGGCCCCATCTGGCGGGATGTTACCATAGATTAGCTCTTGTGTTTGTTTCACACCTTCTATAGGTGGCTCACGCTCTGGGGGCCTCTGACCAAGTGCAAGAATCTGTTCCTGTGCTTCAGGAATGTAGTCACTAGATAATTAGGTAGGGTAATCAGGAGAACACACTTCAGTTGCTTGTTAGAGATACAAGCCCATTATTTGAATATTGTACTTAACTAGAGGTGATAAAAAGATTTTCCCGGTTAAAATAATATGAGGCCCGCAGTAGATTCTATGATTTTGTAAATCTGATGGAATCAAGGTGTTTGAGTCCTCGTCTTGCCTTTCAGTCCACACTGTCTCAGTGATGGGATTGGCAGATTGATGTTCATTCCTGCTCCAGAGGAAGAGTGACAAGAGCCCCCTTCCCCCCTTCCCCACTGAGAAATACAGAGGATGTCTGGTAGCTGCTTAAACAATTTATGACAGAGTAGGAGAGCCCGTTGCTGCCCAGGCAAGACAAACAAAAATGGGCTGCTCTGGGGTCCTGTGAAGGTTGCTGAAGTACTTTTATAAATGCGTGCAACACTGTCTTGGCCCCTCAAGGGAAATCATCCTGACTTGAATGAAGGCTACGCTGAGTCGGGAGACCTGAGTTCAGCCTGTCCTTGCCACTGACTCACCAGGTCAGCTTGGTAGATTTCTATTTCTCTGCCCCAGCATCTTTGCGTGTATAATGAAGGGTTGAACCAAAAACAAATCGCTAAGATCTCTTCTAACAATAAAATTTAGATTATATGAAAATGATAGAAGTTCAATAACAAAGAAAGAAGTTACCAAAAAAAGTGTTTTCACCCAATGAAAGCATTGATTCTTCTTTCCTATAAGTCCCTTACTTTGTAAACATTACATATTTCAGCTTAAATATTTTAAAGAGAAATATGTCAGAGTCAAGGCAGGAAACCTGGTAGGGAATGAGCTTCCCTAAATACAGGCACACCTGCAAAACTTCCTTGTAACAAAGCCAGTCTGGCTTCAGGGTGAGTTTTTCTCTGCTGAGCCTCACATTTGAAGTTACAACAGAAACTGTAAAACTGTGGAAAGCACACCACGCTGGGAGTCAAGACACTCAGGAGCTAGTCTCACTCTGCCGTGACATTACATGACCGTGGGTAAGTCAGTTCCCATCTCTAGACCTGTTTCCTCACCTATAAAATGGAATTGGATTAGATGATCTTTAGATCCCTTTCAATTCTAAGGTCACATGAAACCTGGAGTCAGCCCAGCTGCAAAGTCTAAAGGCCCTTAAGTCCTCCACAAGACTACCCTCACTCCTGACAGCAGCAGGAAGTTCAGATAGTTCCCCAAACCACCCTCGGGTTCAATAATTCTCTGGAAGGACTCACAGAACTTCCTGAAAGCTGTTATACTCACAGGTGTATTATTGGAAAGGATACAGGTCAAATATAAGTGAAAGAAGGATGCATGAGGCAGAGTCTGGGAGGGTTCCAAACACAAAGCTGGTTTTGTCCTTAGGATGCATTATCCTTTGGCATCCGTACGTGATAAGGCACATGGAGTGTTGCCAACCAGGGAAGCTCACCTGAATTTCAGAGTTTTTGTTGGGGTTTCATTTTGTAGGCTTGCTTGATTGATTGATCACCTCCTTGAACTCAAGTCTCCAACTTTCCCCTCCCTGGAGGTCAGTCTAATACCAAGGGGCCTGAGGGGCCCACCGTGAGTCACTTCATTATCAGGCACCATCAGGTGGGCTGAGGGGCCCCCACCTTGAATAACAGAGACACTCCTGTCACTCAGGAAATTCCAAGAGTTTAGAGGCTACTTTCCAAGGGGTGAGGGGGGTGTGAGTAAAGGCCAGATCTGTCTTTGGGCAAGGCCAAATTCTTTACTACATACATAATTTAATTAATTTAGCAAATGTCTCTCAGATACTTTCGAGCCTTATTTGTCTGTGTTTTCACTGACTAGCACAGGCCTACCCCAAAGTATGTGCTTAAAATTAGTTAATAGACTTAGGGCCACAGTGATAAATGCAGTGCCCTCATACCATCCTAGCTCGCTGTGCCCTCGCCATGCTGGTAAGGGCCTTTGCATTAGCTGTGTCTTCTCTCTGAAGTGCTCTTCCCGTATTTTTGCATGGCTGGCTCTTTCATGATTGTATAACATATTTCCTAAACCCTCCAATCCAAAGTTGCCACCTAGTCACTGGCTACCACCCCTCCCTTTTTAAATTTTCTGCACATCACTTGCTGTCGGCTACGATCATTCTCATCTGTGTCTCTTTGTCTCTTCCACTGGAATGTCGGCGCCTCAAGAGTAGGGCTTGTTCACTGCTGTGTCCCTCAGGTCTGGCAGAGTGGCCAGCCCCTGGCAGCCACTGGATGTACCCTGGGTACACTAAGGAGGGGTGGGGGCATGGTCTGCCCAGGTACAGTCTATCGTGGGTAGAAAAGTTGAACAGCAATAACAAAACTAATCTGTCTGCTTTTTATTATCACCACGTGACAGCAATTCTATATAAACAACAGTGATAAACCACTCCCACCTATCCCTTCCTTGATCTGCCGTTGCAATACATATTTGTTGGACGAGTTCCCGGTTGGAATAAGTGTCTTTAACAGCCCTAGCAGCATATTGGAGTTGGTGTTGGGATTCTATGAACAATTTTAGTAGAGTGCAAATGGAAGAGATGTAAACCAAAGCCTGTTACCTAGGTCCCCCCCCGCCCCCCGCCAGGACTTTGAATGGCGAGCTGAGCCCTCAGGTGCTGCCACTAACTCACGTTTCACTCCTCATGGTCAGGCCCCTCTTGCTGGCCTCTTTCTTCTGTAGCTCAGGCTGCGAGAGCTTCTGGCCTGAGTCACAAGCCCTAGATGCTACTTCTTGCCCAGTATTCTAGGTCAAGACCAGGACAGACTTATGACTAGCCATTTGTCTACCTTTCTCTCTTTCTCCTTCTCTCTCCTTGCCTACAGCTCCCCTATTAAAGCTTTCATTTCTTTGACTCTAAAAGAGAGCCTAAAGGAGGTTAGGGACAGGGGAGGTGAGCAGAGGGCCTCCCTTATCTTGTTGTCAGCCAACTGCCTAGACCAAAGTGGGTTAATTATAGGAAACAGAGAGCAAAGTCATGGGGCTGGGCCCAGGCCACCTGCTGTGCCCAGTTCTGAGAGTGTGAGAGGCGCTAAGTCTCTGAGAGCAGGGAGTGGGTGAGTGGCAAAGCCTTCTTTGGCTGATGACAGCTTGGTCTCAGCCTGGCTGGCCTGCCGGCTTTAGGGCTGCCCTGAGAGTTGGCCATGGCAAAGGACCCTCTACTCTGGAGTGCCTTAGGGATACTGTTCTCAAGGTGGCAGTGACACCTGGTGGCCAGTGGTGGCCAAAGCCTCTAGGCTATTTACCTCCAGAACCTCTTCCCTGTAGGCCTGCTCTCCCCTCTCTGTCACACTCACTGATCCTGGGGTCTGTCGTCTGGAATCTGAGCTGGGCCTTACATCCTGGGGCTCTGGAGAGGTGCTACTCCTGAGACTCGGGGGAACCAGGGAGAGAACTGCAGGTGGACAGAGCTTTCAGGTCATGCCTGCAGAGGTGGTGTCCTAGGGCTCTTCTTCATGCGGCTAGTCTGTTTTCATTTCCTGTTACATGGCTCCCTTTTTATTTTCCTGTAAAATCTTCCAGAGCCAAAGGGCTGAATTGCTAATGAAGGGATTTCGGACACCATGGGCTTTCTGTTTGGCTATGGGCTAGACCCATGAGGAGTGATTCTAAGATTCAGCCTTTGGAAACATTAACACACATAATGTGTCCAGGAGGAAGATGAGGCTCCTCCCCGATCTTGAGCTGATCAGAGCACACCTCCAATGTTGCTTCCTGTCTGAGGGTCACAGCATAACAAGGACGAACTCTAACTGGACGGTGCTCAGAGGAGGGAGACCTAGAGGTTGGGGCATTTGGCAGATCTGTTCTATGAGTAAAAGTTAAAGGGGCTGTCGTGAAGCAGCAGTAGTCTCAAGGAGCCCATGACTCAGTATCTTCAGCTCTCCAACAGCTGTCATGGGGCAGAACTGGTGCCAACGGCAAGCCTACTGGAAGACGTGAGTAAAGTCTCTGATGCTAAGAGAGGAAATGGCTGCTCGGGAAAGCGGTATGTGGCTGCCACGTCACTGCTGATGTCCAAGCCACTTGTCAGGCACATTGTGAAAGGCTGGGCTGGGGGCTAGGGCTGTTGGAACAGGCAACTTTTAAAAATCTCCTTCCAGATCTAAGATGCTGTGATGCAGGCCGTGTGCTAGCCACAGACCTGGGAAAGGCAGTGATGAGTGTTCTGAATTGAAGGACTGAGGCCTGATAACCTCTGGCCTCTGCCGGGGCATTATGCAAGTCCTTTTTCACTGGCTCTCTGGTCTAAAGAGATACTCAAAAACCTTTCCAGCCAGGTCTTTCAAGCTACAAAGGGCTCATAAAAATGAAGTCTCTTGAGTACAAGGAGACCAAGATTGAGAAGGGGTTTCATTGGAGTCTAAAGGGCCATGCAGTTAAGGAGGAAACACAACTCAGATCCCAAACACGGGACTAAGAGGGCTTCGTTCAGTTCAGAAAAAGTAAATTTCAAGGAAAGGCCTTCCTGCTTCCCACAGCTGGACTGCTTTAGGGAATTTGTTCCCCTGTGAGGATAAGCTGAAAATGTGAGATTTGAGGCAGGTTCAGATAAAGTCACTAGTGACCAGGTCCCTTAACAGACTATTCAGGGAAACTGACTATTTTGGGGCTGTCTTAACTTTTAAGGGACATCTTCAATCACTTGTAGCTGACATTCTGACCTCGGGTGACCTGGCCCTCTGGGTCCCCATAGGTCTCATGGACCGCGCCACAGGACATTTCTTGTGTCGTTAGGAACTCACTGATTATGGGAGGGCTCCAATCCGATGAGCTCTGCCCTTGGAGCAGCAATTCCCCTCACAAAAGGAGGAGGAGCTCATCCTTGGGTGCCTTTTATACCCTTTCAGAAGAAGGCAGTTGGGCACTGGGGACTGCAGGAGTGATCCCAGAAAGGTCCCAAGGTGCCTGAAAACACGCTGTCCCCTTTGCTCTGGCTGAACCTACAGCCTCCCGACCACATTCCTTCCCGCTGCCTCATTCCCCCTGGGGTCGTGGACCGGGGGAGTGGGGCCTGGGGAGCTGATCAGAATAGCTCTGTGGCGTGTCCGGCGAGGCGCTTGGCCTGGCCTCTTTCCTGGGGCCAGACCCTGAGACCCTTTCTCAATTTCCTGTCTCAGATATGCTGAGCAAGCACAGGCTTTCCTCCATGGTGGGGCAGCTGGACTCAGGCCAGCAGCTCTCAAGAGTTGAGTCAATGTCTTTCCTTCCTCAGCTTTCCAGCCTGCTGGGACCTCAGATAGGAGCTCCTCTCTCCCAGCTTGTCTGCTGAAAGCCACAGGATGGCAAATTAAAGGTGCCTTTGGCAAAACCCCACAAACCCTCAACCGTGGACTTGGTTTCTCGCCCAGACCCGTGATTTCCTTTCCCGTCAGCTCAAGAGCTGACATTTACTGCTTTTGAAGTGACTTTTCTGCATCTTCAGGGACCTCGCTGGGACAAGTCAGTGATACAAGTCAGAGGGCATGGCATAGCTTAGCCCAGAGTCCACACCCTACCCCGCCCACCCAACAATATCTTCTCCACTGATGCGTGAAATCCTACCATTAAGGCGTCATGCCTTTGGATTGATATTTATTATTACTCAAATAATAGTAATGATGCTCATATCATTACTTTACCTGGCACTTTATGACTTACAAAGCACAGCCATTATTTTAAGCCTCACAACCTTTACGTGAGACGGTTTGAGCTGGTATTTCTGACTCCGTTTTACATATCAGCAAAGAGAATGCCAATGATTTGTCCAAGGTCACACAGCTTATAAGCAGGAGAGCTGGATCTTCTGGTCCCCAGTTCCAAGGACGCTCTGCAGTAACCTGCACTGGGCCCTTTTGATGCGCCACCAGAGCACACAGATGGTAAGAATGGAGAGAGCTGGCCCTTGTGCTGTGGGGGGGGAACCCTCGCCCTCCTCCTCGTACAGCCCCGTGCTGAACCTCCCAACCTGGAGGCACCCGTGCTTCACCAGCTCTCTCCTACTCCCCTCTCCCTGGCTTCCCTGGTCACTAAGGCCAGTGGCCTCAGCACAGCGGGACCCGAGCCCGGTCGGCTTGGGTGGGGAGCAGCAGCAGCCTCCCCTCAAAGCCTGTGCCTGCAGGACACCTCCCTGCATTCTTGCTGGGCTCAGGACTCCACAGCTAAGGAGGGCTCGTCTCTTACCGCAGACACCTAAAGACCCGAAAAGTGTATGCAGGGCTTCATGGAAGCCCAGAGCCAGAAGAGCCTGTAGAAGTCGCCTGCCTGCGACTGCATGAGCCCATCCACAGCATCTCTGACAGTTCGTCCAGGCCCTGCTTAAACACTAATGCCAGGAGGCTCACTACTACCCACACCAGCCCTTGACCTTGATCAGATTTACATTTGGCTAACCTTGATCTTCTGTTCCGTCCTGGAGGCTTCCCCATTTACCACATTTAATCCTTAGACTTGGCTCATTTGGGAAACTGAGACTCAGAGATTAAGTAACTTGCCCAAAGTCCCATGAGGAAAGATGTCATTTCACACTTCTCACCATCCTGTCTGCTCCATGTACCCATTTTATTCCACTGGTGTCCACCTTAAAAAAGGTGCCCAGAACTGATGATTACAGTGCTCTCCTGTGAGGCTTAGCAGCCCAAAGAGCAGTGGACCTGTGACCTCCCCTTGCTGGGACACTGATGCACCTCCAGCGGCATCACATTTTTGGCAGCAGCATTACAAGCTGACACCCTCTGAGCCTGTCGTCTTTCTCTAAGCCCAGGGTTGTTTGGGGGTTTTCCTTATGCTGCCCTAAGGCCATTTATTCTCCTTTTTTGTGTGCAGCTGGGCACAAGCATTGGACCTCACATTCTTACCTGTTTGAGTCAACTCAGCTTCCTGAGGGAAATGCTGCAGCTCAATCTGGCCCTGAGTTCCTGCTGTGGGCTGGCTACAGGCCAGACTTTGGCAGTGACGCCAGAGTGGCCAGACTTCTGTGGAATGCGGCATCCCAGGCGGCTCTTGGTGACTGGAGACAGATTCCATGGTAGCCAAACCCCATAGGGAATAGGCCCCCAGCCCCAGCAGACAGAAGGCTTGTAGGCAGGGCCAGAGAGTCTCAGCCTGGCAAGGGACAGTCCTGGGGGACTCTCCTGGCTCCCATAACCCCTGGGAAGTCTTCAGTCCACAGGCTCCAGGGGGCGGGGGCAGGAGAAGCTCCCTAGGCGCCAGACAGGGGTGGCCAAGGCACATTCCCAGGCTCCAGTGCAAAGGAGGTTTCTGGGAGCTCTTCCGCTGAAGCTTTTGGAAGGGAACTTTTGGGCTCAGTTCATCCTTGGGTGTCTTGTTTGTATATTTCTGAGGCTGAGGAGAGCCGGGACCAGGCTTCATGGTATGACTACCCCTATCAGCTCATGCTGTGAGTTTCCCCATCAGAGCTTAATCTGTGGGATTTTTAAAGTTTTTTCCTGGACTCATAGGTTCTCAGAGTTGGAAGATAAACTGTAGTGTTCATCTAATCTATTTCATATTCCATAAAGGTATATTCCCTACTGTATCTTTGTCAGGTAATTCTCTAGCCTCTGCACGAACATACCCATCTCCCAAGACAGCCTCTTCCACTGTTTTTACTATAGGAAGTTCTTCCTGTAAGTGAAAGTCTACCTGTTGGAGCTTTTGCCCACTGGCCCTTCTTCTAACCTTGTGCCCTATGGTCTTCCATAACCGTCCCTGAAGATAACAGTCCTCTGGGAGGAGAGCATCTTAAGCTGCTCTTGATCAATGTCTGAGGTGAATCATTGGCAGCTGTCAGTGGTACAAAGTGAGGCCCTGGGGGAGGGGACTGGCAAGTGCCCCTAGTGGCTGCACAAACTGTATGAGGGGGTATTCCATTATGAGAGTGAGACCTAAGAAGCAACAAAGCTTCAGAGGAAAAGGCCTCGTCAGCATCACCATTACCATCATCTGTCGTATCTTTTGTAGCACCTGCCAGGAACAGGCACTTCTAGATATCTCTCGATAGATGTCTCAATAGATAGATAGGTAGGTAGGTAGGTAGGTAAATAGGTAACCTCACTTTATATCATAGAAGCCATTTGAAGAAAGGCAGGCGCAGGAGGGACGATGACTTGCCTGATGTCACAAAGCTAGTAAGTGGGAGATTTAGATTTAACCTACCGTCTCCCTAACCCCAAAGCCCAAATTCCTCAGTCACTCTGCTGCCCAATCTTAAAGACTTGCTACTGGAGACCCAACAGCAGTGTGTGTGTGTATGTGTGTGTGTGTTGGGTGGGGTTGACACCCAGCTTGGGTAGAAAGGCAGCCCTGGTATCCTGTGCGCCCATTACCAAACACCATCCTGCAGACTTCTCTTCCAGTTGGCAGCCAGGCCAAGAGAAAGTAGAGCTCACAATGGGAAAGAACTCTTGGGACTGAAGTATCCCTACCATGACTGGATTACTCAGGCTTGATGTAAGAAAAGGAAACAATTTCTGCTTCTTCGAGACTTGTTTTGACTTTCCCTTCTGCACCTAATATGCAGGCACATGGAGCAGGCCTCATGTTTAATTCGCTAACCTGAGCATTTTCAGAGCTGCTAATCAGAGTTGATATCCAATACAGTGTGGTTTAACATCTATGGTTTAACAACGTTTTTCTCATAAAAGACTTCTACTCTACTCCGTTTTGGACTTCACTGTTGTTGCATGGTCATTTATCTAATAAGCATTTATTAAGGACCTCTTACGTGCTCAGTCCTGTGCTTGATGACATTGGTAAAATGGCGATAGTCTTAAATTTTCCAAAATACTCCCAATTTTAAGTATTTTTACCTTTTTAATAAATAGTTACCATATCAGACCGTATATCCCAATTTTTCTTTGGAAAGGAATGGGCACTGTGATTGTTAGGAATTCATGAGAAGATGAAGACTCATAGCCCATGCCCTCAAGGATCTGGCGGCCTCCCTAGCAGCAGCATCCCAGCCTTCAGGATAACAAGACAGTCTATTAAGTGCTATTGTAGGATTTCAGAGAGGAGATCAGAATTGAAAGGGGCAATCAGAGGAGAGATTTCATGGATGAGGTAGAATTTGACCTAGACCTCCAGGATATGTTGGGTTGGATTGGTAGAAAAGGAGAAAAGGTATTTCTGGAGGGTATTTAGCATAAACATTGGAGTGGCCTAAGTTTAGAACATGAAGGAGGTAAGTTTAGAACATGAGGAAGAGAGGCTAGAAGGGCCAGTCCAGCCATGCTGAAGCAAGTTTCTGGTGTCAGCCTGAAGAATGTGGACGTCGTCCTGTGGGCAATGGGAAGAGAAGGTCAAACTGCCTGGGCTCACATGCCAGTTGCCTCAGTACGACCCTGGGCAAATTACCTGCCTTAGTTGGCCCTCAGTTTCCTTATCTAAAAATTAGGGATGTTGATACCTCGTAGAGCTGTTGTGAGGTTTAAGGGAAATACTGCATAAAATTGTCCATCATGTTACCCAGCTATGTAGTGTTAGCTATAAATTATTTAGAGCAGTAAACTGATACAATTAGAGAAGGGGTTTAAGAGGATAATAGGTATCCAGAACATCGATTGGAGAAGAGACTGAAGATTTGAGAGACTGTTCTAGTAGTCTAAACAGGAAATGATACAGGCCTGACCAGAGTTGGTCAAGAGGAGATGGTGAATCTTAGATGCCAAGAAGGAAGAACTGATGGGTCTCGATTGCTGACTGGATGGTGTGGGCCCTAGCTGGCTTACTGGGTGTGGGTGTTTCATGGCCGGGGTTCAGACCCACCTCGTGGATCCCATGAAAGTCCCTGGAAGAAAGGAAAGGAAGTGTGGGTGTTCTTGCTGTGATCTGTGAGAGGTCGGGATTGTAGATAGAATGGGCACCCTCTGATGCAGTGGCACCAGGACCTTTCAAAGGCCCCCTGCCTCCTATCTGAGATCCTGTTAGTAGAACTGTGACAGCAGTGCTGTCATTAACAGACCATAATACTGGAGAGGGTAGCGCTTCTGCTCTCCCAGTAGTGGAGCTGAAAACGGGCCTGAAGGCCAGATCGGAGGCCCATGGGAATGGGGAACAGTTTTAATGTGGGAGTAGGGCTGGGGGGCCTGTCACAAGGGAGAGGAGCAGTGAAAGAGGAAGTGGGGTGTGCTGAAGACACACTGAGCCTCTCACAGCCTTGCCTCCGAATCTCCCTCCTTTTTTTTTTTTTTTTGCAGTACGCAGGCCTCTCAGTGTTGTGGCCTCTCCCGTCGCGGAGCACAGGCTCCGGACGCGCAGGCTCAGCGGCCATGGCTCACGGGCCCAGCCGCTCCGCGGCATGTAGGATCTTCCCGGGCCGGGGCACGAACCCGTGTCCCCTGCATCGGCAGGCGGACTCTCAACCACCGCGCCACCAGGGAAGCCCCCGAATCTCCCTCTTTGGCATCACCATCTGCACACTCGGCAGCCCCCAGGCTTCATGGAGCGTTTCCCCCTTGCCAAATTCAAGCCCCAAATGCTCACTGCCTTTGGTACAAGTGTTAGACAAACTGAAGTCACATGCATCTTTGATCCCGTTGGGGCATAATCAGAATCACAGCTGGGAGGAGAGGAAGCCTGGGAGGAGAGCCATGGTGTTGGGTAAAATGCAGTTATGCTGTTAGAGAGGGAAAAACAGCTTGGCCTTGAGCACTTTTACAAACATTAACATCTTACTCCTTCCCTCTGGTTAAGGAGGGTCCTGGGACACAAAAGACTGCCCCCTCCTTCAAGTCCCTCCCTGTGGGAGTTCCAGCCCAGCCCAAAGAGTGGCTCTGACCCCTAGGTCAGCCCCAGGGCTGATCCCACCCCAGAGTTAACTCCACAGGAGAAGTGAGCCAAGTCTAGGCTAGCCACCTGGTGCAGCCCCCGCTGGCACTCCAGCCACTCTCGGGAGTTTGGTGTTGATCCTTCCTCAGGAAGCTGGGCCTGTGAGTGCCAGGGGAGCTGGGCCTTGGGCAGCCCCCAGAGAAGAAAGCAGATGCTGTTGGAAGTCTCAAAGCTTCTAGAAAGAGTGTCTACAAGGGAGTGAAATGAAAAGAGGGTAAGGAGGTGTCAGACACTCCTGTCAGAGTGGTTCTAAGCCCCAGGCTGCGTACACTTGGGCCCCGGCAATAACCCAGAGGCTGAGAGTCCCTTTGAGGCGTTTCCGGGAACAGCAGAAGCCCCTGGGCCAGATGCCGCTGGATCCCACCGGATCCCTCTGCAGCCTTGCCACAGAGCCACAGGGTTTCTCTTTGGAATCTGCTTGGAGTTTTGTTTGTCTCTCTTTTGCATTTTTGTCTTCCAGAGTGGAACACTTAAGGATCCGGACTCGAGCAAGACCCCACCTCAGCGGCCAGCCCCCCAAGGTTGTTTACAGTATATTCTCGACTGTAATGGCATTGCAGTAGGGCCAAAACAAGTCCAAGCTTCTTAAAGCGATTGGTAGTTTTCAAAGCAGAAATTTTAAGCCAAAAACAAACAAGGAAAGAAAGGAAAGCGGGGAGGGGAGCAACAGACCCTCCCATTGGTGCCATTTCTGCGTTTTTTCAAGGCTGACTGGACTGTGTTTTTCCTATGCAGTGTCAGTGCCTCTGTCTGGTTGTTTACCTGTTCCTGTTCGTGCTTGTAATGCTCACTTATGTCTCTCTGTATACCTTGTGATTCCAGGGCTGTTTGTCAACAGTGTACAAAAGAATTGTGCCTCTCCCAAGTTCAGTGTGACTAGCTTCTGGGTGGCTTGACAGTATATTTTAATTACATAATGTGGGGTGAAATAGGACTGGGTGGGGGGGTGGACAGGGGAGAAACAAAGACCACAAAAATAAAACCCAACTCCCCTCCTTCTCCCCCCAGACTCAGATAAACTGCGCCCCACCCCCTGCTTACCTCCGTGAGTGTGCTTGGGATCTTCAATGAACTGTGCTTTTTGCCTCCTTTCTGCATGACTAGGGTAAATAGATAGAAGTTTAAGAGATTTTCGAGGTCTTATTTCCGTAGCTTCATCCGTTGAATCTGAAGGCATCCATCTTTTTCTCCATTTGCTAAAGTTTGGTGCATTTGAGTTTATGTGAATAAGCTGGCCGTGCCTGTAGAGCTCTTGTGTTTTCAGTGATGATGTGAAATATAAAGAATAAGCTATTTCCAGGAGCGTGTTCTGTATTTGACATCCCAGTATACCCTTCGTTTTATTATTAACTAATTAGCTATGAGATTAGACACACACAAAAAAATGGGGCCGCTGATGTGCAATATCAAAGTGAACTTGTGAGTATTCTCCCTGTGTTCATCTTAGTCCTTGTAAGTTGTTTCTACTTTGCCGTTTCTGAATTGGCCATCTGTGCGCTTCTGTGGAACTGAGGCTGCTTCGTTTTCCCCAAAGCTTACTGTGTACAGAGATAATTCTTTAGCAATTTGGGACGTAGAAGGCAGGGAGCTACTGAGAAGTCTGGGAAGGATTCAACCATTCTTCTCTTGGCCTCTCCTGAGGCATCACGACATGGGAGCGAATCGAAACTGTGCCGTTTCCCTCGAGTGGGTACACTGCCTCCAGAGCTCTGAGGTGGGCACCTGCTTTCACTGTCAGCTGTTCCAAAAGCCCTCCAGAGTCCAGAGAATGAAGAGCTTTATCTTTCCTGAGAGGGACTGTCTCAGATTTTAGCTTGTGTGTTTGGGGCCGTGGTTCCACAGCGGTGGCTCTTAAAGAGCCCTCACCCGTTTGTCCTCTTTCCTCCGCCATGCAGCTCCTGGGCAGGGATGAGGCAGTTACTAGACCAGGCCTCGGGTCAGTGCCTCATCTTGCCATGTCCTGGCCAGACCAGGATCGGGCATCCAGTGGCCTCCTCTAGCACCGTGGGCTGTGGGAGTTCACGCCAGCAGTTTGCCTTTTAGAAGAAGTGCTTCTAGCTCTACTTTTGCATTCCCTCTCACTTCTGTACTGACATGTCACCTTTCTGGATTGCCAGGTTTGAGGAATAACTGGTGTTGGTGGTGTGTAACATGATTTCTGTGTCAAGGGGCACATGCCCTGGTTTCTGTCTTGATTGCTGGCAAATTCTGAGCTACAGGGAAATGCACTGAGTGTGAATGTTCTTGTCCGCGATTCCTCCCTTAGACGATGTAGATGCCGATGGTAGTCGATCTGTTGTAAATATATACATATATATGCAGTTAAGCACTTCCAGGTGGGTTGCATAAGAATCAGGTCCTTAAATACCTCCCAGTCTGATGAAATGATAGAAAGGAATAAAGAAACATTTCCCAGAATGGAGGAATACATTTTATTTTTTTAATTTATTTTTGTCCAAGCGGTGAGCTGACGGTGGTGTTGCTTCTTTGCATGTGATCCGTGTGAACATTCAGGTGCTTTTCACGTGACATTTGTGAGCCACAAATACGAAGTTGCCGTTTGAATTTAGTCAGGCTCCAGGGTGGTGGTGTCAGCCACGGTCTATCAGGTGAGGGAGAAAGGGACTAGGGCTCCCTCCCAGGGCCAAACACAAGCAGACAGCACACCCTGACTGTCCTGTGCCCTCAGGCAGCATGCTGAGGACAACTCTGTGGCCTGGGGCATCCGTGTCACAGTATAGGATTGCCGTTCAGGTGTTTTGTACCCATTTCTTTTCTGATGTTGTCGCCTTTTTTTGTACCAATCCAGCGGGGAGACCCTCAGCCAATGCTGGAAGTGTGATTGAAGTACCTCTCTTTTGTGACTCCTGTACAGCTTAATGTGCAATAAAGGAAAAGTTATATCTGTCTTCAGTGTTAAGTTGTAAAGTTTCTGGCTATTCAAGCATCTCTGTGCAGTTGGGAAAGCACTCAGGTTTCTGGTACAAGAGGCTGAGCTATCAACCTGCAGTACTTTACAAGAAAATGCTGATACAAATGATGTCAAACTTTGGAAGCGGCAAAAACTGGTTAATATGAAATGCGCTGCTAATCTGCCATCTTCACTAGTTTTCTGATTTGAACTTAGAACTTCTTCAACATGCAAAATTTCATTCATTCACTTATTTACTTATTTATGTGTAACTCACCCTGGTATTAATTGGTCATTGATGGTAAAGTGGAGTCCATGCCGTGTAGAGGGGAAACTGACTTACAATCATGGATGTACTATGGTATAGACATACAGTTCTGCCTCTCCAGAGGGTACAGGTGTCCTGGTGTTTCTAGAAAACTAAGTTACAGTACAACTCTTAGCTGTCGTTGAGTTTCTGTAAGCCAGCTCCTTCCAGTGGGCACGTGAACGTGGACTCTGGGATTGAGACTGAGAAATGAGATCTCCAGGTCACCACATGGTTTTCTGTCTCATGTTGGGAGAAGGGGATCCTGGTCCTTTTGAGGGGGGCCTCTTCTTTGCCAAATGGTGCTCACAACATCTCCAGGGAGAGAATGGGACTTGGATTTCTGGAGAATTTCACCACATACACCTGGGAGGGACTGGAGCCCCTGAGGATGGTACTAAGAGGCAACTGGACACGAAAGGTCCCAGTCATGGGCATGACTTAATGCTGAAAGGAAGCCCTGCTGGGGGTACAGCAATCAGACATGCAGGCGTGGAGCAGGACAGACTAAGGCCGACTCCAAAATAACAATGTGGAACTTGAGACCTCCTAGCACACCGTGGGCCAGGTTGGCCTGTACCTGAGGAACCTCTGGGGGAGAGGGGTGGTCCCTGTGGTCTGGGGGCCTTCCGTAAGAGATCTCACCTCTGATGGGGGCCGCTCATCCCATGGCTTCTTCCCCATGCTCCGACTTCTGTTGTGACTGAGCCGCTGTGAGTGTGAGGAGGAGCGTGTAGCGGCGACGTCTGAGGGTAACCGGGGGCCTGCTCTGGAGCCCTTCAGAGCCTCGGATGGCTTCTTGTCATAGAGCTTATCCTTTGGTAATTAAATAGCCACACCCTTTGGGACATAGATTCTAATAAGGAAACCCTCTGATATGGGTAAATTATGAAGTTTTTCTTGTACTGAACCTAGGGGGCCCTGGGCAACCCCAAGGAATGCCACCCCCAGGCAAGGTGCTACGTCCACGCCGGCTCCCCCCTGGACCATCGCTGCCACCTTCCTCTTCTTCCTCCTCCTCCTCTTCTTCCTCCTCGGGCGGCCCCACCACCCACGGAGATGTACCCTCCAGCGGCAGCTCCCTGGCAGAGGTCCAGCCACCCCCGGCTGCTCCACCACAGAAGCCCCAGCCTCACCCACAGCTCAAGTAAGAGACGACTCAGCAGCTCCTCCCTCCCCTCTTCCTGCCCCTCCTCTCAGGCCTTGGGCTCCAGAGCTGCTAGGAAGCACCTTCGATCAGACCTCCTCCTAAAGATATTTTTGTGGGGTTTTTCGGGGGTTGGGTTTTGGTGGGTTTTTTTTGTGGGGGGCATGGTTGGGTTGATTGGGGAGGGCAAGAAAGAGGGAAGTGAAAGTCTTAAGGTCTAGCTAGAAGCTCAAACCCTCCCCTTTCTTCCTGGGGAGTGGCAATAAAGCAGTTACTACCCCCTCTCCCATTCTTATATGAGCTTTGGGTTTGGGTTTTTTTTTTTTTTTTTTAATCCTCCCTCCCACTCTTTTTTCCATTCCTTTTCTCTGTGTGTATATGTGTCTTTCTCTTTCTAAAAAAAAAAAAAAAAAAAAAAATTTTAATTCTCTTTTCTGCCTCTGACTCACAGTTTAGGGTGTGCCAATCAGCAAGGCTGCCCAGAAGGAAAAGGGGGAAGTAGTTAAATCCATTTCAGCTTTTTACCTTCAGCTTTGTCAGAAGGAGGTTGGTTTCTGGTGTGGTCATCAGAGGAGAGGCCCATATAGAGACCCTGAGGAACTCCATCCTCTTGGGTTCGCTCATTCCCAACAGTAACCCTAGAAACCCCTGTCACGCTATCCTGCTTCAGAGGACAGAACTGAGGGCCCCTAGAAAACAGTATAGCTGCATTTGGTAGGGACAGCACCTGGGTGCTCAGCTCCACCCTCCCCCAGAACCAGAGACGGCTCTCTTCAAGGTCCCCAACCACAGACCTCTGCCATGACTGTCAGCACAGACAGCCACGGCCCGGGGGATCGGAAGCGTTCCGTGAGTGCATCTCAGTAAAGAGATGAAACTCTCAGGGACGGAGAACAGGGAGCTGTCGAGTTTGGGGCTCAGATGAGCCACTCAGAGATCATCTCTAGTCACTGCACAGATGAGAAAACACTGCTGAGAGAGATCTGATGTTGTCAAAACCCTTCTACTAGTTAGCGGCAGAGCCAGGGTGAGGGCTCGGGTGGTCCGGATGACCACTTCCGTTGGGTCTTCCAGTCCTGTATGATGGGAGGGCCATCCCCCGGCCTTGCTCCGCAGCTCTGGCCGAGGGTACATTTCATGTCTCGCCTGCCTCACACCTTCCCCTCAACCCCGTCGTTTTCTGCAGCTGACTTTTTAATCTCGCCTACCTTCTCTTGAGCCAACTCTGTCCCCAGTCTGAGGGCAGATCTGTGGGCTGTCACCGCCTTTGGGCTGAAGCTGTTGAATCGAGCCAGCCTCTGATGACAAGCGGGAGGCTTGTACCTGTGCCCCCGGCCTGTGCATGCAGAGGAGTCGCCGCTCCCAGAGGCCAGCATGTTGGGGCTCATCCCAGGCAGGCCCAGTGAGAGGCAGGGCACCTGTTCAGCCACTGCGGGAGAAGAGACAGGCTCATGCCCCTGCAGAAGGGAGTTTCTGGGGCTGTGTCCGAGTTCAGGGGAGGGCTGGGAGCGCTGAGATACCGGGAGAGGAGTTCTGGAGCCAGGAACCAGCAGGAAGGAGACAAGCAGAAGTCAAGAAGGAGAGAAGACGGCCATGGAGTCGCCAGACCACGTGTCCTCTCCTGCAGTGTTGGGCCTGGCCTCCCCTCCACCTTCTTGCCTTCACAGTTTTTCTCTCTGACTCACTAGTGTCTCAAGGGAAAAATTGGTCCCTAAAATGTGTGCAGTTTGGGTTTTTTCATTAGAAAACTACCCAGTAACCTTGTGTAGGCCTGATGTGTATCTCTGTTGCCCCGGACACCCTGAAACTCACACACCTCATATTAGGCTCCTCTGAGGAAGGCTGCAAGGGCGATTACGCCCATTGTAAGGACGGTAAATGGAGTTGTTAGAGTTCGTGCCAAGTCAAAAGGTTCTTCTGGAATCAGAGAAAAAAGCAAAAAAGAAAGAGCTGAAAAGGCCTAGCGATCATTTTACCAGACATCTACATAACACAATTAAGAAACCGAACAAGAAACCGAGTCTCAGAGAGGCACGTGGCTTCCTAACGTCAAGAGTGAGTGAGAGGCGGGACCAAGGCTTTGACCCAGGTCTTCTGATGCTGGCTCCACTACTGGACAGTTGATGAGAAAGAGAGCACAAGAGTCCACTGGCCCCTGGTTGCTACGTTTCATCCAAGGGGAAGGGTGTGAGATTCCTGGATTAGTTCTTGCCAAGTTGGGGCCCTGAAATTTAGCCTGTGGGCCCTTTAGCATTAAGTGAAAGGAAGACCCTTGAGCCACCCCTTCTTCCTCTTTCCCTTCTCCTTCCTTCTCTTCTCTCTTTCCCCCTTCTCCCTCTCTCCCACGCTGCCTCCATCCTTTCCTGTTTGAGCAGCACTGCAGGTAAAGAAAAGAGCACAGGGACCTCCCAGGGGCCTGCTAGCATGCCCCATGCTGGCTTTCTCCTCTGCCACCCAGTCTCCCTGGGGTGGGAGTGGGTGTTCCGGTCGTGTATCCTCGTGTCACCGTCCTTCCCTGCCTCACTGGGAACACCACCCTCTCACATTCTCTCTGGTTTTTATCTTCAAGCAAGTCGCAGTCCCTGACAAATGCCTTCAGCTTCTCTGAGTCCTCCTTCTTCCGGTCTTCAGCCAATGAGGATGAAGCCAAGGCAGAGACCATCCGGAGCTTGAGGAAGTCCTTTGCCAGCCTCTTTTCAGATTAGCTCTCCAGACACACAGGGGCACCCAGCCCAACCGGGAAAGGAATCCAAGACATTTGCCGACAACAGTCAGCCACACTTGGTGGTGATGTCCCATGACCTTAACGTGTGTGGCCCCCTCCTCTGCTCTGTTGCGCTCAGTGATGTGCTGCAGCTCAGAAAGGACCAGGTGAAGGTCTCAGAGCAGGCGCCTACCCAGCGAGGGGCACCTGACGTCAGAGAGGATAGAGCTGCTTCCCTGTAGTCGTGAGAGCTTCCTCTGAGATCCTCGTTCGCTGTGACTTTAGTGGCCTTATTGTGATAGCACCATCATGTCTTATTCTTCCTTTGAAACCAGGATTCCTTTCACTGAGGACACCTGGTTGCTTAACCGAGCTCAGATGCAGTGCTAAGCATGCCCCCCTGTAGTCAGTGCTACCTGTTTGGGGAGAATATACTTACCCCAGAATAACTCTCGGCTCTAAGTGTTAGGGACTCACCCACACCTGGATCCCTTGTCACACCTGTTTAGCTGTTGAAAACACACCTGCCCAGCACACAAGATTCCTCGATTGCTATGGTAGTGAAGCACCTGTAGTCTGCTGACCAGAGAGATCAAGAACCTACAGTCCCCCTGCCACCTCCGGCGTTGTTCTCCTGTGTGGGGTGCAGTGATCTTGAGCTTCTCCAAAACTGTGCTGTAGAGAATGCATGCCAGTATGCCAAGTTTTGTGTTCCTCTCCAAATAAATGTTAAGACCTTTGGTGTAATAAAAGCAGCAGCATTAACCAGCATTTGATTCAGCCATGAGGTCTCCCCTAGGCCCCCCTTTTGACTGTGAGAGTGTACGTGAGGCACGTGCGTGTGTGTGCGCGTGAGTATAGGGAAGAGAAAAACCCAGGAGGGTGAAGCTGTTTGTGTTGGTGCGTGTGTGACTGTCTTTGCAACGGTTGAGAATACGGCTGTCCTTTAGATGCCCCCCAGGCTGCGCTTCCTGACACCTCCCCAGTAACTCGGCAGTTCTACCAGTCGTCCTGAATGTGGAGCCTTTCTAATAAGCATAGCATCTTGGCTTCCGTAGTGGCCCAGTTGGAGCTACTTGTCTGGCCCATCAGTCTCCTCAGCTAAAACCCACACGGAGGTGCCAATGAGGCAGGATGGGCCTGCTCTCGTGAGTGGGGTCCGCCGATCTCCCGGCATCCTGAAGAAGTCTGTGATAGAGGGCGGGTTTCGAGGGATTTCACTGTGGCTTCTTTGGGACTCAGGAGTATGTTCCCAAAAAGCCACAAATGCTGTGAGAATGCATACCACATCTGCATTGATATTAACATCTTACCTAAATAATTTCCTACACGTGTTCCCATCCTACTAACAACTCGACAAAATAACACCCATCCTAATGCCGCTGTCTTGCTAACGCCTCCCAAGTAGTAGGTGCTGAGAAGTCAGAGAATGAAGTTCCCTGGTGCCAGGGTCTCCTTTCTAACTCAGCTCATGCTTCCAGGGTTTGAGGATGTAGACTTGTGCCTTCTTCCTACGCTTAGAAAACAGCAAGTAGAACCTCCATTGAGTGACACCTGGTGGGGGCAGCCCTTATCCCACCACAGTGCACGTAACTAGGGAACAAACAACTAACAAAACAAAAGTGGGGCAGGCAGGTAATACCTGTGCTCAAGGGAATTGATCTCTATGGTTCCTTCCATTTCCAACCAAGAGTCTACCACTTGTAGTCACTTCTATCCCCCAGTTCCAAGTATGTTTTAATAAGATGAATTCATTTCATCTAAAAGCATTTATTGAGCATTTAACATGAGCATGAACATTGTGATGGATTCAAGGAAATATTTACTAATATTTCCATAGTGCATACTAAGTTCCAGGCACAGTCCTAAGTGATCCATATATATGAGTTCATTTATTCCTCGCAACAACCCTACATTATAGGCACTATTATTGTCTTTTTATTATTTTACAAATGAGGAAATGGAAGCAAATCAAGAGTCAATAACTTGCCCAAGGTCACCCAACTGGTATGTGGTGGAGCTGGGATTTGAACCCAAGCAGCGGAGCCCCATGGCCTTGCCTACTTTGCTATATTACTTTTACTTAATCTAGCAGAGGCAACAAGACAATTTTATTAAACTGTACATAATGTGATAACAAAATTAGAGATGTACACAAAAATTCTTCACATCCATACGCACCTCCTTCCTTCGCCTTTTCTCTATCCCTTGGCCCCAGGGAAATGAGGGGTGGGAGAACGTTAGGGTACTTGTTACCAGTGTTGACCCCTTGTCCTAGAACTATGAGTAACATACACAGTGTATCTTATTCTGATCCAATATAACTCTGGTTCTTGAAAAATTACTCATTCTTCCACACGTGACGTCAGACCAAAAGCCACAAGTGGCTTATTTAGAAAATGAGTCAGCCTGGAACTGCTGGGGTGTCAAAAGGGGGAGGCAGTTTCCTAGTCCAAAGGACACATGGATTCTATCCAACCCTTAGTAATGGGGTGGAGCCAGAGGTGGGGGAGTTCCATTCAGAAACAGCACTCTTGGTATATAAAAAGATGGCCCCAGAGACTGGGAAATTTGCTACTCCCAACAATCAATAAATAGCTGCTGAATACCATGATAAAAAATTTTCTAAAGCTGGGATCTCCAAAGGTTGGAGAGAGTCCTCTATAGATCTTGAAACCTTTGGTCTGTCAGCCACTTCTGACCACTGTGCAACCATCATTGCAGCTGATGGGGATTCCCTACCCACATCCTCACCCCAGATGAATAGAGATAGACACTTTATCCCTGCCATCATCGAATCCGCATCTCCTTGGGTCAAAACGAATTCAGTTTGCTTATCATTTATCTGCTCATAACTCTTTATTGTATACTTACTAAGCTCAGTAAATTCTTGGGGACGAATATAAAAATGAATTAAGCAAGGATTCTGACCTCACAAAGTTTACAGCCAGTAGGGGAGGTAGCATATAAACAGATTTAAAGTAGAAAGTGCTGAGTGTCATAAGGCAAATGCAGTCAAAATGCTAGTTTGGAAAGATGTGAAGCTTGATAGGATTGGTGAGGATGTGAGAAACAGAACTCGTACACATTGCAAGTGGGAACGTTTGTCAGTACTGGCATTTCAGTGGACAATTTGGCAGTACCTAATACACATACCCTATGCCTCAGCAATTCCATTTCTAGACGTTCATTCTGGAGAATCTCTTGTACAAGCACTCAAGGAGGCAACTAAAAGAATGTTAGTCACAGCATTGTTAGTGAAACATGGAAACAACCACTGTCTCTCGTGGAGGAATTAAAACATAAATTGGTTTATTCATACGTTGGAGGACTACGTAAGAGTTAAAGAAATAAGCAAAAACATTTGAGGAATTCAGATAAGATATGGAAGTTAAAATGGAAAAGATAAGGCAAGTAAGTGGAAAATGGACAACAGCCGTACCTGTGGTTGGAGTGGAGCATCCTTCTAGCTGGGCGGTCAGAGAAGGTGGCATCCAGTGGGGAGCGGTGAGCAGCCCACAGGATCGGGAGGCCTGCCAGCTTCAGGGAATGGGGTGAGTGCACGGAATTCAGTCACTGAATTTTTCAGCTGGAAGTTTCATCCAGTTCTATCCTCTTCATTTTACAGATGAGAAAACCCAGATCACTCAAGGAGCTTGCCAAGGTCAGGAAGGAAGTTAGTAATAGAAGCAAGTGAGGCTTAGTCCCAGGTGTCTGATGGGCAGGCCTTTCGGGACACTGTCCTTGGTGAGATAAGTGAATGGCTTTCATTTCCAGGGGCCCCCAGGGAGGGCGGAGCTCATGGGAACATTTCCCAGAGGCTGGGAAGAAATGGGAGAGTCTGTTGGGCAGCAGCAGGAGTTCTGAGTTTAAATGCCTGCTTTGCTAATTGTTAGCTAATTGACATTGATTATAAGTTCTTTAGCTTTTCTGTGTCTCAAGACACAGAATGAGAACAATACTATCTTTCTGAGGAGGTTAAGAGTTAAATTAACTAATTCACCTAAAGTCTGTTTCTAACAGTGGTTGGCATGTGAGAGGATCACAAGATACCCCTCCGTCTCAAAAAGACAACAGCAGTGTAAGCTCCAAACCCCCTTGGCCGGGACTCCTCCGAGAGCGAGAGCGGCTACACAAATGCCAATCATGCCTTTCTTTCTTTCCCGTAACCAGGTGGGCCTCAAGGGCAATTTCAGCCCATCTGATTCCTTTTCCTAGGGCTATGGCTCTTTCAGGTTGAGTTGGTTAAACTGAGTTGAGGGTAGACACCTGGGGAGGCAATTGCTGCTGCCTAAACATCCTACTAGCAATGAACATAAACACACACACACACAGGCCAAAAACCACTGCAGCTACAGAAATGATGACACAAACCCCATATGACTCTAACGGACTAATTTTTAAACACTCGTACCATATGATCATTCCTACGGTGCTGTGGTTTCCTTCAACCAATTCCTTTGGGAGGCTAAACATTTATTCCAACAAACCTGCTGCTTATGTTCAGAAAATAATTGCCCTCAGATCTGTAGCCCTCAAATTTGAATTTCTATAACTCTTGGAAGATCAAGAGTTCTTTACCTTGGGATCTAGAAATTCCCATGCAAACTGTTCTATGCATTGTGCATTTTGGCAGGTCCTCAACACACACACACAGAAGATTAAGAATCATTGCTTTAGAGAGTGAATTTTGATTTTTAAAAAACACTTAAAATTCTTTTGGAGTCAGCTCTAATGATTAAGCTAGATAATATGTAAGGTTCAAAACACAGTGTGACTATAAATTAATGAGATAATTTTGTGTGGCTTGTAAGCTGGTTCTGAAGGAAATTAATCCTAGAAAAGGAGTCTCATATGTTCTGAGTAGTTTCTCTTTGAAATAAATGTCAAGCCCCATCAAGATTATGGATTCTGAAAGAGAGAAGATACATTTCAACAGGCAAATTCTGTTGTTTGTTTAAAATAATTTTCTTACTGTCTAATTCTCAAGTCACAGACTGCACTCAGAATAATGTTCTCCTCTTCAAATAATTGTCATCATTCTCCCTTACATTTGTGTAGTATTTTACGGTTTATATAGCACCTCGTAATTTAAAGGCACTTTCCAGTTTATAAAGCACTGATTCATCTCTCAATTAGTCAGATTCTGACAATAGCCCCCTGAGCCTAACTAACCTTCATTATAAGTGACTTCTGAGTGTCTGAGCTTTGGGCTCTTGCTTGAATAGTACTCTTCTTCCTACAAATCTCCTTGGACTTCAAAGCCTGTTGGTTGTAAACATGTGGGAAAATAATGCAATTCTTCATTCCCTCTGGTAGACCCTCCTCTTATTCAACACCCTCTCACTGTCTGAGAACTTGCTTTCCATCTTGGCTATTGATATAGTCACGCACACACACAAACACGCACACACACACGCATATGTGTGCTTGTCCACTGGTCTGTATTTTCAGGAGTCTTTTCTTCTCTTGTTTCATGGTCTGTACTCCCCAGCATGTCACTTTGTCAGGGAAATACTGGAGAGACAGGGCAGGAGGGAACACCAGAGAGCTGTTTCAGGGACCCCAACCCACATGTAAACAAATGCTCCCCAGGGCACACCAACTCCCTGGGCATTTTCATCCTCCTGCATATGCACACACATCTCTTTTGATAAGAATTCCCACCCTTCAGCTAGCTCCTCTAGGCAGCTCACAGCAGAAAGCCACAGCCATCCCAGTGGATCAGGTTAGGTGGCAGCCTGACCAACCCTAGTTGCTCTAGATCCAGTTCTTGGGGAAGAGAAATTAGTCCTATCAGATTACTGATGGGACAACCAGGTTTGGACCTCTTGGATCCATTCTGGAGCCCGTCAGTAGTGATAGAGAATTGCAAGAGTAGGCCCCAAGGATCCCTGTGGGCAGCTCAGACAAGCCAGACCTGTCAACACTCTGGAGACCCTCAAACCATCCCAGAGGCCTGAGTGGCTTGGCAAGTGGACGGGAATGACATTTGGGCTGCTTATTTGTCTGTGGAGTCTCACCGGGCTAATACAATACAACATTTGGGATCTAAAGATCCTTTTAATTTGAATATTTGATACCAAAACAGTGAATGTCTCGATATAATATTACTAGGAAGAGGTCAGTAGATTATTTCTTCTTAAAGACTACTTATTCCTTTATTCTGTCCCCACAGCAATTATTCCGGATTAGGGCGTTTATTCACACCTTATTGTGACATCTCCCTAATTGGGCTTCCTAGCTTCAATCTCTTGCCCATTTCTGCCAATTTTCTTTTTAAAAATCTCTGATCATCAAAAATCTTTCAGTGGATCTCCAGGCTTAGGGAGTACAGCCCAAACTTTTTACCTTGGTATTTAAGGCCCCCTAGAGCCTAGCCTCACTTTACCAGGGAGGCAGTATGTCTAATGGTTAGGTATTTGGGCTTTGGGGTCAGACAAACCTGGTTCTACTGCTTGTTAGCTGTGACCTTGGGCAAATGACTATATACTTCTCTAAACCTTAGTTTCCTTACTAGCAACTATTGTAATTGTAATACTTCATACGTTTGTTGCGAGAATTAAATGAGAGAATGCATGGAAAGTGCTGTGTGCAGGTACCTCAAATATATACAGAAGATCCTAATAAATTTTGTATATCATCATTACTTTCCAACCTTAACTTTCCCTATTTAGTTGCAGCTAAGCCAACGTGAAATTCACTGTCCTTGCTTGTTTTCTTGCTCCACACGTATGCTCACTTTATCATTTTCAGCTGTCCTCAGTCCCTTAAAAATTCCTCCTTAAATTCATTACCCATTCAAATTATGCATAACCTTCAAGGCCCTGCTGAAATATCACCTAATTCTTGAAGCACTTTCTGCCCATCTTGGTAGTCCCCCATGATTTCTCTTTCTCCTCTAAACTCTTACATAAATTTTTTGCAAGTTCACACAATTCTATTAAAATGTGTACGTCTATTTTGTCTCTTTGTTCTTTTTCTAATCCTGAACTCTTGTTGATGACTTTTATATTGAATTACTTTCTTCAGCTTTTTTTCCTACCGCAGTCCATGTTTTGGGCTATTCTGAACCCCCCATTTTTTTCCCCAACACTTTATTATGAAAAACTTTATAACTACACAGAAAGTTGAATTAACTGGCAGTAAACATCCATATACTCACTACCTATATTCTACAATTAACATTGTATTATGCTTGCTTTATCCCATATCTATCCATCCCTCTATGCATTCAACAATGCATGAGATTCAAAAAACTCTTATGTTTTTAGTGCATTTCACAGTAAGTAGCAGACATCAGTGCACTTCACAAATCATGATACAAGTTAGTTCCATCTGGTAAGGACTTTGAGGATGATTTAATTTATCCACTGATTTTATAGATGAAAAAACTAAAAGCCCTAAGATACTAAGCAATTAGTCTAACATTGGTCAGTTGATCAACAGACATATACTGATCATCTACAATGTGCCTGGTATTCTGCTAGGGAATATAGTGATGAATGAAACAGATAAAGGCTTTGCCATCGTGGAGCTTGCAGCTTCATGGGGAAGGTAGGTGTTGAACAGGTTGTTACAAATGGTTAGCTAATGAAGTATACGGGGATCCAACTAGGTGGTGGGTTAGAAAAAGGATTCCGAGAGGAGTCATTACTTACTGTTCTGATCTTCAGACCCTCACTGTTACTGATTTCCAAAGGTTTTCACGTATAATAATGCTGTACTCTTTTTTTTTCCTATATGAATAAGTGGCTATAGTGTAAAATTATTCTAAAACTAAGAGACACCTCACAAATTCCTCCAGAAGAGATCAGATGCTATAGTCAGTTGAAAGTGAAGCCTCCGTGGAAGAAAAGACTCTCAGGACCATGGAGATGTCAGCCTGAGCCCACTCAGTAAAGCTACGAAGTAGAAACATTGGCCTCTCGGGAGCTACGGCAGAGATGCTCAGGTCAGACTGCAGGAAGCATATGAACCCAGGCAAAGGAATCTTAGACCCTCAGGAAGGCCCATATAGGGTGGGATCAAAGAATTACAGATATAAGGATTTCAGAGTGGCCTCCTGAGCTGGACTTGGTACCTATTTCTAGAGTTGTAACTTCCTAGTAGACTATGTGTGAGTGAAACATGACTTTTCCTTAGGAAATTTCTAGAAGTTCCTCTCCTATTGAATGGTTTATGGATTTCAGTTTCTCTTCCATGTTTGTTCTGTTGGGATCTATTTTACTGTTCTAAGGTAAAGAAATGGGTCCATGGTTGGTCTCAAGACAAGGGAGTAGGTCAGAGATTTACCAAGGCTTGGTGTCTCATCTTTAGACTTCTGAAGCCAGTTTGGCCCTAAGCTAAGTTCATAGATTAACTGAGGACATTCCCAACAGGATCCTTTTCCCTAAAACTGCCATTTCAAAGGACATCATTATATCTGGAGGGACTTGCTTTCTTGTTTCTTTTTTGAAATTTATCTTATATTTTTAAGTAGAGCGTTTGTAGATAACTCTAAAAACTTGCTGAGTGAATGGTTGTCGTCAACAGGGAGGACCATGAGTACTTTGTATTATCATTCCCCATTCCCCAGGGTCATCTCTGAATTCCTTGCCTGGAACGCCCAGTGTCTAAAAAAAACAGTTTATCTCTGGTCTAGTCCAACCCTGCTCTCTAGTCTACAACATCTCTGATGATTGTTCACCCAGCCTGTCTTCAAATATAAGATTTTAGACTTCCTGTTTAGCTGAATCGGAGCTAAGGTCATATTATAACCATCATCAAAATGAAGAAGTAGGGCTTCCCTGGTGGCGCAGTGGTTGAGAGTCCGCCTGCCGATGCAGGGGACATGGGTTCGTGCCCCGATCCGGGAAGATCCCACATGCCGCGGAGCAGCTGGGCCCATGAGCCATGGCCGCTGAGCCTGCGCATCCGGAGCCTGTGCTCCGCAACAGGAGAGGCCACAACAGTGAGAGGCCCGCGTACCACAAAAAAAAAAAAAGAAGAAGTGAAAGCTGCTTAAATCAAGATCCCCCTGGGATGCACAGGTCAGGAACTGTCAACCAACAGTCAGGGTGCGTGTGGGCCAAATCACTCAGAATGACAAGAGGTGGCTGCAATGTCCACCTCTGGGTCAGAGCCAACTGCCTCCAGCCCAGGGAAGGCAGGCAAGAGGAGTCCCACAAGAGGGTACCTTGGAAAATGGGGTTGGGCTCTTTGGCAGTATTTTATTCCTCACAATTGTTTTAAACCTCGGGGCCACTGGCTGTTGGAATATCAGTTTAATTAAAACATTCACCCTAAGTGACAGGATCAATCTAATGAAAGGTTGCAAAGACTAAGCGTAGAGAAGATTAAAAATGTGTTTCATATTGTTTTTTCACTAACGCCCTCTCAGGTCTCTCTCTTCTGTTACGAAGTTCAAGGCTTCAATAGATGGGATCTTCCAGGATCACAAAGTACATGTATTTTTCCTTCCGGAAAAGGGAGCTTCTTAACAACCAATAAGCATTTAGAGATGGCAGTGTGGCAAGAGGGATTCCTCATGCCAGGTTCCACAACCAAATGAACTGAGGAAAAGTACTGTGTGACAAGTAATCATGGATAAGCACAAATGGGAAGCTTGACTTCCTACTGGTGGTTGTTCAGAGCCTCTTGGTGTACCCACAGGAGGGCCAAGCCAGAGTTCCCACTTCTGCCCCTGAGTTAGGTGTTACGGTCTAGCAAACAACTGACAAACCCTCGAAGCCCAGGCTTGTGAGAGAGAAGGGCGGAGAGAAAGGCATAACTCTATATGAAAGGAAGTGATTCATTTTAAATATACCGTAGTTAAATACAGTATTAAATCTAGCATAGGATTCCACACTCTACTGTGAGGAAGGGTGTGGCTGCTAGAAACCAAACTGGGAAGAAACAAAGCAACCAAAGTTGGATTTCGGTAGACACATACCAGCCCAAGAGTAAAATGCTAGCAAGGTGCCAGCTGGATGGCGTAATTATCAAAGAGTGCAAAACAGAGCAGTGTTTCTGAGAAAAACACCTGGTGAAACCTCAGAGCATAGAACTCAGGAGATCAAACAGAACCCTGAAACACAACACAAAACCTAGCATCAATATCTTTGCTTCGGGGTTTCCCTGGCGGTGCAGTGGTTAAGAATCCGCCTGCCAATGCAGCAGACGTGGGTTCGAGCCCTGGTCGGGGAGGATCCCACATGCTGCAGAGCAACTAAGCCAGTGCGCCACAACTGCTGAAGCTCGCACACCTAGAGCCCGTGCTCCGCAGCAAGGGAAGCGACCACCATGAGAAGACCGTGCACCACAACAAAGAGCAGCCCCTGCTCGCCACAACTAGAGAAAGCCTGTGTGCAGCAACGAAAACCCAACGCAGCCAAAAATAAATAAATTAAAAATTAAAAAAAATCTCTTTGCTTCTTCTGAATTGTGCTGTTAGTGGCAGCATTCTTCCAAATACAGATGGTTGGTTATTGAATGGTAGAAGCAAGGCGCTGGCATGGGTGGTTTCAGGTTGTCATTGTATGAATAAGAGTCAGTTGGGTCCTGGCTGCATAGTTCCTGGAGGAACTTGCTGGAGGTAAACCATACGTGCGATTTCTGTCCCCAACAGAACACAACGTGAAGTGTCTTGAGTGGGATGAAGTGACACTGGGTGGTGATCCTGAAAGTGGGGGGCTCTGGTTGGCAACGGTCAGAATTGTGTTCCGTTTCCTGCACTTTTGCTACTTCCACTTTTTTCTAAACTCACCTCATTCAAGAAGCTTTCTACTTGCTGGCAGTCAGTCTAAATGTGAGGCACAGAACGAGGACATTTGCTTTCTGTTTGGGAGCTGTAAAATCTTTCAGAGAGAAACATTCACTAAAAAAAAAAAAAAAAATTTAATCTAATCCACATGTACATATAGAATAATTGAATCTTAAAATTGGAAGGAATTTCAGAGGGCACCTAATCTTGGCATGGAGCAGTGCATGAGGCTTGCAAAGTACAAACAGATAAAGATAGAGACAGAGATATAGACTAGAGATATCCCAGTCCCCGGGCTACCATCTTATTTAATGGCAAACACCAAAGGCACACCCACTAAAGTCAGGGTGAATACAATCACCATTATTATTTAACCTGGTATTGGAAGTGTTAGTCAATGCTGTTAGATAAGAGAAACCAACCAAAGGCATAACAATTGGCAAAGAAGCATAAAATTATCTCTTTAGGGAGAAACCAAGAGACTTGGTGGAAAGCTACAAATATTTAGAGAATTTAGTTAGGAAGCAGGAAATTAGGTCTTCCCCCCCACTTACTTAACATGCCACATTTCTGTTTACTCTTTGTTTTATTCCATTAGTCTATTTTTTAATTTGTAGACCAGTGTCACACCATTTTAATTACTATAACTTTACAATATGTTTTGATGGTGTTAGGAAAATCCCAGCATTTTCTTCCTTTTCAAAGTCATCTCAATTATTTTCTCTTGCATTTTTTCCTGTTCAGAATGAAACTTAGGGCCAAATTGTCAAGTTCCATTAAATGTCTTTTGACGTTGTGGTTGGGAAGGCCTTGAATTTGCATATTTATTTGTGGGAGAACTGACATCTCTATGATATAAGACTTCCCACTGTGTAGCATACACTGTCCCTCTGAGCAAGGCCTTCCCTGACCACCCTATTTTGAATTGCATCTCCTCTTTTTCTTTAATTTTATTAAAGTATAGTTGCTTTACAATGTCATGTTAATTTCTTCTGTACAGCAAAGTGACTCAGTTATATATATATATATATACACTTTTTCATATTTTTTGCCATTATGGTTTGTCACAGGATATTGAATGTAGATCCCTGTGCTATACAGTAGGACCTTGTTGTTTATGCATCCTATAATAGTTTGCCTTGGCTAATCCCAAACTCCCATTCCATCCCTCCCCTACCACCTCCCCCATGGCAACCACAAGTCTGTTCTCTATATCTGTGAGTCTGTTTTTTCGTAGTTACATTGATTTGTATTGTATTTTAGATTCCACATATAAGTGATATCATATGGTATATGTCTTTCTCTTTCTGACTTACTTCACTTAGTATGATAATCTCTAGGTCCATCCATGTTGCTGCCAAAGGCATTATTTCATTCTTTTTGATGGTTGAGTAATATTCCAATATGTGTGTGTGTGTGTGTGTGTGCGCGCGCGCACGCATGTGTATTTACATATATATGTATACACACAAACATATATACCACATCTTCTTTATCCACTCATCTGTTGATGGACATTTAGGTTGTTTCCATGTCTTGGCTATTGTAAGTGTGCTGCTATGAACATAGGTGCATCCCCTCTTTTACCTCCTTAGCTAGGTTTATTCGTAGGTTTTTTTCCTAGGTATTTTATCATAAATCTCTGGAGGTCTGTTTCTGAACTCTCTATTATGTTTTATCGGCATATCCTTTTGTAAATACCACATTGTGTGAATTATTGTAGCTTTGTAGTGAACCTTGTTATCAAGTAGCTTTGCCCTGCAACATTCTTCTTCAGAATTCTCTCTCCTATCCTTCACCTTGTCAATTTCCACAAAAAGCCTTCTTTTTAATTAGAGTTGTATCAATTGTGGAAGAATTGGTATGTTTACAACATTGAACCTACTGATCCATGAATATGGTGTATCCCTCTGTTTATTTAGGTCTTCTGTAATTCCTCGAAGTAATGTTTTGTATTTTTCTGTGTAGTCTTCCACATATTTTGCTAGTTTTTTTTTTCCTGGATATTTGATTTTTTTTCATATTATAAAAAATATATATATATTATATTTATAAATATATATTAAAATAATCATTTAAAATTTTGTGTTCTCTAATTTTTTATTTCTAGTGTATGAAAATACAGTGGATATTTTGGTATTGTATGTTGATCTGATATCTAGCAATTTAATGGTTTGTCTGTAGATTCTTTTGGATTCTGCATGTGCAATCATGTCATCTGTGGATGATGATAGTTTTATTTCTTTTATTCCAATCCTTGTATCTTTTTTTTCTTTCTGGCCTTATTATGCAGCTAGGGCTTCCAGTATAATGTTGGCTGATGTGATAGCAGATATTTTTGTCTTGTTCCTGACTTAAAGAGGAAAGCTTTCAATATTTCTCCAGTAAATATATTTTATATTTATATATTAAATGTATTTGCTGTGTCTTTTCTTATTTGTTTGGTTGGTTAATTTTTACTCTTTATCAGATTATCAGGGTTCCCTTATATTCCTAGTTTATTAAGAGTTTCTTTTTATTTCTTTTTTTTTCTTTTGTGGTACGTGGGCCTCTCACTGTTGCGACCTCTCCCGTTGCAGAGCACAGGCTCTGGACGTGCAGGCTCAGTGGCCATGGCTCACAGGCCCAGCCGCTCTGCGGCACGTGGGATCCTCCCGGACCGGGGCACGAACCCATGTCCCCTGCATCGGCAGGCAGACTCTCAACCACTGCACCACCAGGGAAGCCCTCTTTTTTTTAATGAAGAGTGGATGTTGAATTTTATCAAATGCTTTTTCTCCATCTAGTAAGATGATCATATGAGTTTTCTTCTTTATTCTGTTAATGTGTGAATTACATCATTTGACTGTCAAATTTTAAATCAACCTTGTATTCCTGGAATAAACCAGACTTGGTCAAAATGGATTGATTATCCTTTCTATATATCAATGGATTTGCTTTGCTAATATTTTGCGTAGATCTTTTTTCTGTATTTATGAGAGAGATTGATCTGGAATTTTCTTTATTCATGATGTCCTTGCCAAGTTTTGTTGTCATAATTATACTGACCTCATAAAATGAGTTGGAAAATGATCTCTTTTTATTTTCTCTGTAAAAGTTTTTCATTGGAGTAATATTATTTGTTCCTTAAATACTTGAAAATTCACTGATGAAGTCATCTGAGCCTGAAATTTTCTTTATGAGAAAGTTTCAAATTATAATTTAGTTTCTTTAGTAGATATAGGACAAGTCATATTTTCTATATCTTTTTGTGTCAGTACTGGTAGTATGTGTTTTTCTAGGAGTTTGTCCATTTTACTTAAAATTTCAAACTTATTGGCCTAAAGTTTTTCATGATTCTTTTATCTGCAGTACCACGTATTTATGTACCTTTTTTCTTTCCAAATATTGATAATTCTACTTTGTCTAATATTATTAGAGCTACAACAGCTGTTTTTTGTCATCATTAGTATATTAGTTTGATAAGGCTACCATAACAGAATACCACAGACTGGGTGGCTTAAACAACAGAAACTTAACTTTCTCACAGTTCTAGAGGCAGGAAGTCCAAGATGAAGGTGTCGGCAGGTTTGTTTTCTCCTGAGGCCTCTCTCCTCGGCTTGTAGATGACTGCCTTCTTGCTGTACCCTCCCATGGCCTTTTCTCTGTGAATGCACATCCCTGGTATCTCTTGTAATCCCAGTCTCCTCTTCTTTTAAGGCAGTGGCCCCCAACCTTTTTGGCACCAGGGACAAGTTTCGTGGAAGACAGTTTTTCCACGGGTGGGGTGGGGGAGGGGAGAAGGTTCAGGCGGTAATGCAAGCAATGGGGAGCAATGGGGAGCAGCAGATGAAGCTTCTCTCACCTCGCCAGCCGCTCACCTTCTGTGCTGTCCGGTTCCTAACAGCACCTGGACCAGTATCAGCCCCCAGGGGTTGGGGACCCCTGTTTTAAGGACACCAGCAGATTGGATTAGGGCTAACCCTTATGGCCTCATTTTAACTCTTGTAAAGCCCTGTCTGCAAATACAGTCACATTCTGAGGTAGTGGTTGGTAGGACTCTACCATACGAATTTGAGGGGACACAATTCAGTCTGTAACAGCATAGCCTGTCTTTTCCTGCTTACTTGCAACTTTTCTGTGTCCTTATAATGAAGGTGGATATTGTATAGGCAATACATAAGTAGATTATTTTTAATTTACTTAGACAGTCTCTCTTTTAAAGGGAGTTGTTAGTCTATTTACGTTCATGTAAGTGCAGTATATTTGGGTTCAAATCTACCATCTAATTTTTTTTTCCTATTTGTTGAATATGTTCTTTATCCTTTTTAACCTCCTTTCATGTTTTCTTTTGGATTAATTAAATTTTTTATTATTTTATCCCCTCTCTTAGTTTGTATTTATTCAATTTTTAATTTTTTTCATTGTTACTTTAGAGATTACAACACACATTTGTTAACAGCTTTATTCTAAGAGATGTAATTTCATACCATGCAATTCACCTACTTGAAATGTCCAACTAAACATTATTTAGTATATTCACAGGTTTGTGTAACTATCACTGCAGTCTAAGTTTGAAACATTCTCATCATCCCCAGAAGAAACCCTGTATCATTAGCAGTCACTCCCCACTATCTGCTCAGCCCTAGGAAACCACTAATCTGGTCTGTGAGTGGGTTTTTTTTTTCTTCCTATTTATTCTTTATACATGTATATCTTTCTGTCATTACATAAAATTTTGCATGTGAGGAATTTATGGATTTGTTTCACATTTATTTCACTGTCTTAATCTATATAGGTCAATAATAAAAGGGGTTTTATCAAGAAATGGTTTTCTACTATATGTAAAATAGGTAACTAATAAGAACCTACCTACTGTATAGCACAGGGAACTCTACTCAATACTCTGTAATGACCTATATGGGAAAAGAATCTAAAAAAGAGTGGATATATGTATATGTATAACTGATTCACTTTGCTGTACACCTGAAGCTAATACAACATTGTTAATCAACTATACTCCAATAAAATTTTGTAAAAAAGAAATGGTTTTTCTAGATAAATTTAAAATATAAAGAAGATCTTAGAACATTTAAGACACTAAAGAGAACGCTATCATACACTTTAGGGGCATCCAATTATGTATAATTGGCATTACTAACTGCAAATCATTGAGCATAGGGCCTAAACAGTGCTTTGACATAATTGAAATACATTAGATATTTGCTGAATGAATGATAAACATACCATATAAAAATAGGGCAGTCATCCTAAAACTTAATAGTACATTAGAATCATCTAGATTCCAGGGATACAGAGATTTAAAATTCAGTAGGTCTGTATAGATAGAATGTGATCAAGGAATCTGGTTTTCACAACCACTCCTCTAAAGATTCTACTGGTAGCCAGCTTTGGAAACTACTCTTTTAGGGAAGTCTTAGGAGTTTGAATTTTACATACTGAATTTTAAAAACCCACAACTAAGTTTCTACTCATATCTCTGTTCCTTTATAATAATTTTTTATTCATTTTTTTAATTTTTAAATTTATTTATTTTTGGCTATGTTGGGTCTTCGTTTTTTGCACGTGGGCTCTCTCTAGTTGTGGCAAGCGGGGGCTACTGTTCATTGCAGTGCGCATGCTTCTCATTGCTGTGGCTTCTTTTGTTGCAAAGCGCAGGCTCTAGGTGTGTGGGCTTCAGCAGTTGTGGCACGTGGTCTCAGTACCTATGGCTCGCAGGCTCTAGATCACAGGCTCAGTAGTTGTGGCACACGGGCTTAGTTGCTCCACGGCATGTGGGATCTTCCCGGACCAGGGATTGAACCTGTGTCCCCAGCACTGGCAGGCAGATTCTTAACCACTGCGCCACCAGGGAAGTCCCAGTTCCTTTATAGTAATAATCAGAATTTATATAGTGTTCTGTATGTATTTTGCAAAGGACTTTTATGTAATTCTGTCATTTGATCCTCATAAAGTCCTATGTTATACATGTTATGAATTAAGTGTAAAGTAAATAGGAAAGAAAAACTAATATTTATTGTATTCCTTCCAAATACTGTGCTAAGTGATTTATCTTAAATAATCTCATTTAATATTTTACAACAGCCCTTCATAAATTATTCTTGCCCTGTAAACAAGAAATTGAGGCTCAAAGACCTTATATTACTTGCCAAAGGACATGTAACTATTAAGTACCAAATTGGAATTTAAGGCAGTAAAGTGGTTGGGAGTTTAGGTTCCGGGATCAATAGACTTGAGTTCAGTTCCTGGCTTTGTCAATTATAAGCTGTGCATACTTGGGCAAAGTTACTTAACCTTTACAATCCTCAGTTTCCTCATCTGTAAATGGGTAATAAAAATAACAATACCGACTTCACAGATTAATTTATTATGAAGATTCAATAAAGTAAAGCATGAAAGGAGCTTAGCACACTGCCAGGCACCTGGTAAACCCTCATAAATGCTAGCTATTATCATTATTATTACTGTCATTATTATTATTATTAGATCTTACTCCAAAGCCCACACTTGCTCCATCATGCCAATATCTGCATAAAAGAATGTGATAAAGAAAAAAATATATAGTACCCATTGGTTCATTATCTATTAATTATACCTCTAATGTCCTAAGTTATATATTCAGTAAGAATTTCATAAATATACTTCACATATTGTTACAAATTTATAATTAATAGGATCTGAGCTAACATGTTTAATGCTTTGTCGTACACGGTTGTATGTAGGTTTCATGGTGAGTGTCCTGCCCTGATCCATGATCCCACCAGCTGAATCCACTTTATTTCTGTAAGATTTTGGAAGGCTAGAACTAAGTTTTGTCCCTTTATAGAACTTTGAAATCATAAAAGGAAATGATCACAGTTTGTTTTGTCCGATAATTATCTGTATACCTATCTGTCTTAAAGGTATATGAGGGCAAGGCCACATCTAATTGAACTTTGTGTTTCCTCGGCATATCGTAAAAAGTTGCATTGCTCTAAGTCACTCTGACTGTTAACTGAATATTAGTATTATAATTGGCTTTTTAAAAACTTTTAGAAATAAACTTTCTTGAGGTATAAAACTACTCATTTTTAAAAGATACAGTTTGATGAGGTTTGGCAAATGTATACACTCATGTAACCCTGCCCCCAGTCAGGATAGAGAACATTTCTGTCACCCCAAAAGCTCCCTCGTGCCCTTTGCAGTCAATTCCTGGTACCTCAACACCCGCCCACCCCCGGGCTATAGGCAATCACTGATCTGATTTCTAATACTAAAGATTCGTTGTACCTGTTCTACAATTTCATTAAATGGAATCACGTAGCAGATACTCTTTTGTGTCTGGCTTCCTTTGCTTAGCATAATGGTTTTGAAATCATCTGTGTTGCATATACCAGTAGTTCATTCCTTTGTATTGCTGAATGGTAGTTCATTATATACTACAATTGGTTTATCCATTTATCTGTTGATGGACATTTGAGCTGTTTATAGTTTGGGGGTATTGTAAATGAAAACGCCATAAGCATCCATTTGCAAGTCTGTGTGGTTTGGTTTTACTTTTCTTGAGGAGTATCTAGGAATGAAATTTCTGGGTCAGATGGTAAGGATACATTAACTTTATAGAAGACTGACAAATAGTTTTCCAAAGTGGTTGAACTATATTACACTCCAGCCAGTAATATATAGCAGTCCAAGGTGTTCTATCCTTGCCAAAACTTGATAGTATGTCTTTTTAATTTTAGCCGTTCCAGAGTATATAGTGGTATCTCATTGTGGTTTTAACTTGCATTTCCCTAATGCCTCATGATATTAAGCATCTCTTCATGTGCTGATTGGTTATTTGTATATCCTTTTTTGTGAAGTTTTTATTCAAATCTTTTATCCATTTAAAAATAATTAGTTTCTTTGTCTTCATAATATGTATAACTTCTTTATATTTTCTGGATACAAGTCTTGTCAGTTATACGTATTATGAATATTTTCTTCTATTCTGTGGCTTTTTTCCTTTTCTTGGTGGTATTCTTTTTTTTTTTTTTTTTTTTTGCGATACGCAGGCCTCTCAGTGTTGTGGCCTCTCCCGTTGCGGAGCACAGGCTCCGGATGCGCAGGCTCAGCGGCCGTGGCTCATGGGCCCAGCCGCTCCGCGGCATGTGGGATCTTCCCGGACCGGGGCACGAACCCGTGTCCCCTGCATCGGCAGGCGGACTCTCAACCACTGCGCCACCAGGGAAGCCCTTGGTGGTATTCTTTTAAGAGCAGACTGCAATTTTGATGAAGTCTAATTTACGTTTATTTTTCTCTTATGGCTAGTTCTTTCTGCATCTTATATAAGAGATCTTTGCTTATCCTAAGGTTATGAAGATTTTCCTCCGAATGTTTTTCTAGAGTTTTACAATTTTTGATTTTACACATAGATCTATGATCCATTTCAAGCTAGCTTTGCGAGATGAAGGTTGAGGCTCATTTTTTTCCTCAGAGATATCCAGTTGTTCCAGCACCATTGTTGAAAAAAACATTTTTATCCCCTTTGAATTACCTTGAAATTTTTTGTTGAAAATTATATATGTACATCTATGAACACACATACATATATATATTTTATTGCACTTTGCTTTATTGTGCTTTGCAGACACTGTTTGTTTGTTTGTTTTTACAAATGGAAGGTTTGTGGCAGCCCTGCATCGAGCAAGTCTATCGGAGCCATTTTTCCAATAGTATTTGCTCACTTCGTGTATGTGTCTTATTGTGGTAATCCTTGAAATATTTAAAACCCTCCACCAGCAAAAAAAGATTACAACTCACTGAAGGCTCAGATGATGGTTAGCATTTTCTAGCAGTGAAATATTTTTAAAATAAGATATGTACATTGTTTTTTGTAGACATAATGCTATTATACACCTAACAGACTATAGCATGGTATAAACATAACTTCAATTTTTTAATTTTTATTTTTTTAAGAACCATTGTTATTTTATTTATTTATTTACTTACTTACTTACTTGTTTATTTTGGCTGCACCAGGCCTTAGTTGCAGCACACGGGATCTTTTAGTTGCGGCACGTGAGATCTTTTTTAATTGTGGCATGCGGGCTTCTTAGTTGCGGCATGCGGGATCTAGCTCCCTGACCAGGGATTGAACCCAGGCCCTGTGCATTAGGAGCGTGGAGTCTTACCCACTGGACCACCAGGGAAGTCCCTAAACATAACTTTTATATGCACTGGGAAACCAAAAAATTTTTGTGACCCGTTTTATTGCAGTATTCACTTTTTGGTGGTCTGGAACCAAACCGACAATATCTCCAAGGTCTGCCCGTAGATATAATGGAATATTATTCAGCCACAGAAAGAAATGGAGTTCTGATACTCCATTTCATCCATTTCAACATGGATGAACCTTGAAAACATTGTGAAAAAAGCCATATACAAAAGGACAAATATTGTATGATCCCCCTTATATGAAATAACTGGAATAAGCAAATTCATAGAGATCAAAAGTAGAATAGAGGCAACCATTGCCTGAGGGGTGGGTGATGGGGAGGGTTTTTTTTGTATTGAAGTATAGTTGATTTACAATATTTTCTTAGTTTCAGGTGTATAGCAAAGTGATTCAGTTATCCATATTTTTTTCAGATTATTTTCCATTATAGGTTATTACAAGATATTGAATAGAGTTCTCTGTACTATAGAGTAAATCCTTCTTGCTTATCTATTTTATGTATAGTAGTTTGTATTTGTTAATCCCATACTCCTAATTTATCCCTCCCCCATCCCTTTCCCTTTTGGTAACCATAAGTTTGTTTTCTATGTCTGTGAGTCTATTTCTGTTTTGTACATAGATTCAATTGTATTATATTTTAGATTCCACATGTAAGTGATATCATATAATATTTGTATTTCTCTGTCTGACTTACTTCACTTAGTATGATATTTTCTATGTCCATCCATGTTGCTGCAATTGGCAATATTTCATTCTTTTTTATGGCTGAGTAATAATCCATTGTATTAATATATACCACATCTCCTTAAGCCAAACATCTGTTGATGGGTACTTGGATTGTTTCCATGTCTTATAGTTCTGCTTTGAACCTTGGGGTGCATGTATCTTTTCAAATTAGATTTTTCATCTTTTCTGGATAATATGGCCAGGAGTGGGATTGCTAGATCATATGGTAGCTCTATTTTTAGTTTTTTAAGGACCCTCCATACTGTTTTCCAAAGTGGTTGCACCAACTTACATTCCCACCAAAAGTGTAGGAGGGTTCCCTTTTCTCCACACCCTCACCAACATTTGTTATTTGTAGACTTTTTGATGATGGCCATTCTGACTGGTGTGAGGTGATACCTCATTGTGGTTTTGATTCGCATTTCTCTAACGATTAGCGATGTTGAACATCTTATCATGTGCCTGTTGGTCATCTGTATGTCTTCTTTGGTGAGCTGTCTATTTAGGTCTTCTGCCCATTTTTTGATTGGGTGTTTGGTTTTTTTTATATTGAATTGTATGAGCTGTTTGTATATTTTGGAAATTAAGCCCTTGTCAGTCGCATCATTTGCAAGTATTTTCTCCGATTCTGTAGGTTGTTTTTTTGTTTTGTTGATGGTTTCTTTTGCTGTGCAAAAGCTTTTAAGTTTGATTAGGTCCCATCTGTTTATTTTTGCTTTTATTTCTTTTGCCCTGGGAGACTGATCTAAGAAAATATTGCTCTGATTTATGTCCGAGAATGTTTTCCCTATGTTCTCTTCTAGGAGTTTTATGGTGTCGTATCTTAGTATTTAGGTCTTTAAACCATTTTGAGTTTATTTTTGTATATGGTGTGAGGAACTGGGCTAATTTCATTGGTTTACATGTAGCTGTCCAACTTTCGCAACACCACTTACTAAAAAGACCATCTTTTCTCCATTGTATTTTCTTGCCTCCTTTGTTGTAGATTGACCATAGGTATGTGGGTTTATTTCTGGGCTCTCCATTCTGTTCTGTTGATCTACATGTCTGTTTTTGTGCCAGCACCATGCTATTTTGATTACTGTAGCTGTGTAGTATTGAGTGAAGTCTGAGTGTTATGCCAGGGAGTTATTAGTTCATGGGCATGGAGTTTCTGTTTTAGATGATGAAAATATTTTGGAAATAGACAAATTTGTTTTATATATGTATACACACACTATATATATATACATATATATTGTATATATCTCTATAGGCACAATAAAATTCAAAAATGATATTCCATTCCTCCTCCTGCTTTTGTATACTTTTAAAATTCTATGCATTGTAAACACTCAATACATTGTTGTTAGTTTTCCTTCAAATAGTAAATTATCTTCAAAAGAAATAAAAAAGAAAAAAATCTTTTATATTTACCCACACATTTATTATGTCTGAGACTCATCATTCCTTATCTAGATCCAGATTTCCCTCTGATATCATTACCCTTCATCCTGAAGAACTTCCTTTATAATTTTTTGCAGCACTGCAGGGAGATCAGCTCGGTGCTTTGTGTCCACCTAGAGGGGTGGGATAGGGAGGATGGGAGGGAGACACAAGAGGGAGGAGATATGGGGACATATGTATATGTATAGCTGATTCACTTGGTTATAAAGCAGAAACTAACACACCATTGTAAAGAAATCATACTCCAATAAAGATGTTTAAGAAAAAACAAAAGCCACTGAACTGTGATGATAGGCTGAAAAAAAAAAGAATTTTTTGCAGTGCTGGTCTGCTGCTGCTGAATTCTCCCAGGGTTTGTTTGCCTGATAATGCCATTATTTCACCTTTTTTTTTTTTTTTTTGCAGTACGCGGGGCTCTCACTGTTGTGGCCTCTCCCGTTGCGGAGCACAGGCTCCGGATGCGCAGGCTCAGCGGCCATGGCTCACGGGCCCAGCCACTCCGCGGCATGTGGGATCTTCCCGGACAGGGGCACGAACTCACATCCCCTGCATCGGCAGGTGGACTCTCAACCACTGTGCCACCAGGGAAGCCCTCACCTTTATTTTTTAAGGATACTTTTTAAGGGTGTTTTCTGTTTTGTTTTTTTTTCTTTCAGCATTTAAAAATCATCTAGTTTGCATGGTTTCTGAAGAGAAGTCAGAAGTCATTATTATCTTTGTTTCCTCTATATTAGAATGTGTCTTTTTTCCTCTGTCTGCTTTTAAGATTTTCTCTTTATAACTTGTTTTCAGCAATTTGATTATGATGTGCCTTAACGTAGTTTCCTTTGTATTTATTTTACTTGGGGTTCATTGAATGTCTTTGATTTTTGGACTCATAGGTTAGTTTTGTTTTGTTTTTAATTTGAGGGAAAATTGACCTTTATTTCTCCATATTTTGTTTTCTGCCTCCCCTCCTTCTTGGACTTTAATTACCTTCATGTTTGACCACTTAATATTGTCACACAAGTCACAAAGGCTCTGTCCATCTTTTTCCTGATCTTCTTTTCTTCTGTATTTAGTTTACATAGTTTCTATAGCTATGGCTTCAAGTTCCCTGATCTTCCTTCACATTTTTAAAGTACTGTTAATTTCATCCAGTGAGTTTTTCATTTCAGATATTGTATTTTTCAGCTCTAGAATGTTTATGCAGTCCTTTTAGGTATCTTTAATTTCACTCCTCACTGTGTTCATGTTTTTATTCAAACCCTTGTATATTTACATTAGCTTTCAAAGTTCTTGTCTGTCCACCATCTCTGTCATTTTTCGGACTGTCTTTATTGACTAAGTTTTACTATGGCCACAGATCACATTTCCTGTTTATTTACAAGTCGAACAAATTTTTATTGGGTACTGGACATTGGGATGTTTTGTGTTGATTGTTTGGATTTTGTTATCTTCCTTCAAAGAGTATTATGGGCTTCTGGCAGGGAGTTAAAATACTTGGAGATGAGTTTGGTCTTTTCAAGCCTTGGTTTTTAAGTTTTGTTATGTATGTATAGAATAGTCTTAATCTATAGTTAGTTTAGCCCTATTTCTAAGGCATGGTCTTTCTGGGGTCTCTACTGAATGATCTAGGTGCTTAAAGAGGTCTACATTTGAATGTCTCCTAGCGTTGTGTGACCTGTATGAACTGTGTTCCCTGCTGGTTATGTTTTCCCCAGTAATTGTCATAGTTGTTATTAGCCCTGCCTTGTGGTCTCATTCTATGCATGCTCAATTTAGTATTCAGGCTCATACAACTTCTGGAGCTTTTTCTCAGTGTAGCTCCCACCTCACTATTACTCTACCCCATGAACTTCAGCCTCCCCAGGCTCCTAGAACTCCAACCTCTGTCTCCTCACTTAGCAAGACCTATCGATACATGTTCTGCCTACATTTCCCCTCCCTACACTGTAGTCCACAAAGTACATTGGCGGAAACCTGGGGTGAGCGTAGGAGTTACCTCTTTTGTTTGTCTTCTGCCAAGGATCACAGTCCTGTGCTCTCTGTTGTCTAATGTCTGAAAAACAGCCTCATAAATTTTGCTCAGTTTTCTAGTTGTTTAGTGGGAGGGCAAGTCTGGTACTAGTTATTCCATCATGGCTGGAAGCAGAACTATGAACTGTTTTTTAGTCTCATGGAACAATGATAGCTTATAGCTGTGTTCCTGCCCAAGGTTAAGTAGGAATGAATGAAATATAGTAAAAATAAATCACCATTCATGTAATCAGATCTCCTATAGACTGGAGAAACTTTAACTTCTCACTTTAAACAAGACTACTTTAAGTTATATTGCCAGTTTAATTTAAGGTCCATTCTTCCTCCCAGGCATATTGTAGAAATTATCCCTTCACAATGGGCCTTTAGTTGATCTTTAACAACAATAGAATTCTACCTCCAGTGACATTAGCTGTCTTCTGTGATTCCCTTCAACATACAATTAGGAAGACTTGAATATATTCCAAATGTGTCGTAAATCACTGAGGTGCAAATAATAAGCTCCAGTTTGCTCCAAGGTTATTGTAATTAAGTCACCCAACGATATTTTTGAGGTCAAGTATACTAATATTTGTATATGATTTCATAGAGAAAATAAAGTCTTTCTTTATAAGATGTAAGATATAAAAATGTAAGATCCTGCTTTTGAGATGATGGCCGGTTTCCTCGATTTAGTTAGCAGAGAGGTTGCCAGGGTATAATGTGTTATGCTTTTCACACTGTGAAAACACAGCAATCAGTGCATGTGCTAGAAATGCCATATAAGCCAGAAGGCTTGTCTGAGGACAAAGAATGATGAGGGGAAGAGAGAGGCAGAGAATGGATACGATTTTGATGCATTTAAGATTAGAAGACTCGTAGGATCTCTAAGAGATATCAGCACTTCCATCCATGTTCATTGCAGCACCCTTCACAATAGCCAAGATATAGAAACAATATAAATGTCCTTCGACTGATGAGTAGATAAAGAAAATATGGCGTATGCATATAATGAAATATTATTCAGCCCCCCAAAAGAAGGAAAGTCTGCAATATGAGGCAACATGGATGGACCTTGAGGACATCATGCTAAGTGAAATAAGCCAGTCGCAGAAAGACGAATACTGCATGATTCCACTTATATGAAGTATTTAAAATAGTCAAATTCATAGAATCAAAGAGTACAATGGTGGTTGCAAGGGGTGGGGAGATGGAGGAAATGGGGAGTTACTAATCAATGGGTTAAACAAGAGGAATAAGTTCTAGGTATCTGTACAGCCTCATACCTGGAGTCAACAATACTATATTGTACGCTGAAAAATTTGTTAAGCGGGTAGATCTCATGTTAAGTTTTCTTACTATGGTGACAATTTTTTTTTTTTTAAATAGAGGATTCCTGTTTTCATGGTATAAAGGTCCTACAGAATTTTTTTCTTAAGATTTTTTTTTTTCATGTGGACCATTTTTAAAGTCTTTATTGAATTTGTTACAATATTGCTTCTGTTTCATGTTTTCTGGGGTTTTTTGGTGCAAGGCATGTGGGACCTTAGCTCCCCAACCAGGGATCAAACAAGCACCCCCTGCATTGGAAGGCGAAGTCTTAACCACTGGACCAGGGAAGTCCCCAGGAATGTTAAAAAGAATTCAAGGTTAAAAAAAAATTGAAATCCAGTTCTTTAACGACTTTCAGGTTTTTAGCACATGCCTGGTTCTTTGAGTTTATGAATGGAAAAAGATGGCATGTATCCACTGGCTTAATCTAAGGTGTCAACAGTCCCTCTCTGAAGCTATTGAAATAAGAGGAGTGCCCACAATTACTAAAGATCTTCCGGTGATAAAAGAGAAATTGCATAAACTTCTGGCTCCATGCATCAGAATGATTCAGCATTTCATAAAAAAAAAAAAAATGTACTTCCATTGACTTTCCAGTTAGGTTAATTTTCAGGAATACTTTCTCCTCACATTTGGCTGAGTCAGTTGAAAGGCAACAACCGCTCACTCCCTCCCCCGGCTACAGGCATAGCTTCTGAAAGCTGGTTAGGTATCTGCTGTTACCATGTCTTCTTTATATGTTAGAAAAGAGGCTGGCTGAATGGCTGAGCTAGAGCAGAATTCTACCTGTTGGCAGAAAGTTTTCCCAAGCCACGTTAGCAAGGGCAAGATGACGGATGAGGCAAAGAGCATGCTCCAAACTTAACAATTCACCTGAAGGAAAGAATTCACCTAAACGAATCTGTACCTGGTCTCTTGCTTATCAAGTGTACTCCCTAGGGGACCTGATCAAAGAAGAAAAGAAATAGGATATAGAGCTGCTGCCACAGATCTTCACTAGGAACATCTACATAATAAAGCCTTTGTTGAAGCCGTGCCTGTTAACCTTTAATCGCCACGTCCATGCAAATAGTAAAAACTTGGCTACGCTCATCCTTCAGAGAAGGGGGTGGAGTCTGAATAGCTGTAAGCAGTCATGTTTTTAAACCATTAACTATTCTGGAAGGAAATTACTCTGAAATCTGTTTTTCCTTTTTAAACAAAATGTAAGGAATTCTATTTTCTTGAAGATCTACTCATTATAAATATCAGTCACAGTGATGGGCCGTCAGGCATAGTGAGATGCTAGGACGAGTTTTCACTATGACACTAATTCCAGACACCTGTGCCCTTTAAGTTGGTTTTTTTTTTTCTCCCTCATGTCATTTTTCTTTAGCTCCTCCCTCACAGATACATTGTTAGTGGTCACAACTTCCCGTTATTAAGACATTTTAAATTCTTCTTTTAATGTGTTATTTCTCATTGGATATGGGCATAGACCACGTATCGCCAAGTCTCTTGTGCAGAGACTCCTGTGAATAAAGCTCATTATCTGTGGTGCATAGACTTGTTGACATCTAGTGTAGGACCCCAAATCCCCTTCCCCCCAGGTCAGGACTGTTTCCCCCAGCAGCTGACAGTATTGGCTACTTAAAACTCACAGCTGAGTTTCTCTTTGGGCATCGCCCTCAGCCCCGGGGAGCTGCTTCACCCAAGGTTATGCTGTCTTCCCAGGTGCAGCTTATATCCAGTGACCAGTTCAGGTGATTGTACAAAGGCCCAGCCTTCCTGCTTTGACTTGAGCCAACTTGGAAAGGCCATCCCAGCTCCAGAAATTTCCCGCGGGATTGGCTGAGGCCTTCGTTGTAACTGCATCACAGCTCAACTTCTCCTCCTGCCCAGTCCTGCTTCCCTCGCTCCCTTCCAGGTGTCGCTCCTGAGAGAATTCCCACTGACCCTCCTGCAGGCAAATCTCCATCTCTGGGTCTGTGTCCCAGGGAACCCCCAATAAGACAGACAGTAGTGATCTGGGCTGACCGCAGCCTGGCCAGTGTCCTTCACAGTAAGGGGACATGCACGTATGCCTCAAGATAGGACCTCTCTCTTGCCTCCCTTCAGCTCCCACTTCTTAACTTCCATATTTTCTATAGAATTCCTTCCTTGTGTGGAGATTTTGAAGTTGACTAGTTGAGGTTATAAAAACTAGGCTTCCAAAGATAGATTATAGGCTAACATTTATTCAGTTAACCACCTTTATTGAAGCGGCTTCATGCCTTTGCTTACAGACTATGAAGTATCAAGGATTTTTTAATGTTATTTTATTTCTTCGATGTTAGAAATATTTATTTTGATCATCCTCTGTGTTTTCTTTATTCTTCTAAACCAGAGTTTATTGTCCAAAAGAAAAGAATATTTATGAACACATATTTTCCTACTGTGGCCTTCTTCAAATTCCCTAGCTCTCATATTCCTGCTGTTAAAATTTAGACAAGTATTATATACCTTCATTCTTTTCTTTGATTTAAGGTCTCCATCCTGCTATTATTTCTTTATTTTTTGGCTGCGTTGGGTCTTCGTTGCTGTGCGTGGGCTTTCTCGAGTTGCGGTGAGAGGGGGTTGGGGTTACTCTTTGTTGCAGTGCACGGGCTTTTCACTGCGGTGGCTTCTCTTGTTGCAGAGCATGGGCTCTAGGCGCCTGGGCTTCAGGAGTTGTGGCTCCCAGGCTCTAGAGTGCAGGCTCAGTAGTTGTGGCGCACGGGCTTAGTTGCTCCGCGGCATGTGGGATCTTCCCAGACCAGGGCTTGAACCGTGCCCCCTGCATTGGCAGGTGGATTCTTAACCACTGCACCACCAAGGAAGCCCCATCCTGCTATTTTGGCAGTTTGCTCTGATAATCTCCCCACCCCATTAATTTTTTTAATTGAGCTATAATCGACAGTTCTACACCATTAGTTCTACCTGGAAGTTTCTAGTTTTAAACTATTTAAATAGCCTGGTTAACCAAGTTGAATGCAGGGATTGGAAAAGCCATTGAAAAAATCCTAAGCATGCTACTATGGTACAAATTTTCATTTAATTAAATCATGTATAAACAAAAAATGTGTAACTGATCAAAACCACCATCCTCTAAACTGATGTCACCTATTTACAGACTAATAGACACAGAAGGGACCTCAGAGATCATCTAATCCAAGCACCTCATTCTACGGACAAAGCCCAGAGAGAAGAAACGAATTCCCCAGGGTGAGGCAACAAACACTGAAATCTGAAGTTAGATCCCTTGACTATTGATTCAGAAATCTTACTGCTCTACCACATAACCAATGAATTCCTTTGACTTTCTCTCCAACTCCCTCCATGAACCCAGAGCATTTTCTTGAGTCAATACTTTGGAGACCACAGTTATTTTAACTTCATCGCCCTTTCAACCTCAAGCGGGTTTCTGGCATTCCTGCTTCCTAATTCGGTTATGCAATCCGTCAGCATAACTTAACCAACACGAATTAACTTGGGTAATTTGGCACTTTCATCAATATCAGGGTTTTTTAATTTTTTTGAATATTTGAATTTTATTTTATTTATTTTTTTATACAGCAGGTCCTTATTAGTTATCTATTTTATACATATTAGTGTATACATGTCAATCCCAATCTCCCAATTCATCCCACCACCACCCCCCCTCTGCCGCTTTCCCCCCTTGGTGTCCATACGTTTGTTCTCTACATCTGTGTCTCTACTTCTGCCCTGCAAACCGGTTCATCTGTACCATTTTTCTAGGCTCCACATATATGCGTTAATATATGATATTTGTTTTTCTCTTTCTGACTTCACTCTGTATGACAGTCTCTAGATCCACCCACTTTTTTTTTTTTTTTTAAAGAATAACTTTAGGGCTTCCCTGGTGGCGCAGTGGCTGAGAGTCCACCTGCCGATGCAGGGGACGTGGGTTCGTGCCCCGGTCCGGGAAGATCCCACGTGCCGCGGAGCGGCTGGGCCCGTGAGCCATGGCCGCTGAGCCTGTGCTCCGCAACGGGAGAGGCCACAACAGTGAGAGGCCCGCGTACCGCAAAAAAAAAAAAAAAAAAAAAAAAGAAGAAAAAAGAATAACCTTATAAGACCTTTTTATAAGCTCTACTTGAACCCAGTGTACTAAAATAATCAGAAAATATCAGGTTCCTTTTACAAAGTGCCTTACATACTATGCTTCTTTGTGTGAATTTTAGCCTCACTTGTGGTAGGATGAAACTCTGATTCTGATCAAAAAGTACATGCAAATTGGTTCACACCCCATACACTTAGGCTGCACCTGAAATAAATTGGTTAGCTAAATGAGTAAGAAACGAACAACCAATTATACGAATGTTCATTGTGGAAAGGCAGGGTGAGCTTTCAACTTGAATAAGAGTCTTAGAATTACTCTAGAAAGATAAGAGTGGTGCCAAGTGGAGGGAGCAGGGACTCTGATTTAATTTCACAAATATTTTCCTTTCATATCTCTGGTCTTTGTCAATCTCTGTAGAGTCACCAAGACAGACAGGCAATTGATAGTTTCTTGCAGTAAATCATTTTGCTTAGAAATCCTGCATAGCAGGTATTGCCTGACTTAGCTGGAAATGATAAACTAGCAATGTTGTTATTCGAGTTAGAAGGACCTGAAGGAGCATAAAGCTACCTGCTCTGCTGTCATGGTATCTCTTTAAAAGAGTGATAAAGAACTTCAGTTTTGGGTGGGAGGTGGTTTGCAACGTTTTTGGGTTTTTTTTTTGCCTTCAGCATGACACGAAGAACTAGAACTCTCCAGAGCCTTCAATTTGAGTTAACCTACCCAGTAAAGAAGCCGAACCCAGTCTTGACCTTATCTATAACTTCATCCTCTAGCAACATCTCCAAAGATATCACAGATCTACAAAGGTTTCAGTTATAGAAATATTTCCCAGTTCCCTGGCTTCTCGTGAAGTTTTCTCACAAGCCTGGCGTGGGTGGATCTGCTCTTGCTTCTTTTTTAAAAAAAATTAATTTATTATTTTTTAAATTTATTTTTGGCTGCGTTGGGTCTTCGTCGCTGTGCGCGGGCTTTCTCTAGTTGTGGTGAGTGGGGGCTACTCTTTGTTGAGGTGTACATGCTTCTCATTGCGGTGGCTTCTCTAGTTGCAGAGCACAGGCTCTAGGCACGTGGGCTTCAGTAGTTGCAGCACACGGACTTCAGTAGTTGTGGCGCACAGGCTCTAGAGCACAGGCTCAGTAGTTGTGGCGCACGGGGCTCTAGAGCACAGGCTCAGTAGTTGTGGTGCACGGGCTTAGTTGCTCCGCGGCATGTGGGATCTTCCCCGACCAGGGCTTGAACCCGTGTCCCCTGCAATGGCAGGCGGATTCTTAACCACTGCGCCACCAGGGAGGCCCCTGATCTTGCTTCTTATATTTGTGTGAAGTGAATGGACCACACCAGAATGAACCACGTCCTTGCCACAGGCTTGGTAGGTGCTGATACCTGATGGCAGTGCCTCAAGCTGCTTTTCTAGAGCCAGGTGTTCTCATTTAGAAATCCTTGACTCTCCTTCTGCACCACCACCACCGTCACCACCACCACCATCACCACCACCATGAAACCACCAATCTCCTGGCATTCTTTACTGGGGCACTTAGATTCAGGCTGAGACCTGCTTCCTTACAAAAGACTTGTTTCCTTCCTATATGACATATCCCAGGTAGCAATCACATTTCATAATGCTTTTCTCCTTTTGTTCTCAGATGTTCTAAGTCGGCTGGCTGCAGTGCATGTTAACATTAGAACACCTGGGGCAGAGCTGGCTCCCAGATCAACAGGAGAGACTTGCCAACAAGCTTGCTTAGGGTTTCTCTGCAGTGGAAATTTTAGGACTGAGGCCTGTTTGGAAATACCAGAGATAACTTGAGAAAAAAAAAAGTGGCAGTGCTTCCTATTAGAACAAGACAGAAAACCACACAGATCGTTTTGAAGAAGCCAAGCTTTTGACTGGACGTAAGAGGAAATGGTGTAGAAGAGCCCCCTTCTCGCTGAGCGTACTTTGGCTTGTTTCCTTGGTCATAATTGGAAAAAGCTTTGTTGCTCTCCTGCCGACGTGCTCACTGCATAACTTGGGTTCCGGTATCAACGTGAGGAAAGGGAAAAAGCACTGAATGCATGTAGAAAAGGAAGTCCTTCCCTCTATCTTTTCAACCACTAAGTATGTTGATTCATTAAAGTCCAAACTTTTGCTGGCACCAGCTTGACCTCCACTGCCCTACCTTGGCTTCTCGTGATCACCTCCATAAAATCTACAGGTGAGTCAGCTGAAATGGGAAGGAGTAAAGAGGTGTGTTTCTGGCTCCTCCACTCAAGACTGTGAGCAATGAAGGACTGCAAACAAAGTCTTTCAACCTGAAACTCTCAAGGGTAGGGTGTGGGAAAGCGTGCAGCCCAGTGCATGTTCAGCAGGTTGGACATGTGTACTTTCCTTCGCTTTAATAATTAGAAAGGAATTAACTCTCCCCGCTGTGCTGCAGTGCAGCTTCTGATGCTCCTTGTGGAAAATGCCACCAGGACAGCGCCAAGCTTCAAAAGCCTTGTGTTTGCTGGCCAGGGATAAAGAGTTCTGTCTTTCCCTGCACTGATGTTTTCCCCTAGTTTCTCATGTTCTAAAACGTTTAGTAATTCAATTTGGCTTCTCTGGTTGGTTTTGTAGAAAGATTTTTGTCACACGTTGAAGTCAAGCACCTGCACACATGTTGGGTGATGGTCCGTTGGCAGCCAAGAGCGCAGTCAGAAAAGCCCTCTGCCTGCACGCAGAGCCTGATCTTTCCTGCAGCTCTTCGTGTCCCTCATGGCTAGGAGTTATCTGCAGGCCAACAGAGAAGACAACATCGCTCCTCTCATAGCTCCGTGGAATGTTGCTGGGTAAGAAATAAGAATTATTTATTCAAAGCCCGGGGAGTCTGACGGTCTGCCTCTCAGGAAGGACCAGCAAATATTTTGCAGGAATCCTGGATTATTTTCCTTGATGTGAGGCTTAAAAGTCTAGAAAAACGTTATGAAATGTGATTTCTATCTACTTGGCAGTGAGGGAAGGTATGATATTAGATTTAAACACACACTCTCTCTCTCTCTCTCTCTCTCTCTCTCTCTCTCTGGGGAGACAGGTTTTAACCTGTATCTTGGAACCCCTGGTTAAATCCCAGGAGACAAAAGAAGAGAGACAGTATGGAGTGGGGTTTCAGCACATGGACTTGAGTCAGGCTCGTCAGGTTCACATCCTGGCTCCATTACTTACCAAGTAGGAGACTTTGGGCAAGTTGCTTCATCTCTTTGTGCTTTGGTTACCCCATCTGCAAAACGGGGACCAGAGCAGTCCCTACCTCATAGAGCCATTATGAGGTTTAGATTAATATTTGTAAAGTGCTTAAAGTGTGTCTGGCACATAGTAAGCTCTAGATAGGTGTTTGTTAAATAGATGAAAAAAGATGTGTGTGACGACTGTGTTAGTCAGCTCAGGGCACCATAAATATAGCACAGAATGGGCGGCTTAACAGAAATGTATCGTCTCCCAGTTCTGGAGGCTGGAAGTCCAAGATCAAGATGACCTCAGGGCTGGTTCCTTGTGAGGGCCACGATGGAAAGATCTGTTCCTGGCCTCTCTCCCTGGCTTGTAAATGGCCATCTTCTCCCTATGTCTTCACACCGTCTTCCTTCTGTGCCTGTCTGTGTCCAAATTTACCCTTCTTATAAGGACATCCGTGATACTGGATTAAGGCCCATCCTAATGACCTCGTTTTAACTTCATCAGCTCTGTAGAGGTGCTGTCATCAAATATGGTCACAGTCTGAAGTGCTGGGAGTTAGGACTTCAATATATGCACTAGGGGATGACACACAATTCAGCCCATAGAAACAACAGCTTCAACAGGGGCTCCTCATCTCCAGAGGAACCACGTGGAGTTGAAGCAGCCACATGTAACAGCAGCTGCCAAACCACGTGGGAGGGCGGGTCTCTTATCTACATGTTTTCCTTTAAGCCTGTCGTATTCATCTATCAAACTCTTATTTAAAGCTGTGCTTACAGCCTCTGCCTCGCCTCAAGACTTAATGTGTTCAATAAGCCCATACTATTTGTTCAGAGTAGCACATTTCTTAAATGTCATTTGGCTTATTTAATTGGTCCAGAGTCCATTTTTGAGTTCTGTTGTATCTCCCTAGTTCCAGTATCCTTCATTAACATCTATCAATATTTATTAACTTTGATGGTGTGCTCATAATCCTTCATCTCTGCAGAGTAGGAGACTTAATCCTTTAAGACTGCTTGCATACACTCAACACTTCTTCTGAATAATTTAAAAATTTTGTTTCCAATTTTCTTTTTTTAATATTTATTTGGCCACACTGGGTCTTAGTTGCAGCATGCAGGGTCTTTAGTTGCGGCATGCAGGCTCTTAGTTGTGGCATGCAGAATCTAGTTCCCAGATCAGGGATCGAACCCAGCCCCCCTGCATTGGAAGCACGGAGTCTTAACCACTAGACCACCAGGGAAGTCCCTCCAATTCTTCTTTGTGACATGCCTTCATGGGTGAAATACACAACACTCCATACAATGCCATACATGCAAGGACTTTAGCTTATGAAGGACTGCATTTCTGTTAGTGTCCACCAGATCAGAAAATACCTCATGTTCTAAATGGGGAAGGGAAACCAGAGAAATATCCCAGGATTAATCAATTTTAGAAACAGTAGTGAAGATAAAATCCAGGTATAACTTAGGATAACTTGAAAGGAAATTTTAAAAAATTAACAATCCCCTAAACCTGGGATGCAGTTCACTAGGTTTTGAGCTTCTTAAGAGCAGTACCATTGTCTTATACTGCTCTTTTTCTCTCTCTTTTTTTTTAAAGCCTCCATGGTGACTAACGTAATTCCAGACATACATAAGTGCTCAATGAATATTTGTGCAATAAAAAAACTTGATTGAGGCTAGGTTTAAAACAGACAAATTTAGAGTTTATCTATAGGAAACTTAGGAAACTCATTACAAGTCAAAGGCGGTACAAGTGGAAAATATAAACAGACTCATAAAAAGAGTTCAGAAGTGGAGGCTTCTTTCTTAAGATATTGTTTACTCTAAGGGAAAATATCCAAAATAGCCTCATACAAGTGAGGAACTATCTACTTGATTTGAGATAATAATTTAACCCTCCTGCCTTAAACACAAGAAGAGAGAACAAAACATCATGGACCTTAGGAGGACTTTCATCTAGACCAAATCCCTCAATTTACAGAGGTACAGAGACTTAGCGATATTAATTAACTTGTCCAAGGTCATACAGTTAACTGGAAACTAACCTGATTTCCATACGTTATGCTTCCTGACTTTCTCCTGATTATTTATTTAGTAAATAAATAATGTAAAATATATACTTCAGTTTCCTGATGTATACAATTAAGGAAGAGGGAAAGGAACTGCTAGAAATAGAAAGCATGCCCAACAGCCAAAAGGTGGAAGCACCTCGAGTGTCCATCGACAAGAGAACGGAGAAACCAAATGTGGTCCATACACACAATGGAACATTATTCATCCTGAAAAAAGGAAGGAGATTCTGACATTTGCTGCAACGTGGACATTAAGTTAAGTGAAATAAGTCAGTCGCAAAGCAACAAATTCTGTTAAGACTCCACTTACAGAATCCCTAGAATCATCAGATTCATAGAAACAGAAAATAGAACAGTGGTTGCCAGGGACTGAGGGGAGGGGGAAATGGGGAGTTTTTTTCAAGGGGCGTAGTTTCAGTTTTGCCAGATGAAGACGTTCTGGAGGTTGGTTGCACATCAGTGTGAACATACATGATGCTACTGAACTGGACACTTGGAAATGGTTAAGAGGGTAAATTTTGTGTCTTTTTTTTTTTTTTACCACATTTAAAAGAAACAAACAAATAAAAAGGAAAGATGAGACAAGCACAAAATGACAAGAGAGAAAAAGACAAAGAAGGCACAATGCCAAAAAGAGCAAAGATCAGTAGAGCTTTTCCCAGCCACTGAACTCCTCACCACCTATCCTCTAACCCCCAAATCCAGCCTCTGTTCTGATTCTTAGTGCGACTTACTGTGAGTTTCTGTTTGCTTACCAAGATGACTCTGCTGTTCAAACCAGAAGTGCCTGCTCTGCTGTCAAACTCCTGATTCTGATTTCTATACACACACATGCGCACACACACATGCACGCACACACACACCATGGCAGGCCAAAACCCTAGTCCGTTCTGCAGTCTTCTCCTCCCCAGAGTTGACCTGTCACCAAAGCTAAAATCTTTGTCATCCTGTCTACTCTCTAGGTGGCCAAGAGTCAGAACTAAACCAAACTGTGTAGATAAAATCTATTTCAGGGTCCCCTTCCTCTCCTTCCTCTCCTTGCTTTAGCAGCCCATGCAGCTCCCAGGCAGACAAGACGTGCTCACTGGGCTCAACCCAGAGATTCCTGGGTCAGTGCCCTTGCTTTGCACCACTTTCTCTACTTGGTTCGTGTACCATCTCCTTCCCTCCATCTCTACCCCACCCCACTCCCCACTAGGGTCCCCATCACTCCTACATGCTCTTCAAATTTACTCCCAGGCAATGATTATTCCAGAAATAGAATCAGACTACAGAAGTCACCCTGTGGCAGTATGAAGAGATAACAGTGCATTAATATGTGATCACGTCTCAGGGAATATTTGCTTTATGGTAGCTTATAATTCAAATGGCCATCTCTTTAATGGTGAAACTTTAGCTATGAGAGACAGGCCTTTGGGAATGTGATTTTAAGGTATTTACTGATTTGCCTGTCTCAAAATTCCTGTTTGATCCGGTGGTCAATTCTGAAAAATTCTCACTGGGAGACTTTGAAACAGTTAAAACATAATTCTCAAATTCCTGGTAAATAAAGTTTCAGCCTCTTCCTCATAGAACCTTTTCCCAAACCTGCTGCTTTTGCATAGGATTCAAATTCTTGTTTGAACACCATCTTTTAAAATTTCGTCTTTGTTCTGTTGGAGAAGCTAGTGAGCAGGGATATATGGCAAAAAAAGGAAAACAAAATTCCTAGGGAAGGTGGAAGAGAAATGATTACAAGCATTATGGAATGATCAGCTCTTTATTTCACTGAAGTCCAACTTGGCAGAAGGGATTTTTTTTGAACTATGTGTTTCTATTATGACGGGGTACACATGGATTGTGAAGGTGAACCCCTGAAAAGAAATTCTCCTCTGAAAAGCATTTCGATAAATGCCACATATATCCTTCTAAATTACCAGAAGACGTTCAGGCACTGTGGTCAACTCATAGCTGGCCTTACAGTTGACAAGGAGATTCCCTAGTCATTCTGAACGCCGTAATACGAAGATTTGTGGCTCCCTGTATGTCTTTTTAACGATAGCTCATCTTTTATTCTCTAGCAAGAGACCCAAATATCTGCATGTCAGGCTTCATCCTAATGAATGGACTTTCTGTTCTCACTCACCGTGAGTTGTGAGGGTGAAAGATCAGATAATGTTCACTGTTTTTCATTGCACTTGGCTTAAGAGTTCCCTCCCGCCATTTTTCCTTTTATTGCTCGTTCCTTGAAGCGTCATGCCAAATAAAGCAAGAACCTCTCCCATAGCATATTTAAAGCCACCCCCATGTTCCTAGCACCATCAGACAAGAAAAAAGTGGTAATTGCCAATAAACCAGTGAAGCCACACTGCCATGCCAGCTAGCATGGTGCCTAATAGCTAGAATGTCTTCAAAAGGCAAATCCAGTTCTGTAAGTAGAGGAGATGCACTAACACTCCGGATAATCCAATAAAGCTTCCAGTAACTCTGCTTTTTTCCTGCTCTCATTTAATTTTTGTCCTTTGCTTATCATTTGGAAAGATGACTCACGTTTGCTATTGGGCTGTTACCTTTGACGATTCAAATTCATTGTAGACTGGAGGCATACTGCACACTTTCCAATAGCATGGAATTCCTTTTCCAGGGAACATGTTATGGCAAATCCTAGAGACCATAAACCTAAGTAAGTCTTATTTATAAACCAGTTACCTCCTTTCGTCTCCTAAAAAGGTGTCTCTTTTTCTTTTAAACGTACTTTTAAAAAGAAAGAAATACCATAGTCTTCCCAAGGGCCAAAATCTTATTTAGCCTCTCTCAAATATTTCTTTTCTTTTTAAAGATTTTTTTTTATGTAGACCATTTTTTTAAAGTTTTTATTGAATTTGGGACAATATTGCTTCTGTTTTATGTTTTGCTTTTCTGGCCACAAGTCGTGTGGGATCTTAGCTCCCCGACCAGGGATCGAACCCGCACCCCCTGCATTGGAAGGTGAAGTCTTAACCACTGGACCGCCAGGGAAGTCCTTCAAATATTTCCTTATCCACTTGAATTCCAGTTTTTTTTGAAAGGATTAAGCAAAGCCTGGCTATTAGGGGCCAGGAAAGAAAGATGCCTCTCCTAGGATCCCTCTAAACCTAATTAACTTAACAGCTTGGCTAGGGATAGACCCTAAATCAATTTAATTAATTTTCTTTTGCCAAAACCAGTGTTTTGAAAGGAGAAGTAAAACAGAAAGATTTTTAAATGTCAGGCATTAAAATGTCAGCGTTTGCACTATATTTTATACTTGTTGTCATCATCACATTGAAAAATACTTATTAAGCTAATGAGACTGGATAGTGTCACGGTATGCAGTGTATAAAAAGAACTACCTAGAGACAATTCCCATGTTGCTGGGTGGGAAGGGAAGCTGAGACCAAGGCACTACATGAAGAATATAGATTTGTTCCAGTGGGTAAGGAATTATGAAGATTAAGAAAAATCATTTTTTTCTTTGTTTCCGTAATTAAATTTATTAAAAAGCAAAATAATCATACAACTATGGAAATAGAAAATATTTAATTTTATAGATCAGAAAACTGTGTAGGAGAAAGGCAAAGCGACTTACCCAAAGCTACAGAAAATTAAAGACATACTCAGGATTACAACCTAGGTTTCCTAAATCCAAACTTAATATTCTCTTCATTGAACTATTTTGCCATAACGTTTCTGAAAATGCATTAATAAGTTGTTTATAGATGCTATCTCAGCAAAAATTCAAACATTTTAAGGTTAGACACTACAGGATTCGTTTACGAGGAGAATCAGAAAAAGATCAGAGGCACGCCAAGAGCATGTCTGGGAAAAAGTTACAAGAGTCAAGTGGGAATGAGGGAGGGATGCCAGTCCCTCTCACGGATGAGAAGTAGTGTGACAAGTGGAACACAGCAGAGAGCACAGCACTGGGCAATGGAACACCTGCGCTCTGCTTCCCATTAGCTCTGGGACCCAGGATCAGAGACTTAAAATCTTGCTTCCCTCGTGGAGAGGGCAAAAGAGTTGAGCTGAATTTCCTGAGGTGTCCTTTCCTGCTCTCATGTGTTGCAATTTCATTATTTAATGGGGACCAAACCATAGGTAGCTGTGGAAAGAGAATCCTATATTGTTATGGAAGAATTGTAAGCTTCCCACAGGGTCACACGTGAAAAGGTAATAGTCCAGAGACAAGAAAGATGCTCTCTTTCACTAAAGACCTCAGGAACTCAGAAAACCAGGAAGTATTTTTGTTTGCTTCCATCTCCGTTACTTTACCACATAGGAGGATTTGATTTGGGACTTTATTCAGTTAGATGTTAGAACTATATGAGGTAGATTTTTTGTTGTTGTCTCTAGATCCATATCTATGTATGTATATGTACCTATTAAAAACTTTAGGAGTTATTGGTAAGGGAAGCGTTTCCTTTTCTTTTTTTTAACTGATTTGGTTAGATTCTCCCCCCTCTCTTAAATAGCAAATTTGGGGTAGTAGGTGAGTTTAGGAAAATGTTCCTCTGGTAGACTGAGTGCCCCTCATTCTCGAATCTCCTAGGGGAATACTGTCATCTGAGAGGGTACTCATTCTTGCGCTATCCTCAGTTCAACCAAAAAAAACCAAACAGGTCACACCTGATTTCTGTAATGTTTAAAAATTCAGCTACCAGGTTGTCCAGTTGAGACCAAATTGATCACTAAAATAAATGTAACAAACTCCTGACCCAGGTTTAGAAACCCCAGGGTACAAATCTTTTTTTTTTCTTGATGTGGTAAACAACACAGTCAAACTTGTGCATGTGATTATTAAAGAGTTGCAGTCATAACTCATTTCAGCAAAAAGCCAAGCTAACTTCAGACAGATTTAAATAAAGTCATGCACTTTGCACAGCCCACTTCCTTAGGCCTGAGATAAGAGCAAGGCATATCTAGTCATACCATCTAAATATTTGGACACAACCTACAAGTTTCTGTGAAATGTCTGTGTGTTTGGGGTTATGTCATTTGTATGTTTTGTCTACATGGCACTGAATATCTAGATGTTTGGAAACATCCAGATCATGGACTCGAAAACTTTCGTTTTGATGGGATATTTGGCGTTATAACCAAGAAGCATTTCCAATCAATCACATTGACATCATCAGCCTTTGAAAAAGCATATGCTTCGTTTTACTTCAGATTGACACGAGAGAGTAAAAAACTCCCAAACCATAACATTTTAACTCAGTTTTGCATGTTGGCTTCCATTTGCCATAAACTATAAAGCAATTAAGATGCCTCTCAAGTTTTTAGAGCATTCTTACTCCTTGTCTGCTTGCCTGTCTTTTCTTTTTTACATTTAACATTTGATCTTTGCCTTATTGGAACTATGAAGAAATCTAAATCTGAATAGCCCTTTTTATAATACACAGTCACTGTTTGTACTTGCAAAATTGGATTAAGAAATCACTGGTGTTCTTACACATGTCTTTTTGGCAAAGAAAATTCGACGTATTTCTGCCTAGCCGTGAAATTTCCACCAACCAGAATGAGTGACTTGGTACCGCCCACACGCTTCTCCTTGGTGTCCCCACTTCCCTAGGGAAATATCAGCTTGAAACCCATGTAACATGTAGAACCTCCTCTTGCGCCCTGCTCTGTTACACCTGTCCTGGAGGTGAAATAATTCCCCAGCTGTACCATATTATGAGGTCAAGCGCCTAATCTGTAAAAATCAAATAAACATCTTTTCTATGTTTCCCCCTTTCCATCCTGTACCCCAAATTAAAGACAAAAACTTCCTATTTGATCAGAACCCCTCTCTTCGTGCTTCCTTTTCTTATGCTTAGGCATCAAACTCCACTTGGGTCCTAATTACTCTCGAGCACGAGCATATTATAAAGCATGTAAATGACTAAAGGTTCCTTCTTGAGTTTTGAGAATACCTGAATTATTCAAAACCCAAACCTTTCTTTTTCTCTCCCTTTCAATACCAACACACACACACACACACACACACACACACACACACACACACACACACCACCCCACACTCACAGCTTTAAACAATTAACGTAAGAAACAAAGTTTTATCATGAGTATAACGATCACCTTTTTTACTTGGCAGCTCCCCTTAGCTTTACCTATATGCTAAGCTTTACCTATATCCTAGTACTATCGAAAAAGGAAATGCAAAATAGATTGTTAATCATCATACTGAGCAGAAATCTGGAGCTTTAAAATGTTTTTTTTTATCTAAACAATACATGTATATAAATCAAATAGTATTACAAAGTTTATTACAAACAAACAAAAAACCCCCAAAAACTACAGTTCACTTGTCACACCACCATCTCTGAGTTCTGCTTCTCAGAACTTCTCAGTCTTTCATCTCTTTCTTCAGCTATTCCTCTGTTTCTTCTGATATTTCCCCCCATATTTCTTTTTTTTTTTTTTCGGTACGCGGGCCTCTCACTGTTGTGGCCTCTCCCATTGCGGAGCACAGGCTCCGGACGCGCAGGCCCAGAAGCCATGGCTCACGGGCCCAGCCGCTCCGCGGCATGTGGGATCTTCCCGGACCGGGGCACGAACCCGTGTCCCCTGCATCGGCAGGCGGACTCGCAACCACTGCGCCACTAGGGAAGCCCTCCCCCCATATTTCTAAATGATTTGCTTATGCTGCCTTTTCTTTATCAGTCAACTTGGGCATTAGCTCACTTGCAACTATGGAGGCTGTGAATTTAGTGCTCTTACACCCCCGTCTGCCCACGTCCATCCCTTTCCTTCACTCCCTTTTTTTTCATTTTTCTCAGTACAGTTTTATCACAATTTTTGGACAAATGAACATTCTGTGTCCTCATGTATTGTTTCCAGGTAAATATTGTTCACAAGTGAGCCAAGTAGTATACCATTACATTCCTTTTCTTGTACGAAGTTATTTTCCCCTAGAGTTACTAATTGCCTTTTTTTTTACTACCACTAATTCTTCCCAGACTCTCTAAAAGAACTGTAAACTCCTTTCAACGCAGTCAGGTAATCTATTGATATCATTTTGGGGGATAGGGGAGATATCTTTCTGGAATCTCTCCGTCCTCCTGCTCCAGGTAGGATTAGTGGTTCTTTTGGTCTCCTGTGAACTTGCCAACCTTGCCTTTACCATTATCCCGGGAATTACCCTTCCTTTCCCCCATGGTGGCTCCCAGTCTTCTGGATTTTTTGTCTTCTTTGTAATTGTTTCACTCCATTCCTTTGTTGGAGTTACATCATCTGTTAACTTCCTAAGAAAAGGTGAGTGCGAGGCAAGTTTAACAACTTTTTCTTTGTAAATGACTTCAAGATTATGTAAATCTATTTTAATTTTCCCCAGATTCTCCTATTTGTAACATTTTGCCCCATTTGCACACACACACACACAAGTGTGATATGTATACATATAATAAAAATATTTTTTCGGAACCATTTAAAACTTAAGTTTTACACATGATGGCCCTTTATCCCTAAATACTTCAATATATATTTCATAAGAATAAAGATATTATCTTATATATTCATAGTTTTATTATCAACTTTGGTGAATTTAACATTGATACAATACTTTAATCTATCATTCATATTCCAATAGATCAATTGTGTCAGTTGATCCAAAGCTGTTTTTGTATTATTTTTTTCCCTCCAGTACAGGGTCCAGCCTAGGATCAGGCCTTGCATTTAGTAGTCATGTCCCTTTAGTCTCCTTTAATCTGGAACATTTCCACAGCCAATCTTTATCGTTCGTGACGCTTTGTTTGTTTTTTAAAGAGTAAAGTCCCTCTCCCTTTTATTTTAAGTAGAATGGTCCACATTTTGGTTTCCCAGTGTTTCTTCGTGGTGAGATTCAAGTTATGCATTCCTGGTCAGAACACAACAAAAGCGATGCTGTGCTTTCCAAGTCGTAACATCTGGAGACACCCAATGTCCGTCCACTTCTCATTGATAGTGTTAATTTTGGTCACCTGGTCCAGGTGCTATTCAGTTTTTCCCCCACTGGATAGTTTTTTTGTTTTTGCTTGTGACAAGAAATCTGCAGGAAGACACTTTAAGGCCATGCTAATATCCTCTTCATCATTGAAATTTCCCCCTAGATTTCCCATCCATTGATGACTCTTGCCTGAAACAATCTTTACTTTGATAGTTGCAAATGATGATTTAACTCCTGCATTTAGCAGCCAGCACTCAGCATTCCACCAAGAGCAAGAGCCCTCTCTTCTCTCCCCATCTATCCATCCATCCTTCTGTCTACCTACCCACCATCTATCTATCTGTCTATCTATCTATCTATCATCAGTTACCTATCCTATCATCTCTTAATCCTTGGTATGGATTGACTCATGGATTTCTTCCCTCCCCTCCATGGTTTATAATTCATTACTGTCCCTACTCTCTTTCTAGAATTCCTATTCTTCAAATTCTGCCATGATCTTCTAATTTTCTTATCTTTTTTCTCCTATTTTTCACCTCTTGATCTTTTAATTCTACCTTCTGGGACAGTTTCTTAACTTTATCTCCTAATTCTTATGTGGAATATTTTCAATTCTAGCTATCATTTCAAGAGCTTTTTCTTGTTTCTGATTGTTCTTATTTCATAGACGCAATGTATACTCTTTTGCCGTTTGGAATATTATTGAACCTGTTTTCTACTCCCTATGTTGTTTCTGTTTCTTTTCCCTGAGCTCCTTTTTTTCCAGATTATTTGTTTTGGGGTTTTTTTTTTTTTTTTTTTTTTAATTACTGGTGCGCCTTTCGTGCTGGAGGTGCTCCTCACGTGTTTAGTGATCTTTGACAGAGTATGTTTAAGAATGAGACACGAGCAGGGTTGGCTGCCTGGTGGGCTTCACTGTGATGTGATTTGGTAGGGCACATTTGTTTCTTGAGATGCCCCTAAATCTCAGTGCCTATAGATTTCTTTTTCTCTTGAGGTAGTTTCTCCGGGGGCATATCATCCACTCTTTACCTCGGGGGAAAGTGTGTTGGGGGAAGGGGGGAGGATGGGGAGTTGGAGGGATGATTGGCGAGATGATTGGAGGGAAGAGGACAATATAAGCTTAGATGCTGGAGAACAAAGAAGGAGCTTTTGCTCAGTGCTCCCCCACACCCTCCATTATGCCTACAGTCCCTGTGTCTCTTTCTCTCTCTTTCAATTTCTTCGAAGAACAAATCTCCATTCTTGTGCAGGGTAAGAGAGGAGTAGTCACTTAACTGGGTGGAGTAATCGAGGAGATGTGGGGAATTAGGTGTTCTTGATACAGACTTTCAACCAGTCCTCAATCCTCCCCATCCCAAGTTCACCTGATGCCTCCAATTCCTGAACTTTCTACGGTTCCACAGAATGAACTTTCTTCTCATTGCCCTCTGCCATCTGTAGACTTAGGTTTTAGCTCTCTCCACTCTACTAAGTCAATTATCACAGGTCCTTCTACTTTCCATCTTTTAGAAATTTGTGGAATCCTCTATCCATTGTTGTCTCCTCTCCCATTCCCTTGTGCTGTAGAATTTATGCCATTTCAAGTTCCTATTCTGTCATTTTGAAGATGCTTCAAAGGGAAACAGACTAAAGATATGGATTTGATCCACCTTGTTAACTGGAATGCAAACAAAATTTTGAATCGGGATAAGAGAAACAAAGTCCAAGATTACAATCAACATTCTAGCTACCTTCACTTAATCCTTTCCAGTTCAAGTGGAAATGGCTTCTGGGTATGAGTTCTGTGCACGTAAGTTTGTTCTGTGATCAAGGGGAAAGACATGATCCTAAAGGATTAGTGTAGGGGAGAAATGTGATGTAGCTACTCAGGGAAGGGCATCAAGAAAAACTATTTACATCATATTTCTTTACATAATAGGTAAAATTGTATTTCATATGCATTGACCCACATACCTTCACAGGACGGATCTAGAAAAATGGAACCACTTTAAGAAGACCCAGTAATGGAGATTATCATATGGATATGATACAAATGACCTACACTTCACCATTTAAAATGACAATTCAAATATAATATGGAATACAAGGATAGATTGAACATAAAGTTAAATCAGAAAACAAGACTTAACTTTTGCATGTTCAAAACTAATGTTCAACACCTATTATGTGCCAGGCACAATATTAGATGCTTACTTCCTAGATTTTCTTGCTACATTATCATTAACATCCTCATCAGGAGAAAATGAGTTTTTGGCAGAAATGCAGACAAACCCAGGTTACAGTGATGAAATAGGGAAACTGTGGTTGACTCTATATAGTAAAAAACAAAACAAAACAAAACTGGAGAGTGACTATAAAATATAATCTGCCTAGGGTGCAGGTTGACTTATCACAGCAGGTTGACTTATCCTGTGTGATAAGTCATTCAGTAAAATATGACCTAGGTATTTAAGGAAACTATATTTTATAATCCCATGACTAACTGGAAATTAAGCACTTTGACTGAATCAATAGTTTATTTATAAATATTCGTACGTGTGTGTGTGTATGTGTGTGTATGTGTGTGTGTGTGTGTGTGTGTGTGAAACCACAGCCAGTTTTCAGGTAAAGTTTATCTTCTCAGTGATGTAGTGTAGGAAAAAGAAGATCCATTGGATGGTCTACTAGATCAACAGGAAGAAAATCCATATATTGTTTAGGATTTTCAACTTGATACTGCATTAAAACTTTACTGAGTTTTAGTTGAATTATGTAATAAAGGAAGAAAGGAATATTTTTCCTGCACAATTTCTTCACAGAATATTTTGTTGGTGAGGGGTAGAGGGAAAGGGGATTGTGGAACCCTCCGCAATGCCTAGTTGAATAAAAAAAGGAGGTCATGGGGCTTCCCTGGTGGCGCAGTGGTTGAGAGTCCGCCTACTGATGCAGGGGACACGGGTTCGTGCCCCGGTCCGGGAAGATCCCACATGCCGCGGAGCAGCTGGGCCAGTGAGCCATGGCCGCTGAGCCTGCGCATCCGGAGCCTGTGCTCCGCAACGGGAGAGGCCACAACAGTGAGAGGCCCGCGTACCACAAAAAAAAAAAAAAAAAGGAGGTCATGATATGTACCATCATATCCACTCTGTTTAAAATGAGGGCACTATTCATATATTTATAGAGAGGGTCTAGAAGTATTTACATGGTTAAAAGAGTTTATATCAAACTTTCAGGCTACGTCAGGCCAACTGGTGACCATCATTGTTCCCCACATTTCAAGCCTGGGCAACATATGGGTCAAGATAAATGCTAATATGCGTCTAATGGGAGTGAAAGTTGGTACAACCTTTTGCAAAGCATTGTAGAGCTTCACATCAGAAAAATGCAAAATGAAACAGTGTACATCAGATTGGAAACAATTTTAAAATCTTGCCGTACTAAGTGTTGGCAAGCAGGTGGGAAAGTTGATACTGTGTATGCTTGATAGATACAGCATAAATCTAAAGGATCATTTTGAAAAGCATTTTGGCAATGGCTAATAAAGTTGAAAATAGTCATTCTCTGTGACTCAGACACTGCAGCTTTTTATTTTATTTCACCTCTTTTTTTTTTTTTTTTTTTTTGCGGTACGCGGGTCTCTCACTGTTGTGGCCTTTTCCGTTGCGGAGCACAGGCTCCGGATGCACAGGCTCAGCGGCCATGGTCCACGGGCCCAGCCGCTCCGCGGCATGTGGGATCCTCTCGGACCGGGCACGAACCCGTGTCCCCTGCATCGGCAGGCGGACTCTCAACCACTGCGCCACCAGGGAAGCCCTATTTCAACTCTTGATTAACTTAATTATATCATCAAGTAGACTTTCTAGAAATGGTTTATCTCCAGAATCTTTGCCTATCAGAGGCGATCTATTCCCTGTATGTTGCTTGTGTTTATCTGTTGCCTGATGACACTTGGGTACAGAGTTTTTCAGTCAAAAGTCCCTTACGACGCAAAACATTCAGATGTTGCTTCACTGTTTTCAGATGTTCCTGTGAAGAAGGCTCAAGGCAGCCTGATTCCTTTTTCTGTGTAGGTAAGATCTCCCTGACTCCAGACCTTGTTATCTGGGTAATATTTGAATCCTCCCCTCAGAACATGAGTTTAAGGGCTCATATTAATGGGTTGTGGTTATGTTCTGTCCTGTGAGAGTGGGAAGGGGCTTGAGAGGGTTGGGACTTGGAACAGATGAAGTCATGGAGCTTTATCACCACCCTTCCTAATGAGTCCTGTATAAAGAGGTCATTTTATTGAGTTTGTGGGGAGATGGGCTGTCCGTGTAGACAAAGGGTTGAGACAGTGAGGTTCTCTTGAGTTTCAGTATGCTTCCCTGTTTTAGGATCATCAAGCTAGTGTATTTAGGGTGAAAGCATTGGGTGTTTTAACTTTTAGTTTGGTGTGGCCTAATATTCCTCCCTCCCACCCACCATCCAGAGACTTTATTTCCTACTTAAAACAAAACAAAACAAAACAAAAACGTGTTTCACTTTCTATGTGGCCGCAGGGAAAAAGAGGCAAATCCTATGAGTTTTTCTAAATTAGGCTCATGAACTATTTATCTAAGGTCGGAAGGAGGAGCTTTTAGTTAGAAGTTCTCTACATTTTGTTATCTTTATTCCCAGTCTTTATACCAAACCTCACTGAGGTTTCCCAGCATTTTCTCTGACTACTGATCATCCCACTGCATTTCTCTCCTGAGAGAGAAAGTCAAGCGTCTATTCCCTGTATCTCCTTTTAACTTGGCAAAATTTGTGTTCTATCTGATGATGTTGCTTGAAGTTTGTAGAATGAGATGGAGACCCTTGCATGGGGTCTTCGTAAGTTGTATATTCCTTGCTCTTGTACATTTGGCTTAACTTAGGAGAGGAAAATTCTTTTGTGATGTCACATTTTAACTACCATCTAAAATTCTTTCCAAGTTCATATTGTACACATCTTCCCTGTTGTGAATGTGGTTGAGTTAAGTACAGAAGATTATTTGCATTGAAATTTTCTATGGGAAATCAGGTCTTCAAAATTTTACTTGAGTGTCTTCACCTGGTCTTCTTTAAAAAATCTTTTGTGGTCATTATTGCTATTTTTACATACTTATTCCTACAAGCAACCTACAGCCCAGAAGAAGATGGAAGAAAGGATCTTTTAAGCAAAATACATTAGACTATTTTTAAGTCTTGAGGAAAGGAGTAACTACAATAACAGCATACTTAGAGCAGACAGTTCTATTTAGGTTAGTGAGTAGCATTAGCTTAAAGATTCTTTATCCACTATTAGTTTACCTTTAATATAAATACATAGAGCATGAAGAAATGTAATAACTTCCAAGATATTCATAAATTAGGTTTTCAGAGAATGACTTTTGTCAGATTTTTTTAAAATAAATTTATTTATTTATGGCTGCGTTGGGTCTTCGTTGCTGCGCACAGGCTTTCTCTAGTTGCAGCGAGCAGGGGCTACTCTTCATTGTGGTGCGCGGGCTTCTAATTGTGGTGGCTTGTCTTTGTTGCGGAGCATGACCTCTAGGTGCACGGGCTTCAGTAGTTGTGGCACCCGGGCTCAGTAGTTGTGGCTCTCAGGCTCTAAGCGCAGGCTCAGTAGTTGTGACACACGGACTTAGTTGCTCCGCGGCATGTGGGATCTTCCTGGACCAGGGCTTGAAACTGTGTCCGCTGCACTGACAGGCAGATTCTTAACCACTGCACCATCAGGGAAGTCCCTGTCAGATTTTTTAACAAGTATATCTTCTACTTAGATACACCCAACTTATGCCACACATTAAAAGGTCAGTTGGGCATGTATATTAATAGTCTAACACTAAAATTTCAATAGGAAAATCAGAAAATGGCATTAACAAGCCATCTAAGGGAAAAAAGTACATATAGTCATTAAAAATGTTCACATCAGTATTTATCAAATACGTTCAAATTAAAAGAAGATACCATTATTTGCTCATCAAATTCACAAAGACAAAGATTTTATTCTAACTGTTGAGAAGAGTGTAATGAGATACTCTGATATAAATAAAAATGAATGCAATCTTGATGGAATGTAATATGAAAATTCTTAGAAAGAAATATTTGAGGATTTTGCACTTAGATCTAGACATTCTGTTGCCAGGAAACCACCCCAAAGAAATGACCTGAGGAGAATATAGGTATTTATGTACAAGAACATTTATTGCACTGTTACTAATAAGAGGAAAAAAATTGAACACAACCTAATGTCAAGTACTAGGAAAGTGCGTGAGTAAATTTTACTACTTTAGGTATAATAATATTTAATCATTAAAATTGTGTTCTGGAAGAATTTTAGCAGCACGGGAAAAGTACAAAGTATACTGTTGAGCGAAAGAAGCAGACTATTCTACTTATGTTAAATCATGATATATTATACACAAGAAATGAATCTGTAAAGAAATACATCAGAATATCCTCAGTGTTCTAAGAATAATATAATTCAAACATGCTTTTAAAACAAACAAAATATAAATTATTATAGATACTTAGTTTTTTGGGGTTTTTTTTAGATACTTAGTTTTTAAATAAACATTTCAAGCACCACACACACACACACAAAAGAATATCCTCAGTGAAACTACCTGGGTAATGGGATGATAGGCGATATTTATTTTTCTTTAAATTTCATTATATTTTCCAAATGTTCTTTAATGAGCACACATTATTTTACAATAAAGTAGATTTAAAAATATGTATTATATTTATATATGCCGTATATAATATCTATATATCCACAATGTGTCCCTGGCAGGATAGGGACATATACATCCTTAAAAATGTAATATAAGGGCTTTCATGATATGTTCTCTACTTACTTTACTAATTTTATTGTTTACTCTTTGCAGATCTTTCCCTTCATTTCAGTCATGCTGAAACCTCTTGCTAAATCTCCCTGAACGTGCCATGTTTATCTACAGATGCTGGATTTTTTTGTTGTTTTTCCTGGAATGCCCTGGGCTTGATTTCAGAAGCAGAGACATTCATTCCTTTGGAGAAAAGACTTGTAAGAACAAGACAGGGCCTAAGGTGGGGAGGGTCTGGGGTATCAGGCAAAACACTAAGACAGGAACTCAGGCACAGGGGAACAGGGAGGAACCCCAGTTATCAGAATCAGGATGCCAAGAAACACATTAAATTAGTAACTAGAGCTACTTGATGCTGAGTCCTCTGCTGCTGGGCTAAAACCCTCCAATTCCCACTCCTAAGGATACGGGAGATGGCTATATTTTGTCTAAAAACAAAATCAAATTCTAAAGCTAAATTTAAAAATGACTTGCAATTAGGGAATTCCCTGGTGGTCCAGTGGTTAGGATTTGGCGCTTTCACTGCCAGGGCCGGGTTCAATCCCTTGTCAGGGAACCAAGATCCTGAAAGCTGTGTAGTGCAGAAAAAAAAAGACTTGCAATTATTGTTTTCATCATTTATCTTCATGAGAAAGCATGATGGAGAACTTAGTATATCCTGAATCCTTACTGAATAATCATCTACTTCAACCTCTGGCAAGCTTTGTCTAAATTCAAGCTTCCCAAACTTTTTCGTATTGTGGAGCACATGGAAAATGGCATTTATATGGCACACAGGGCTAACTCCAAGAGGACACTTGCGGAGAAAGATGGTCAACCTTAGGTCTCTGAGGGCCACAGGCCCTGCCCAGCTTCCCTTAGGGCTGAAACGATCACTATCTCTGCACACCCGAAACACATTCCCTGCACACCAGCTCTGATCGACATCATTTAGCCAGAGGTACATCTATTTTGTTTAGAAATGTCCCTGGGAAAAGACATTCTACCCCTCTTTCAGAGGTAAATTTTTCCTTTGGCTATCAGATTTCCCTATTTGAATAGCAGCCAGAGATCCCTTATTTCAGACCCCATGCTCATCTAGGCCACCACGATCATTTAGGGACTTTATTTTAGGTGTACACTCATGAGTGCATTCTTTAAAGACGCCATTTCCTATCACACTTTCTTCTTCTGTAAACCACCCTCCATAACGCATACCTTACTCAGTGACCAGGCTCTGACTTGTACTTTCACAGATTGCTTAATAAGTATCTTTTCTATCAGGGGACAGCAAAACTCTACAAGTAGATACTGAAGTAAATCAGTTAGCATTCAGCCAACAGTTATGTTTCTTGGGTTGCATGTGGGATTTGGGGAGAGAACAAAAACAAGAGAAGACATGATGGGTTTGTGTAGACCACTATTTTCTGGTGTTTTATTATTCATTAAAAACAGACTTATTTCCATTTTTCTTATTCTCTGCTATAAGTCCTTTCACTGCTAAAGGACTAGGCCTGAAAGTGTCCTGCTTGATTTTGCGGATCATATTTCAAAGGAACAATGGATATGGTCAAAGGCATTACATAGAAGCACTGACAGACGGCTTATTTTTTAAGGGAATAATTTAAATGATATCCACTACAAACTACTTGGGTTTAATTTCTTTCCACCAAGAAGAGGAGAAGAATGATCTTTTGACTTTTTAAACATGCCAATCAATAACTAAACTAGTTCCTACCATGAGTGGTTATAGGGAGTGGTATTCTAGATTGTAGATTCATTGTTTTTTTCTGTCTCTGTGTAGCAGTGTCTATATGTAATATCTGTATAAGCATGTCTTTTTTGCCTCATACCAAATGCTTCCTTAAAATGATGTGTACATCTCTTGCCCTGGAAAGTACTAGCTACTGCCCCTTCCTTAGTTCCTGTTTTCTTTACAAATAGTACTTAGTCCTGAGACTTCTCTGGTGGTCCAGCTGTTAAGACTCCAATGCTCCCAATGCAGGGGGCCGAGGTTTGATCCCTGGTCAGGGAACTAGATCCCCCATGCCACAACTAAGAGCCCACGTGCCAAAACTAAAAGAGATCCCTCCCGCGGCAACAAAGATCCCACGTGCTGCAACTAAGAGCCGCTGTAGCCAAATAAATAAATAAATATTTTTTAAAAATACTTAGTCCTAATAGTGATAGTGGCAGCCTTAGAAGAGTTTCAGAAAGAGGAGTTTGGCAAACAACTTACTCTATGCACCTTGAAGGACATCTAGACCTAGGACAGACAGAGCTTTCTCATCATAACTTTTCAGCACCAATGAGTGATAAATGGGATTTGTTTTTTTTCCAGTGCGTATAAACTGTGTTCTTTGCCATAGGTTTATAGAACAGGATGTGTAGGCAGGCTTTTATGAAGCTGTTTTCGTTCATCTTAGTCAACATGCTTGCAGTTTGGGTACCTGCCAACAGATTAGAGGTGGGGCCTTGTTTTGGCTTAATAGGGCACTTGGCTAGGTTTTCCTAGCCCTCTGGATGGCTGAAAGCAGGGACAGCCCACAGCCTAGTCAGCCATGTTGCTCTTATTGTAAAAATAGCTCAGTTATACCCAGCAACTGCAATCCCAGGTGTTTAGCCAAGAAAAATGAAAACATATGTCTACATAAAAACTTGTGTACGATGTTCATACCGACATTATTCACAGTAGCCTAAAAAGGAAAGCAGTCCAAATGTCCATCAGCTGATGGATGGGCAACAAAGTGTGGTGTGTCCATACAGTAGAACTGTATCAAGAGCAATCCAGAGCCATGTAGTGTACTGATCCATACTACAACACAGACGTGCTCCAAAACATTATGCTTAGTGAAACAAGATAATCCTGAAACACCATGATTCCATATATATGAAATGCCCAGAACAGGCAAATCCATAGAGACAGTAGATTAGGTTGCCATGGACTCGGGGAGGGGGACAAGAGAAAAAGGGGAATGACTGTTGATGGGTATGCGTTTCTTTCTGGGGTGATGAAAATATTTTAAAACTGATTGTGGTGATGTTTTCACAACTCTGTGAATATACTGAGACCTACAGAACTGTACACTTTAAATAGATGAATCATACAGTATATGAATTATGTCTCAATAAAACTGTTATTAGAATAATAGCTCAGTTATAACTCTCCACCCCTTATGTGTGGGTGGGGAATAGTGACTTCCTTCCAAAGAGGGCAGTGTAGAAAGAGGGAAAAAGGAATCACTTCACAGTGGAGAAACCCGACAAACACTAACCCAGCCAGAGATCAAGGTTGACATGATATGACGAGAATGGCAACAGGTAAACCTCTATGGTCTTCCTCCCCAAAATCCATAATCCTAGTCTAAACAGGAGAAAAACATCAAACACAATTCCCAGCTGAGGGACATTCTACAGAATACCTGACCAGGACTCCTCAAAACTGTCAAAGTCATTGCAAACCAGGAAAGTCTGAGAAACTGTCACAGCCAAGAGGACCCAAAGGAGGCATGACGACTACATGTAATAGGATCCTGGAACAGAAAAAGGACGTTAGGAAAAACTAAGGGAATATGAATAAAGCATGCACTTTAATAATAATATGTATTTTGTGACAAAGTACTCTGCTAATGTAAAATGTTAATATCAGAGGAAACTGGGCGTTACCTAACTTCCCCTTGCCTCGGTTTCCTGATCTCTAAAGTGAGGATAATCACAGTACCCACCTTATTGGTTTGGGGGATTTAAATGATTTAAACCATTTTATATACAATGCTTGAACAGTGCCTGTCAAATAGTAAGTGATCAATAAATGTTAGCTATTATGATTACTATAGTCACTCACGCTTTCTTTCAGATATTTTATTTTAAAATGAGAGAGAGAGATTAAGAAAAAAAATGGACCTAGTGCAATTTATAAGGCTGACTTTTATAAGAGGTTCAGAAATGCTGCCTTTTACAGTGATCATTAAGTAAATACATGCCTGTTTCAGCGGGAGGTGATCTGGAATGGAATACGTAGGTACATTTTTCTCCTTAAACCATGCATGTGTTAGATGGAACAGAAAGGAAGTGAAATTAAAAATATATATTTCCAAGGGGGAAAACATAAAGTCAGGACATTCTTTTGAATTCAGAATTAGTGGGGGACAAACAACTGAGAAATTTACTGTTTGCTCTCACAGAGCCTCATGCTAGAAGTAAATAGGAAAATTTAATTAATTTTAATTATAGTTTTTTTCACTATCACTCATCTTTATCCGGTGGCCAGCCACAGGAGTAGTAAAATCTCAGTGGGAAACTGCACCAGGGAACTCCAAATATAGAAGCAGCAAGGAACTCTAAATACAATTAGTCCCCAAATTAAAAACACCCAGCTTACAAATATTGCATATAGACATAAAAGGTCAATCATAACATACCCAGTTAAACATACCCAGTTTAACATACCCAGTTAAATTTGAATTTCAGATAAATACCAAACAGTTTTTTAATATACATATGTCTCAAAAATTGCATGGGACATACTTATACTAAATAATTATTTGCTGTTTATCTGAAATTTAAATTTAACTGAGTGTCCTGTATTTTTATTTACTAAATCCAGCAACCCTACCCAACGATAATTTTGCTTTTCAATGTTTATGATAGTTTCTTTCTAAAATTATCCTAAAACGCTTGGAAGAAATTAACAGGAGCCCCTTAGAATATCTCATACATTTCCTAAGTGGTAATACTGTAAGCTGTAGTGAGAATGCTTTCTTTCTGTCAAAGATCACTGACTCATAGAAACAAAAATTAGAAGTTACAACAGCTATATCTTTGCAGAAGTATATATTTATCAAGGCACCAGCTTTCTCATCTAAATTCAAGAAAGAAAATGTTTTAAATAATAATGTAGAGGTTTTTACGAGAAAAACAGAGAAAATCTTAGTGAATGAAAGAGAAACAGGGAGAACAGCAGAATAGAGACAGAGGGAGGCATGCAGACAGATGCAGAAAGAAAAAGACAAAGGTGGAAGACAGAGGAGGGAACAAAAGGGGGAGGGAGAAGGAAATACAGGAAGCGAGGCACGTGGGCTCTGAGATGTGCATTAGTGGAGGCACAGCACTGTTCAGAGGCCACAGTCTTCATGTTTGGGGTTCAGTGGTCCTAACAGCTGGATCAACAGCTCCCTAAGGACCAGATGCAATTAAGCTGAAGGTTGGATGAGTAGGTGTCCCCTACCCTGCTGCCAAAGAATCCTGTGCTTTCAACTGAGATTACACTTTTGTAATCAGTTTTCCTGGGGAGGAAAACTCAGTTTTCCTCCCCAGGAAGGAAGGAGGGAGGGAGGGAGGGAGGGGGAAGAAAAGGGAGAAAAAAGGAAGAATTCTTCCTGGGGAGGGAGGAATGGAAGGAAGGAGAAAGAAAAGGTACCCAACTTTCTCCTTAGTTTTTTTTTTTTTAACTTTTTAAAAAATTGAAGTATAATTGATTTATAATGTTGTGTTAATTTCTTCTATACAGCAAAGTGATTCAGTTATACATATATATGAATTCTTTTTCATACTCTTTTCCATTGTGGTTTATCACAGGCTATTGAATATAGTTCCCTGTGTTATACAGTAGGACCTTGTTGTTTATCCATTTTCTTTATAATAGTTTGCCTCTGCTAATCTCAAACTTCCAATCCATCCCTCCCCCACCCAGCCCCTTGGCAACCACAAGTCTGTTCTCTATGTCTGTGAGTCTGTTTCTGTTTCATAGATAAGTTCATTTGTGTCATATTTGAGATTCCACATATAAGTGATATCATATGGTACGTCTAGCTCTATGTAATTTTTTTGTCTACCTCAGCAAAAGAGAGACCTTTTTTTAAAACATGGACAATCTTGAGTTTGACTTGGGAATTAAATCTGTCTCTGTCTTTCTGTGTGTCTCTCTGGCTCATACACACAGATACACACACACACGCACACACACACACAAGCATGCACACACATCCCACGCTTTCATTCTGCTTGTTTGACCCTGACTCAGTTCAGCTTCCTTTCAGTATCCTTGAACCTGGCTTAGGTGGCAGAAGTGAGAAAGAGCTGAGTCACCAAAGATAAAGTATAATTCAAGTAATCCATGTATAAATCATAAAGATTTAGCTGTACATTAAGTTGTTACCAGGTCTAAAGACTCAGACGTTGAGAAAAGAGTTTGACTTGCTATAGTTTGGATCATTCAAAGAATGAAAAATGGTATGATAGCATTTTATTACTAAGGATGGGGTGCATAAATCTTTTTTTTTTTTTTTTTTGCTGTAAGCGGGCCTCTCACTGTTGTAGCCTCTCCCGTTGCGGAGCACAGGCTCCGGACGCGCAGGCTCAGCGGCCATGGCCCACGGGCCCAGCCGCTCCGCGGCATGTGGGATCTTCCCGGACCGGGGCACGAACCCGTGTCCCCTGCATCGACAGGCGGACTCCCAACCACTGCGCCACCAGGGAAGCCCAATCTTTTTAAGAAAACACAGATATGGAAATTTTAGAGGAAAATTTCCTTATGTATCATTGAAATCAGAAATAAATGTGGTCCTGGTTAAAGCATAGACATATCAAAACTCTTTCTTATATGTGCCCTAGTTCTCTAAAGAGAAAATGCCTAATATCAAGAAGCAAGGATGGTGAGAGTAGTCTTTGGGGTTGTTTAATTTAGAAAGAAGCCTGGACAATAGCCAATAAATTTCTTGGCTTTAAATAAGACCCTGGTGACATGTTTCATTTTGATTTCTGAGATTAATTAATTATGGGAAAAATCTTAGAATTTATTTAAAGGATCACATGGGAAAACATCCACTAGTAGAGGGGTTTGGTCTGAGATTGAGGAGTTCCAAGATAGGATGACTGGCATGTGCAAAACCACTAAGAAACAAATAACAGCTAATGTTCTGGTTATCCAAACTAGAAAAGAGAGATTATTTTTGATACCATTGTAGAGATGGTTAGAACCTTTACAAGCTTTTTTGGGAAAGAACTTGGTGTACAGTGAGAATGGGAAACTTTTCTGAATTGTTCAGCATTTTGTCTCAAGTGCCTAGCACAATGCTTGGCATACACACACACACACACACACACACACACGTATATATATTTTATATATAATAAAACAATGGTTTGCCTGATCAAACCTTCAAATGGAAGAGTGCAAATTCAAGAGCAGCTTCAAATTCTGATAAATGGAAGATTAATAAAAAGGTTCAATGAAGAAAGAAATACAGATCATTTTACTGGATTGGAAATGATTTTAGCAATTTAGGTTCCTTAAGCATTTGCCAAGATTATGGCAAAAAGGACTGCAAAAATAAGAGCAGCAGAAACGTCAGACTCTAACCACAACACTTCTGTTGAACTTTGAAATGCAAAGGTGAAGATTTATTTTGGGTCTCTCCTCTATCTATATCTGAGAAGAATTCCACATATTTCATTTGCTTTTCAATTTTTGTTGTAAACTGCAGACTATTTGAGAGATTTTTCTACCATGAAATATACTCCAAAAAATGTGTTTTTTAAAAAAGGAAGAATATAAAATCCAAGCAAAAGATCTCATCTAGAGACCTCAATTCTAGCTTGTCTTCTCCTCAATCCTCTTTCCTCATTAGTCTGAGGTTTTCTGCAAAGATAATAAAAATATGACAAAGTCACATGTCTAGTCACATACTTATTCTTCTTTCTCAACTTCCCTCTTTATCTCATGCCTCTCCTGCACTGGAATTCTTTTACAACTTCTGATTATTTTTAAACAGTTGTACTAATAGTTCATCCCCCAAAGGTTTATTAATAGTTTGTTCCATATATTAGTTACTTCCGTCAAAAAAAACCTTTAGCCATCATTTAATACTTTTATTTTACTCCCAAATGTCCCTTTGCTTAATCTGCCTGTAACTCCAGTCTGCAGCTTTCCACACACGTCGCTTCACATTTTCCTATGAAAAAGATCATTTTTTTTAGAATTGCCATTCTATAAATGTTATTTTTCTTACCAAAAATTCCGCTGAAGCTATATTCACCCCCACCAAGAGCATCTGTTTAGGTAAACAAATCCTCAAATACACAATGTTTTCTGTTTGGTACAATTAGCAGTTTGGAGGAAAATAATTAATCAAGTAACTTTTAAAACTTGTAAATAGCTATAGTTTAACTCAAAATCATCAAGTTTTCAGTTAAGCACTGAGTTATATTCTGCAATATCTATTCTTCCATGTAAAAACTGTTCAGTATAATAAAACTCTGAACAAATACCTTATTACTAATAATTACTATCCCACAAATTCTATCATATTCATGCCAAGAATAAAACTTTCACTTTTGTGTATAGCAGTAAGTGGAAAAGTGGGCTTTAATTCTTTTCTCTAATTTAGGAAGACTATTTATTCAGTAGCTACATTTTTTTGGCGCTGCATGGGGATACAGGTGCAGTTCCTTTCTAGATTTCACATTGTCTGGAATGTTCCATGTCTTGATCCAAAATATACTTTATGTTCCACAAATGAGAGGAAGAGCTTGGAGGCCTGGATTATTTTTACAAAAGTAATTTTGTAATTTGTAAAAAGTGATTTACTTTAGAAAACTCAGTGTTTTACATATTTTATTCACATTTTCATGATCAATGGGATACTCTTCCACCTCTTTCTCCATACTGGGCTAAATATAAAAGTAATACATGAATTTCTGAAAAGTTCAGAAAATGTCAGGAAAAGAAAAATCACCAGTATTCCGTACCCCAGAGATAAGACCATTTAACAATTTGGGGTATTTGTCTTCAGGTTATTAGTCGATTTTAAATTTTATGAAAGTTTTGCATCTGCTTTTTAAATAATATATTGTATGCCCTTTATTTACAACTTTCTAAGATGGGAAAACAGTTTTATTAGCTACTATTTCTCCTCAAAAAAGTCCTGGAGGACTTCCCTGGGCGCAGTGGTTGAGAGTCCGCCTGCCGATGCAGGGGACACGAGTTCGTGCCCCGGTCCGGGAAGATCCCACATGCCACGGAGCGGCTGGGCCCGTGAGCCATGGCCGCTGAGCCTGCGCGTCCGGAGCCTGTGCTCCACAACGGGAGAGGCCACAACAGTGAGAGGCCCGCGTACCGAAAGAAAAAAAAAAAAAAAAAAAGTCCTGGATTTAATTGTGTGAAATGGGGAGGAGGGTTCAGAAATAAAAATATCTGTTGTGACCTAACAGAGGGAAGACCACCAAAGGGAGTTATCCTAAAGACAACATATGCAAATTGATGAGCCCTAAATACGTAAACACAGAGCTTACAGTGCTTTGAATCCCTGCAGATGGAAGTTGCTTAAATAAATTTCACTCTGTGAGCCCTTCTAATCCTTTCCAGTTTTGGGTTTGTTTTTGTTTTTGTCTGAACAGTTACTTATGAGCTTGGAAGTGTTCAGTAAAGTATTAGGTTATAAGAAATGTTCTTTGGTATCAGTATCCTAGGTTTAAATAATGAGTGATAATTATTAAATATTTTCCAAATAACTTTTTAGTTTGAATAAATCATGGCAAATAAATTCTTTCCCTCAAAATATAGTAACCAAGTAATAGTGATCAAAGTCCAAGATATTTTATCCTATGATGTGTTTAGGGTTCATAAGCTATTTATTATGTTTCAATATTTAACTAATCATTTCTGAAGACAAACATTTACTTCCTTTCAAAATTGAATGAACAAACATGAAGTCTTGTTTAAGATTTAAATTGGGTGACCTGAAGCTTGTTATTTCTTTCTAAGACAGTACATTTAGGGTGGGTGCTGAGCTAACTTGTTTATGACTTCCATTGGCATGCAAAATAGAATGTTTGGGGGTTTGTTTAGTTTGGTTTTTGACAATCAATTCCCTGCACTGATGGTCTGGTCTTAGAATTTTTCATCACAATTTTCAAAATTCAAGTTATTAAAATGACAGCACGTGTCACCCTTGCTCTTTTTGTTCACTAAACATTAGCTAATCCTTTAAACTGGAAATTTTTTGCAAAGATCCAGAAACACAGACAAGGGGACTATCTGTTGCCAAATATGATGGGATACATTGTAATCATATTTTCATAAGTAACTTATAAATCTGTACTGCAATTTCCTAATACATATTACTTGATTTCTCAGGCAATTAGCTTCAGAAATTACATTCTCTCCCACAATGCAAAAAAATAATGTCACAAAGGTGAATTCTAAGATACATATTGACAATAAAGGGCCGTAAGCACACAGTGGGCAAAAGTCCTAGCAAACTTGAAAAATATTTAACTGAACAATAATGGAGCAATGCCAAATGCTAAAAGTCACCAGAGATAATTTTAATTGTTGTAGATATAATGGTGTTCAATGACAGCTGTTTGGGAACAAAAAGGTTATTTCCTGCAAATTTCAGTAAGTTTTCTCCTAAAATAAACTCTCATTGATTGTTAAAATTACCAATTGTCCTAAATGGCAAATGGACACCCAAATTGGCTAACTTTGAATATGGAGTCACTGCTACATGTTGATTTGTAAACACTATCTGGAGGAAAAATTAAAAAGACATAATGTAGCCCAGTGTTATTTCTCCCTATGGAGATATTACAGGACTCTTATGTAAGAGAAGTATTTGAAAAAAATATCTAAAGCAAAAAGCACTTACGAACTGAATGTTGCAACTTTCCCAGTAAACACAGCTTCCTCTCTCCTTTCCCCTTGTCTTTTTTTGGAAATGACAAGAATAAGCTTTTTGAAAAACTGAATTTTGCTAAATTATAAATTAAAAATAGTAATTATTTAACAAAAGAGATTTAACATATTAGTCAATAAAAATGTGTTTTGTGAGCTGGCCTAACAGCACTAGAATAAGCTGCTTTAGATGCTGTGCTTATTTATACAAGTCTATTTCTGAGTTTATTTGACATGAGGTTATAATTTTATACACTATGCTTAATGGTCCAATGCTACTTTTGTCTTTATAAATTTTTAAAGTTTAACATCTACTTGAGTAAAAGTAATGTGGGGAAATATAAGGAGGGCACAGTTCTTTTTCTTAAATCTAGAGATATAGTCATTCAGTTCATTTATTATTAATTCGTTTTATTTTGCTTCAATAGTTTTTCTAATTAAGAAAATGAATATGTATTCATTATTTTTCTAATTGGAAAGTTCAGAAAAAGAATAACAATCACCTTGAACGCATCCCACTACCCAGCCATAACCACTGTTAAAACATACACTTATTTTTCTCTAGGCATTTTTCTATACATGTGTATGTAAATATTTTTTTAAACAAGATGTATGTAGCATTTTGGGTTTTTATTTTAAAGATTTTAGTTATCAGTTTAACAATGATGAGAAAAGAACTGAAAAATTTAAAAAGAACCCCCATTGTCCTTAGGTACCATTAGAATTACCATTATTATTAGATATTTAAGAATTTTTTTCTTTTATTTCATTCTGTTTCTGCATCGTGGGATCCACAGCATTCAATTATAGCTTATTATGGCTTGTTATGTAGTATTCTAGTATATTCTACTTAAATATTCCTTTCAAGAATACTTTGTTTTGAACAAAATACTTATGTGTGGTCTTATATATCAAAATAATGCATTAAATCTATGTTCTTAAAAGATGGAAAAGTTAAGAGGAAATTCCTATGAGGTTTAGTTTTCTCAAACATGAAATTAAACATGGAAGTAATTGAATATAATCACTAATGTTTGCCAACCAAAAGTTTTAGAACTTAGGCATTTTGTTTCACTCACTTAAGATACGTTTAAAAATGTATTCTACATTGAATTTAAACAGAATAGATCCGTATGTTCTGACATGAAAGGCCTTATTGAGTAAAAAATTCACAGAACAATGCATTTCAAATAATTTTCGCTAAACAATTATAAAAGTGTGTGTGCTAAAGTCCATATGTACTTCTATATTTATGAAAATGCAAAAAATGCCTCCAATCTGGGAAGGGAAGTGGAAGTGGGGAGGAAGTAAGAGGGAACTTTTACAGTTTATTCTAGATATTTCTGTATTCCCTTCAACAAAAATCCTGCATTACTGCTGTAATTATTTTTAAATGGAAGAAATTAGAGTGACCTAACATCCTTTCACCATTTATACTGGCCCTTCAGTGCTCTGAATTCTAGTCACTTCCGTAACCAGCTAATCTCTCCTAAGAAAGTTGAAAGCTCCTAGAGGACATACATGCATGGTACTTTGCATTCTCCCCACAGCCCTGGCACTAGCGCCTGGCACAGGAAGTCCTAGTGTGTCTGTCTTGAATGTATAAAATAATGACCTAGACTATGATTTTTAAAATTTTTATTTTATATTGGAGTATAGTTGATGAACAATGTTGTGTTAGTTTCAGGTGTACAGCAGAGTGATCCAGTTATACATATACATGTATCTGTTCTTTTTCAAATTCTTTTCCCATTTAGGTGATTACAGAGTATTGAACAGAGTTCCCTGTGCTAAGCAGTAGGCCCTTGTGGGTTATCTATTTTAAATACAGCAGTGTGTACATGTAAATCGCAAACTCCCAATCTATCCTTCCCCCACCACCATTCCCTCCTGGTAACCATAAGTTCGTTCTCTAGGATTTAGAAGCCACCAGCGCAGCAAAACTATGATCTTTTGGAGAGGAGTCTACCAAGAGCTCTGGTGGGTCTCGGTAGGCAATTCACTGTAAGTCCTTTGTAAACTGAACACGTTGAATTTTATTGCCCTTTCTAGTATAATTACTAGAAGCTCAGTTCAAATAAAGTTTAACCACACATGGCATATTTTTTCTGAAAATAAGATCTGGGAGAAATGAAAGTAGTGAATTCTAGTACCACAGCAGGATCACCTAGGAGCTCTACAATGGGCACCAATTTTTCTGTTACGAAAGAAAGAACTCTGGGCATTCCACAGGAGCACAGCAGCTGATGGCAGGAAATAAGATGCTAGATTTTATAGTGTGAACATAGGAAGGAAGGTGTAAATGGGGCCTATCCCTGACTGTTAGTATTGATCTTAAACCTAGATAGATAGGGCCGAGTTTGATATAGTGACTACAGTTGCGAATTGTAGTGAAATAAGAAATTCGGTCTACTTCATCATGAATTATATTAATTATATTAATGGATTCCAAAGTGAGAAAAATCTGGATGGACACTTATTGCAGGTGATTTCTTTCGTAAAACATACTGATATAGTACCAAATAGCTTCAGTTATTCAAGCTGAGAGCCTCTTTCCAGATATGTTTGTTTGTTTGTTTTCCCCAGATCTGTTCTGATCTAGCCACAGAAATAGAAGTCTGGCTAGAAATGCATCAACCCCTTCATTCTGGAGACTTGCGCGTCTTTCTTTTCACTGGCTCTTTCTCCTCAGCTTATCATCATGTGCAAACCTCTGTCATCTTAAAAAACAGAAATAAAAACCACCTTGTTTAGACTCAGCTTCTCCTTTGTAAAATCAACCCTCTTCCCTTCACAAACATCTCAAAAGAGCCGTCTACATTCATTATCTCCACTTTTTCACCACCACTGGTAACCAGCAGTAGCTGAGAGGCTAGACCCCGGAGTTAGGTAGAGCTGAGTTTTCTTTCATCTGTTGCAGGCTAGTTGTATGACTCTGGTCAAGGCCTTTCAGTGCCTCCATTTACTCATCTGTAATATGAGGATGATGCATTAATACCTCAGAGAGCTGTGGTGAAGGTTAAACAGCACGATACCTTACAATGCCAGGCACATAATAGTTGCTCAGTAAATGTTCGTGACCGACACGGGCTTCTACCTCCCTCTCTCTCCTCTTTCACCCAAGTCACCAGGCCCATCTTAACTGACATCTCTGTGCCCTCTGAGTACTGTCTGCTCCTTCCTTTGACCTTCATTGTACCAGGCAGTTCTCAATTTTCTTTTTTCCACCTCTCCAGCTGCTCCTTCTCAGATTCCCTCTATCCCTTACAAGCTCATGTTCTGCAGAGATTTCTCAGAGTTTTCTCCTTAGCCTCCTCTTCTTGTTCTCCCTGGCAGTCCTTTCACATCAAAGGCTTCATTGGCTAGTGTACGATGACAACTCCACGTTGTATTTCCATTTGAGATTCCCTTCCAAAGTTACAGGAGTAGGGAGCCTATCGTCCATGGACATCTTCACTTGGATACCTGCCCCCACCAACAAACACCGAAAACTCAGCATGTCCCAAACGCACCCCATCAATTGCTCAAGTTGGAGCAAATCTTTTTTTTAAAATGTCTTGTACTCTACCTTCTAAATGTTTTTGTACGGCTGCATCATACTCATCCTTCAAGATTAAGGTCAGGTATTACATCTATGGGGAGCCTTCCCATTTACTACTCCCCTCTCCAACCTGAGTTAGATTCCTCCCCTCTCTATGTACCCCCCAGCACTATATAACACCTCTTTCATTGCACTTACCCATTGTGTTCTAATTTTCTTTAGCTTGTCTGCCTCCTCTACAGGACAGTGAGCTCCCTAAAAGCAGAATTTTTGTCTTTCAGCTAACACAGTGTATTTGACAGTGAACCTACACCAGCCTCCCCTCCCCCTGCTCCGTTCAGCTTGGTTAATTCTTCTGCTATCTCAGGCACACTGTAAAACAGCCTAGAATTTAGCAAAATGATGGGGAGAAGCTCGATGACATTACAGCTTACAAACTGGTAAATCTGTTCCTAGATAAGTAAGAGTTAACTATATACTAAAGTTCAAGGGAGCCTTGCCAAGTCAATAAATTACTTGGTGTTTACTGAATACCAACTGTTTTCCCCATATACTGAATATGTTTACTATTTCCATTGCTTACATTTCTTACTGAGGGTAATTGAAATTTTTTTTGTTTATTTTCGTAAGACGGAAGAGATTCTTTCGGTAAGAAATCATCTTAAATGATGGCCCTCAAATACTTGAAGAGGTAATTCTATCTTGATTGGGACTTGGACTCTGTAATTCACACGACAGAGAAAACATTAAAAATCTGGCCTCATATTTGAGTTCTAACACAATTTTCAGTTTATTACTACTGACCTGTTCATTATAGCAATGGTTCCCAAATTTTAATGTGCATAAGAAGTACACCTGTGTCAGGGAAGGAGAGAAAGAACCAAGACCGGGAATGATGATGAGAATTTGGCATTATTTGAAATCTTTCCACTTTTAAAAAAATTAATTAATTTATTTATTTTTGGCTGCGTTGGGTCTTCATTGCTGCCTGTGGGCTTTCTCCACTTGCAGCGAGCAGGGGCTACTCTTAGTTGCAGTGCGCAGGCTTCTTATTGCAGTGGCTTCTCTTGTTGCGGAGCACGAGTTCTGGGCGCGCGGGCTTCAGTAGTTGTGGCTCGCGGGCTCTAGAGCGCAGGCTCAGTAGTTGTGGTGCACAGGCTTAGTTGCTCCGCCGCATAGGGGATCTTCCCGGACCAGGGCTTGAACCCGTGTCCCCTGCATTGGCAGGCAGGTTCTTAACCACTGCACCACCAGGCAAGTCCTGAAATCTTTACACTTTTTTTAAGAGAATTTTGTTCACGTACAATTTGTGGAGATAAAAATAAAACTTAAAATATCATCCACGAGCTCAACCAGGTGAAATCTTGGATTCCACCTTTTTAGGATTGGAAACAAACAAAGAAACACAAAACAGAAATATTAAGTGTTTGATGTGCAGCCAGATTTGAGAACCACTGGTTATCTATTTCCTATATGGAAACACTTTGAGTAATCATGGAAGTTAGCAGTAAATACTCTTTCATAAACAAACAAACTGGCAAAGTAGACAAAAAATTGCTGACAAAAATTAGCAGCTACAAATACTTAACACTAAAATAATTGTTAGTTTGCCAGAGTTGTGGGATTTATTTTAGAAGTAGTCACTAACTATATCACATTTTTTACATCAGCTTCTCTTCTTTCTCTAATGGTAGAATTAAGGACCTATTAAATTCTATGGTTATTTGTCAAAGTGTCTAATCTTTAGGTATCACAAATAAACAAAATTGCTCTTATTCATTGATTCATTTACTGATATTTATTGAGTACCTACTATATGCCAAGCACATAAGTACTTTGCATGTAAAGTACCAGGATTTGGGGGTTCTTCCTGTTTGGAATAGAATGTTATTTTGAACGTAATAATAATTCAATAAATGTGTGTTGACTCACTGATTAAATTTAGTGTAGAAAATACTATTATTTGAGCTCTTTTGAAATCTATACAAGAATGCCGTCAGAAAAGTTGCATTGTTAGAACAAGTAAGTATCAGGAAATCCTCTTAGTAGTGGTGGTGTCAAACATAAAAACTGTATTGGAGGACCATAATGTAAAGTTGAACAATACACCAATTCCTTTTTAAACAAAAAAGGCAAGTTTAAAGGAACTGTATGACAACATTTAAACGAGAAATGTACTTCTTAAGCTTAATCAGATAAGTTTCAACCCAATGTGCAAAGAGAGGGCCAAAGAGTGTTCTCGTCTGGAAAATAATCCACTATAGTATTAGAGTAAAATGAAGTGCTTGACTTCTTTTTTTAATTTTATCAATTTTTTTATTGAAGTATAGTTGATTTACAATGTTGTATTAATTTCTGCTGTACAGCAAAGTGATTTGGTTACACACATATATATACATTCTTTTAAAAATACTCTTTTCCATTATGATTTATCATAGGATATTGAATATAGATTTCTGTGCTATACAGTAGGACATTGTTGTTTATCCATTTTATATATAAAAGCTTACATCTGCTAATCCCAACCTCCCACTCCATCCCTCCCCCAACCCTCTCCCCGTTGGCAACCACAGGTCTGTTCTCTATGTCTGAGAGTCTGTTTCTGTTTCATAGATAGGTTCATTTGTGCCATATTTTAGATTCCACATATAAGTGATATCATATGGTATTTGTGTTTCTTTTTCTGACTTATGAAATGCTTGACTTTTAATCCAAGATAGCAAACTAAGCACATATATTTACCAACTGTCCCTACTCCAAAAACCCAGGCAAATGGTTAAGGCCACTGTTAGTCTATAAGTCACCTTTGTGTGAATTAGAAGAAAGACACCTCTTCTTTCAGGTAGAATGAGTGCATGGCTAGGACTTCAGACCCTCTCTGTCCACTTGGCTAGCCCTTTGGGGCAGAGTTATAACCTGCACAGCAGTCTGCTGCAGCCCTGGAATGAGAGAATGACAAAATGAGGTAGGTGGCTGGAGAAAAGAAAAAAACATGCTGGTTGTTATTTGGTAAGGGAAGGATATAAATAATCATCTTTTCCTCCATTTTTTTAGTTGAGATATAATCCACATACTGTAAAAATTCACCCTTTTAAATGTACAATTCAGTAGGGTTTAGTATATTTAACAAAGTTGTGCAACTGTCAGCACTGTCTAACGGGAACATTTCATCACCCCCCAAAGAAACTGTACTCATTAATAATCATTCCCGATTTTCTCCCCACAACCCCAATCCCCTGGCAACTTCTAATCATCTTTCTGTCACTATGGACTTGCCTATTCTGGACGTTTCATATAAATGGAATCATGCAATATGAGGTCTTCTGTGACTGACTTTTCACTTAGCATAATGCTTTTGAGGCTTATACTTGTTGTAGTATTATCAGCACATCATTCCTTTCAATGGCTTAATAATATTCCATTGTATAGATAGACCACATTCTGTTTATGCATTCATCAATGGATAGACGTTTGGATGGTTTCCACTTTTTGGCTACTATGAACATTGGTATACAAGTGGCTTGACTTTTTACAAGAAGCTTATATCACTTCCATAACTTTTTAAATAATTAAAAAGAAAAAAGTCACAATTTACATAAAAGTCCAAGGCTGTGATTTCTTTTTTTTTTTGCTGTATGCGGGCCTCTCACTGTGTTGCGGACCACAGGCTCCGGACGCGCAGGCTCAGTGGCCATGGCTCACGGGACCAGCCGCTCTGCGGCATGTGGGATCTTCCCGGACCGAGGCACGAACCCGTGTTCCCTGCATCGGCAGGCGGACTCTCAACCACTGCGCCACCAGGGAAGTCCCTGTGATTTCTTTTTATTTTCTATTTTGTTTTTGTTTTTCCTCTTAGATTTAAGTATCCTTCCATTATTTGGTTGTACTGACTTTTGTTGCCCCTATATTACAATTGTTATTAATTTTGTGGTTTGTAAATGTTTTATTTGTTTTATACAACATTGCCTCTTTAAACATGCTACATGATACATAGATTTAAAAATTGGGGGTGGGGGGAATGTCTAGTGATATTTTAGGATTAAATATAATAATTGAAAAATTATAGTGAGACTTTTGTTCTGTAGAACCAGACTAAACTAAACTAAATGCTAATAATTTGATTTCTGTCATTAATAAATTATGCAAATCATCTAGGTCACTGCAATTCCATTTGGCAGGAAAACAGTTAAAGACGTCAACTAAATTTATCTTTTTAAAGCCCTGTACATGGAAGAATCGACTTCTTACTACCACAGGAATAAAATAATTTTTAAAAAATTCTGCATCCGAGGTGAAGGTATGCAGAAATTGACCTAAAAGAATTGATCTACTGAAATTTTACTGTGAGAATAAATGGATAATTATAGGAGATCAAAATCAGAAAAATACTTTGGGGAGGAAAAAATATCCATGTATCCATGTTACAGTGGTAGGAAGAGTGGCTGCCAGACATAATGTCAATAAGCAAAGCCCTTTGGTAAAGCATACACACCTCCCAACTCTCTCTGTACCTCCTCCCACTAGTGTACAGAAGTTTCTAAACATATAAATACAATTCATGATCAACCTACCCGTTACTTATTTAAAACGCAGTAAAAATGCAAAACAGAAGGAAGAAGTCTACGCCAGGCCAAAGTGTCATCCCCAGAAACTGGCTCCAAATTTCCTGTCTTGGATGCATGAAAAATGCTCCTTTAGGTGTCAGTGCCAGGGCTGGCCAGCTAGAGACTGGCGAGAGAGCTGTGGGGATGGCCAGGGCAGCAAGAAGTCTGTTGCTATCTTAGTTCGCATCCTTCTACCTTAAGGCATTTCAGAAGTAGGCACCTGCGTTCCTGAAAACCTCTTCTGTAAAAAGGGATAAAGGAAATTATATTACTGGAATATCACCGTGGAAACAGAATAGCTGACATCACTCTAATAGAAAGCCCAGTTCCTCAGCCTTCTGCTCAAACTTCCCTGTCCTCAGTCTGCTCAGAAGAGAAATTGTGTATCAATAGTAGCAGTTCCTTGTATCAAGAGCAAAGTTGGCGCATGGGTCCAAATATTCAAAATAAAATTATGTTCATAAAAACAGAAAGGCTTGTGGCTATGTAAGTAAGGTTCAGGTCAGTAGCTGAGCCTGAGAATTTACATAAACGATATTCGTCAACTTTGTAGACATCATGAAGGATGAAAATACAACCTCTAAAGGTGACTGAATTTATGGCATTACTATTTTTTCAATAATAAAAATGTACGCCATATGTTAGGCATACCATCATCCAGGGCTACAATAGCAAGTAAAAACATCTCTGCCTTACGGGCCGTATGGGAAATCTCTGTACCTTCCTCTTAATTTTGCTGTGAACCTAAGGCTGTTCTAAAATTATAAAGACTTAAAAAAAAAAATGCTGCCTTCATGGAGTTCACATTCTAGTGTGGGGAGAGAAACAGTAAATAAATAAAAGTTTAAAAATATAATTTCAGGTAGTGATAAGTGGTAGGAAGAAAAATAAAACTGTTAAGAGAATAAAGAACAATAGTGATGGAGGACCTCTTGATGAACTGACATTTGAATTATTTACTTAATAGTAGGCTTGGGTTGCAAGTTAAACACTTGGCAATCAATCATTCAACAAACATTGATTGTCCACTTATTTGGTTTCAGGCCTTGTAGGGCAACAGGTCGTGGGTGTAACAAGATCAATAAGCCATGGCTTCTGCTGTCAAGGTGCTTACATCTTAGTAAGGGAAGATAGACACTTCATGGGCACACAAGCATTGGGGTTTTTTGTTTTTTGTTTTGGAGGTTTTGTTGCTGTTAGCAACTGAAGTACCATAACTGCCTTTCCCCGGGTCCAAGCTCCTTGCCCATTACTCAGCCTGGACACGGCATTTATGTCCTTAGGTCGCTAAACTCCGGAGTGTGCAGACGGTGGTCCTCTGAGCAGTGAACGCGTTTTACAACTCGTCCACGATAGACGTTAAGAGTTGAGAAAATTTCAGCAGAGACTTTTCTGATAAATCCAAAATCTAGGGCAAATTGCTTGAACCAACTTTTAAACAGAAGACTTAAGGACAACATTTTAAACCAGTTTGAATTTTTTATGATGAAATTCATTTGGGGGATTTAGAGAATTATACAGAAGAGGGAGGCAGGTGAAGGTATAGACGAAACAGTATTAGCCATAGACTGAAGCCATAGGCTGAAACCGGGTTATGGGTACAGGGGGTATTCATTACACTATTCTCTCTACTTCTATATTTGTCTAATGTTTTTCATCACACAAAGGTTTTGTTTTTTGTTTTTGTTTTAGTTTTATGTGACAAAGCCTAGGACCCATAAGTTCACATGCATACCATGAGAAAACCATTCTCATACAGATATCTGGGGTTCATAGCTATTTCAAAATCTACTTATTTGACTGGTGACTTTTTACTTACAAGAAAGAGAGTAGCATATCCATATAGATTGATGACTAAATATGACACATATATGAAAAAAACCCCTCAATTCAGCATCCAAACTGTGTTTTAATACATTAGTGAGTAACTTTCAGAAAAAAAAATTCTCATTGCTTTCACATAGTTGATAAACAGCATTTATTGAGTTCCTACTAGGAGCCTGACTTGGCATTTTCTCATGTTATCTCACTGATGAGATTATGAGAATATATTTCCATTTTATAGATGAGAGAACTAAGCCTAAGAGAGGGTGAGTCTCCTGCTCAAGGTCACAATAAGCAGAGATAAAAATCAGGGCTCTTTCCATTCTATCAGTGCTTAATTAAAACCAAACTCTTGAAAAGAAAAGACAGATAGAAGGTAGGACAATTTTCCTGAACTGAAAACTCTGGCAGGCATTCTCTTCTTCCTAATAGCTACCTCCTACCTCTTGATACTTAGAAGCCAATCTGATATGCAAAATACATCAAATTCTGAGGGAAAAAGTGAAGAAAAACTGATAAAGCAGGGCAAAAACCTCTTTTTTAAATTTCCTGAATATCAAAAGTATTTTTGAACCTTTAAAAGATATTTTCAAACCATTAAAACTTTAAAATTTAAATAGTCTAATTCAAAACTATTGAAATTACCAAATGGAATTTCCTTGGAATTAGATATTATTATTAATTTCATAGATGCTTACAGATTATGAGAAATAAAATATTTTGAAAATAGGAGTCATCTCATTCAATATTAAAGAAAAGCATATCACTGAAGAAATGGCCTTAAAATTATGTCTCTTTCAGTTCTTTCAAATTATCTGAAAGAAAGCTCTAAATTGGGGTATTAAGAGAAAATAAAATATGAATTGGCGTATATCTTCCATGTTTTTTATTTTGAACCAATACATAGCTGTATCATATCATAACCTAATGATTTGTATATAATCAAGTATTTATTAAAATATTCCAGCAAAATTTTTTTTTTTATAGGCAATCACTCAAAACAGAAAGAGAATGTAAGTTAAGCAGAGATGTATAGTGAAAGGATCAGGCAATTGGAAATCAGAAGAAATGGGTTACAAGTCTGGCTTTGGTACTTAAGACCTTATAAAAATGGGCAAGTCATTTGGTGAAGGGCAAGATAAGACAGAAAAGCAAGAGTAGGAGAAAAGGACCTTAATAAAATTCAAAGTAAAATTGGGAGATTGCAGGTAAAATTTCATAACTAGAAATCATATGTGGGAAAACGCAACAGAGTCATTCACAAAGTAGATGTGTGTGTGTGTGTGTGTGTGTGTGTGTGTGTGTGTGCGCGCGCGTGCGCACTTAACCTGTCCAACATGTTGCACTGGCTATCATTTTTTTTTTAATTTTAAATTAAGAGCATCTAAATCTCCTGAGAATTTATGGTGTCTAGAGACTGAGAAATGGTATCTCAGTTAGAGGAGCAAATGTCAGAGCCATGACTGCGCACAGCTGCTGTAAATAAGTGACCCTCCCCCAGCCCCCACTGGATGACTGGAAATACAGCACATTAATTTTCCTAAACTCAATCTGGTAAATGGTTACATGTCATTCACTATTGATGCCAATGCTGTTTTGCTGAATGCCTTGAAAATAAAATTTTTGTCATGATTTAAAATGTTTCCCTTTAAAAGTAATATACCAGTGTTTAAAAATACCTGAGGTCCGTCAGTAGGGGTAGTTTAAGTATAGTTGGAGTAAACTGGGAATCAATTCAGTTAAGGCCAACTCCCACTACTAGACCTGTACTTCCTTCCCAGTATAATAAACAGAGTATGCAATTATGAACCTGGGAACAAAGTTCCCCTAGTTGGAAGAAAAGCAAATATGTCTGCAAATCTCAAATGAGATTAACAACTGAGCATTAACTGCAGAAAAATAAGTGCCTCAGGACCAAACCTCAATATTTGGAAGAAGCCCTTGTGGTTGGGAAAAAGTGAACCAAGGCACAATCTTTCATCTCTAGAAGCTAAATGTGGATGGAACTGCATGTGTGCACTGTTGCAGGGTGGAGACCATGTGCTATTTATCATATTGTCCCCAGGACTTAGCAGAGGGCCTGGCACAAAATAAGCACTCAGTAAATGTTTGTGGAATGAAAGAATTCTGCATTATAGTTTATACAGTGTTTCTCCAGCTTTTGAAAATGTGGCCCCACAGTAAGAAATACATTTTACACCAACTCCTGGTACATACAAATACATACACACGCACACACATAACACAAAAGTTATGAAGCAACACTTTAGGGGAAGAATTCTGATAGTTTCTGTTCTCTTGTGTTCTGTATTATTTGACTTATAAAAAAAATTGGTTATGACTCAGTAAACTGATTTCATAATCCACTAATAAATCAAGACCAGTAGTTTAAAAAATAGATTTATGCTATTTCTATTGCTTAACTTCTTACATTTTTAGGCTTTACTAACTATAGATCACTTTTTAAAATGACAATTTTTATTGTTAGTTAGTTTACACTGTTGTGTTAGTTTCAAGTGTATAGCAAAGTGACTCGGTTATACATTTATATGTTCTTTTTCAGATTCTTTTCCATTATAGGTTATTACAAGATACTGAGTAGAGTTCCCTGTGCTATATAGTAGGTCCTTGTTGTTTACCTATTTTATGTATAGTAGAAAATCGCTTTTTTTTTAATCTGGAAGAAAGTTTAGAAACTATTCAGATCAACTCTAAAATGTTGTACCAGTTATAAGCTCACTGTGGTGAGATTCCACTTAGTCAATATTGTTGAATTATGAGTATTTCTCCACGAAAAACAGATTGGCCCTACCTCACACCATACACAAAATTTAACTCAAAATAGATCATAGACCTAAATGTAAGAGCTAGACCTATAAATTTGTGGCCACCAGAGGTGGGAGGAGGGAGAATTAAAGGAGGGTGGTCAAAAGGTACAAACTTCCAGTTATAAAATAATTTAGTACTAGAGATGATAGATATTCACTAAACTTATTGTGATAATCATTTCATGATGCATGTAAGTCAAATCATTTATACGGTACACCTTAAAGTTATACAGTGCTGTATGTCAATTATATCTCAATAAAACTGGAAGAAAAATAATTTAGTACTAGAGATGTAATAAACAACATGATAACTATGGTTAACACTGCTGTATGATATATAGGAAAGGCATTAAGGATTAAAGCCTAAGAGTTCTCATCACAAGGAGAAAAAATTTTTTTCTTTTTTTATTGTATCTATAAGAGATGATGAATGTTAACTAAATGTATTGTGGTAATCATTTCACAATTTATGTAAATCAAACCATCATGCTGTACACTTTAAACTTATACAGTGATATATGTCAATTATTTCTCAATAAAAGTGGGGGAGAAAACTCTGTCAAACTAAAAATCATTGGATTGTACATTTAAAGTGTACGGTATTTAGGGACTTCCCTGGCTGCCAATGCAGGGGACATGGGTTTGAGCCCTGGTCTGGGAAAATACCACATGCCGTGGAGCAGCTAAAGCCGTGCGCCACAACTACTGAGCCTGCACTCTGGAGCCCGTGAGCCACAGCTCCTGAGCCCACGCACCTAGAGCGCGAGCTCCGCAACAAGAGAAGCCACCGCGATGAGAATCTCACGCATTGCAAGGAAGAGTGGCCCCTGCTCACCGCAACTAGAGAAAGCCCACGCGCAGCAATGAAGAACCAACATGGCCAAAAATAAATACATAAATTTATTTTTTTTAAAAAAAGAAGGGATGCATGCAGCACTTCTATGCTGGAGTGTAGAATGCTGAGCCGTGTCAATCTGACTACCTAAACGGCAGGCAAGGAAATGGTGTTTTTCAGTGATAAATAAAGTGGTCCTCTTTGAAGTCCCTATTCAGCTGTGGCTCTTAACTTCCTATTTTATGGGACAGGTGGAGGGCATGAATCTATTGAATTAAGCTCTGAACCTTCTCCGAGGTGATAACCATCCTCATAATGTTTTACTTTAAACTGCAAACAAGGACCAGCTGCCCTAGAGGAAAAAGAACTAGCCATCCCCAACCAATTAAGACGCTAAAGGACTGGAGCAAGTAATCCTGGGCAAGTAATCGATAAGCTTCTTAAAATCACAGTTTTTATGCACCTTTGCTCCCCAAGGACGGCCAGGCCCAGAACAGGATGTTCAGTAAATGGGATTGGAAAAAGGTAAGGAAAGTCAGGCCTCAAGTCCAGAAGACTAGGGGGCTTTCTGGCTGGGCATCTATCAACCCCCTTTGGACGGGTCACGATAAAGGGAGCGGCAGGAAACGAAGCTGCCCAGAGTCCACCTGGTCCATGCACGAGGAAGCTCGACCCCAAACTGCTCCTCAAACTGCAAACTTAAGATTCCCATGCCCCGCGTCCCGCCCCAGCCCCGCACCATGTGTCCGGGTCCCTCAGCGTAAAAAACACTGCTGAAGAAGTTTAAAAATTCTGTCAGAGGTTAATGAATACTTTAAATTTTTGCAATTAAAACTTTGTCGCTCTAAGTGAATAATGAATACCAGTGGGAAGTACAAATGCGAAGGAGGGGGGAGCAGAGTGTGCAGCGCCATTGCGTATGGGATAAAAACCAGGTGCTCCTAAACATGCTCTTCTTTCTTTTCTTTTCTTTTTTTTTTTTTTAAGAATGTCATCGAAAAGAACTTGAGGAAAAGAAAAAAACAAAACAAAACACCCGCAGACCACTGCGAAGGCGAGACCCGCGGGCCTGGAAAGGGAGGGCAGCTCCGGAACTCCACACCTCGGCTCTCCCCGACGTGACCGTGGGCATCTTCCTGGGCTCCGGCCGGTCCCTCCTCAGGGAAAATGGGACCATTTCTGGGTCGCCTCCCAGCGGCGGCTGTGAGGAACAAGCAAGGCCGGGCGCAGAGTAGGGGCTCCAGGGAAGGTGGGCGCGGCGAGCAGGAGTCCTACTGTGCGCGGGGCGGCGGCGCCCCGGCCGCTCCCCTCCCCCTCGAACGCCCCCCCCCCACGCCCGCCCCGCGCCCCCGCCCCCGCCCGCCCCCGGCCCGGCCTGGCTCAGCGGCTGCAGGCGGGGCCGACCGCACTCGGAGCCCGAACCGGAGCCGCCGCCGCCTAGGGCGCTGGGTCGGCCACCGGGACACCGGAGCGGACCGCTAGGCTACCGCCGCAGGTCAGGGTCGGGCTGCCAGGGGCGGTCGGGGCAGCGGCGCCGGGCGAGGGCCCGTGGACGGAGGGGTTCGCTGAGGGGCGCGGGGCCCCGGAGGGACCCGCGCTGAGGCGCGCTCCGAGGGGCAGGGGCCGACGGGCTCTCGGACGGAGGGGCCCCGGGCGGACGGGTCGTGGTCCGAGGGCACCGGGGCTGACAGGTCCCGGCCGAGGGTCGCGCCCTGAGGAGACGTCCCGGCGCAGGGCTAATACACAGGCGGCGGAGGGCACGGGCTGCGCGCGGGGCGCGCGGGGGAGAGCGGCGGTCCGCGCCGGCAACGCAAGCCCGTGCGCTCCGCGCGGCCGTGACGGGCCCTTCGGCGCGCGCCTGACCGGGGGTCTGAGAGAACCTGGGTCTTCGAGCCCCGGCGAAAGTGCGCAGGGTCCGAGCGCTGCTCCCGGGGTACTTCGGGGCCGGGCACGGGATCCCGTGCGGGTGCGTCCCGCGGCGACGTAGTCCGGCTCCAGCACCCAGACAGTGACCATTGCGGGGTCGTGGTGACAGTTAAGTTAGGGGCGCACTTGGGGGTCACCCAGCCTAGGTGCTCTTAAGCCCTTTGCTGGCGGTGAGCCGAGTGGAAGGGCCGGGGATGGGGGCTGGCTTGCCGGAGGGCAGGGGATGGAGAGCGCGGCCCCCTCCCACCCCCGCAGTGGTCGGGAAGATGGCCTGCCGGCGCCTTGGTTCCTCCACGTGCCAGGCTCGACTCCTGCTCTTCGGAGCCTGACTGGGGTAGGTGGAGGTAGGGCAGCTTAACCGAAGTCTCTGGTCCCTCCGTGTAAGGGTTGGAAAGTGGGTGTGTATTTGTGGTACTTTCTGTCTCGGTATTTGGGGAGGAGCCTGAGGTAAGGAGGCAGAAACTGGGAGTAACCTATCTGCTGGTTTTATATAAGGTCACTTGTTAGGTAAAGAAGGGGCCTTTACCTCTGCTGGTGATCAGAAGGCTGCGTTTCTAAATTCTTAACTCCCATTGCTTAGGTGAGTCGGCTTCTGTAACTGCACTTTGTTGAAATGTGTTGGTGATGCGTCCCAAATTTGCAAGATGATGATCATGATGATCGTGGTGATGATATTATATCGTTACTATTTTGTTGTGTTCTTGTTTTACCGCGAGAATTTAATTCACTTGGGTCTGAGAATAATGGTTGGGAAAATAGTGTCAATTATTTTAAGAAGCATAAAGTAAAAAAAAAAAAAAAAAACGGTCTGTCATGAAGAAGCTGAAGTTTTCTTCTTTTCCTTTCAAAATTGCGGTCAAAATGTAAAATTAATTTGTATAGATCATCATCTGAAAACAAAACCAGGCAAGATGACTGAGTTGTATGAAAAACTCGATTTTAAAGTACACTATTTTCATGTTAACTTTTTATCATTCATGAAACAAATTGTAACTGGAGTTATTGAGAGAGCAATGACTGACACCCTTTAGAAGGACCTGGGCAGTTCTTGTCAGATCCCAGGTATTCGGTGGCAGTCTTCTTGTTCATAGCTAAGTGATCAATCGCTGACTGAAAACAGGACCTCCTGATGGTCTAGATGATTTAGAAAACCCTTTTGGAATAGAGACTGACATAGACACTCATTGCAGCTTCTTTCTAAAGAAATACCTTCCACTCCTATGAAAGTTCTGTAGAAAATACTCAGAGATGCTACCAGTTAGCTTTTGCAGTGATATTTCCAAAGATCTTTTTCAAGTTTGAAAACAATTTTTGTGTTGTCTGTTTTCAATCAGATTCACTCTGAAGTTTGTACGGCACCATAGTATTCTTTAATATACAAAATTGTAAAATGAATGCTGTTAGCTAAAAAGTGAGGTTGGTTACAGAAGCATCCATTTTTGTCTTAATGTGTACTTCTCATCATTCTCCTTTATTTAAATTATAATGATATTTGACACTTCACTTGCCGATGATTATATCTTAAATTTAAAGGTCTTAGAATCAATTAGTGACCGACTGCTCAATCTTTTGCAAATCAGTGGAAGGGGGGGAAAAACCTGGTGATTTAATTTTTAAATCAGAACTTTTTCATGTTTAAAAGTTTGTTTCGTGCTTTTATGATAACTGCTATGAAAACATGGCATCAGTGAAGTATAAAGTTTTGGAGAATTCCAGGCTAAGTTTTTTGGGCACTTTTTTTTCATTCTTTTAAATTTAAAAGGATATAATTTCTTTTTTTAATTAAAACTAAAATATCCACCAGCGTCATATTCTCTATTAAACTTAGAATACCTTGAAAATAGTTTTGCAATTGGCATTTTTAATAATTAAATACACTATTTTCTTTGAAGGGACTACTTTCCTTACTGTTCGTTTCTTTGTATATTTTTCAGAACTACATTTTAAAAACCATTAAATTGTAGTTTTTAAAAAATCACAATACTAATTCCAAAATCCCTGTGACATTAAAGTTGTATTGTTCCTGTGTATTAAAATTTATACAGAGAAAAAAAAGTATGACTTTAGGATTATGCATTAGAAATAATACATTACTGATCACAGCTAATTGCTCTTAGTAAGTTATATGACTATAAACAAATGCTTATTTTTCTCTTCTGTAATTCTCTGAAAATAAGGATGTTTGCCACTAACCCTAATTATCAAGATCATTTTGTATTCGAAAGCTGTGTGAGTGGCACAGCTGTGGAAGCATACACAGGTATTAATAATACATTTCATTTAGTTTTCAAATTGTGAAATGGTTTTTAATAACAGGAGACTTTCATGAAAACAATATTAAAATAATACTTTACAAATGTTTTATATATCCTGGTCTATTACTTTCTCTTGTTTCCTAGGATTTATATATGTCCAATGGGTAGGACAGAAAATGTTGGTCATTCTAATTTGTGGGTGTTCTGCTCATTTCACTGTCACTTGAACTTAGAAACATAATAATGCCATAAGGTGTGGCAAATATACCGGAAGAACTTTTTGGTCTCGTAGGATAAATAAATATCAGCTGTAGAGGATTTTTTTTTTAAATCACTAATCGAGAAAACTTGTTATGTCACCAGTCTATAGGCGTAAACATATGCCCCCTGACACCTTCAAAATTGTTAAAGTGAATTTCTAACTTGCTTTTCTTATTTTTCCTAACAGATCTCCTCATGAGGGTAGCTGACCTCTCTTAAGGCCCTGTCCCTTTCTCTCTTAAGGCCTAAAAGCAACGAAAAGGGCAGCGATTTAAAATGCTTATTACAAAGGTCCTTTGAAACCGATCTAATTTGACTCCACAAAAGTACAGTAAGATCTGTAAATAACCACCTTGCTAGCATAGATAGCCCCAGTATATCAACATTCAGTTAGCTTCATAGCCTTCTAGATAAAATTTTCAAATTGAAGATTATTTGTAACCTTCCTCGGCTTTGTCGTTTACTGTTTGTATTGTATCACAATACAGAGGTAGGCTTGGGGGAGTTATATGGCATATCTTTTGAAGCTTATTTAATAAAAATGTCATGTTTTAATTTTTATTTACCTACAGTACTTAAGTAGGTTCTTGAAAGGAAATCAGCTCAAATAAAATAGACCGTATTTTGGGGAAAACTTTTGGAGATGTTAAGACAACAGCTATCCCCGATAATAGTATATACTTAAATTATTTTTTTATTTTAAAAAACAGGTTTATGTATTCTTCGTATTTTTCTTCAACAGTCAATGCACACCTATGTTTTAATAACAGATATTTAATTCAGAATGTGAATGTTTACATTTTTAACCATTTTAATTATTATAGTGAGGCAAGTCACTTATCCATTCTAAATCTCCATTTCCTAATCAATGAAATGGGAAAAGTATTGCAATTATTGTTCTGTGCTCTTTTTTGGTATGACTTTAAGACTTTATCAGCAAACCTGTGTATCTTAAATGATATGACCTTGGCCCTGAATTTAATTGAGCTAATACTTTTCCAACTATTTAGTTCACCCTAGTATTAATTTTGAGATTATTGTTAAGAATAAAGTGAAGATAATGCTTGCCATGTGGTGATCGATTTATAAAATGTTTCTGAAATGAAAAATTTCATCATTATTCAGCTTAAAACTGTATTTCCTATTCTCTGGTGACTTCAGACAAAAATCAGCCTAGGAATCATTTTTGTTTTACTGATAATATCTCTGTGAGTCCTGTGTAGACACAGTGTATATCCTTTCGTGTCCGTTTCTATGTCTAATGCGTTTAGAAGGTGCAGGCTGTGCTTTTATTTGATAAAGTTCTATTCTTTACATATTTTTATGGTGCACCCTGTAAATACTTAATGTGTGTTTGTTTTTTAGTGAGGCCTATGATCCTTCAGATCAAAAGACATTTTAGTATCGCAGCTTAAAGACTACATAGTGGCTGTGCTTGTCATAAAGCTTGGGGCTCTTTCTAAGAAACTGCAGCCAAAAAATAGACTTTTAATGGCTTGAAAAGTGAATCTGCCTCCTAGGAACCCAACAGTTTACTAGTAGGGACTCACTGGAAAAGCATATAATTAACTGTGCATCATCCAAATAATAAATTTTAAATTCTCCTTATGGATTGTTAAGTAATCCATTTTATCGTCTCCTTTGCAAGCAAGTAAGGGCCTTGGTTCCAGGCCTGAACCCCTCACCCTGTTCCCTGAGTATGCAGCTACAGAGCCCAAGTGGGGACCTAACTCAAAGGATGGGGGAGCAGAAGTCAAAGAAAGGCTTAGGCCAGTGCTTGTAGATGAGTGTTCCATGTTTTCAGTGGCTTCCCCTGTGCAGGTGGGGAGTGGGGAGCAGCCCTCATTTCCACTCTCTTCACATTCTAGTTTGGCTTTCTCACAGCCATTGCTATACCTTCAGCTATTCCAGCGACCAGGCCATTCTCAACTTGAAAATCTTTGGAGGGACGGGCTGCAATGAGATTGTTTTCTCTACTGTGATTTCTCAGATGTAAAGGAAAGAAATGAAGTCATCAATTCATGTACCATGAATCATTTGCAATAGAGATTTAAAACCTTACAGGGAGGATTTACACTCAATCCTGTAGTAGTTTAGTTCAGTTTGCTTCAGTGTCTTGTTTAAGAAGCATTTTTCTTCCACTTCACTGGTTTTTAGAAAATAAATTCATTGCCAGTTTTAACTGATTTTTTAAGGAGCACTTTAATTTGTGGACTCATCTAGGAGAATTGTGATGTGTGGATAAGCCTCTCTGAGACAGATTTCCTGACCTTCTGGGAAGAGTTCAGATTAGCGCAGACCTGGGGTGAGAAGTCTGCACAGTTTACCGCAGATAAGGAGAAGGTAGATAGGAGGAAGAAAAGTAGGGAAATACCCTGAGTGGGAGTGTAAGAGATCTGTGTGTGGGTTGCACAGTAACTGTACAGACACCTGGATGAAAGGGTTGGTTTCTAAGAATTTACCCTGCCCCTCGGTGACATCATAGACTTTTAGGACAGCTTTAAATTCTAAAGTTGCCACTTAGCACCGTTTCTCTCTTGGGCTCTATAAGTTGCTTCAGGAGAGGATCTGGGAAAGTGAATGCAAAGAGGATATTCTTATCCTGCGTGTTTAAGGAGTAACAACTATTCCTTTACAGTGAAGGCGATGGGGAAACATACCTATCAGACTGCCAGGGGCAACGATGAGGTGCTGGAAAGAACTCCTTAACCTTGACCCCACCCCACTGGCCTTCATTTTGCCGCTAACACCATCTGTGTCCTTTGAAAGTTTGGAGTCCACTTGCAAAATGCCAATATTTCCAGCAGGGTTAATTCTTTAAGACATCCTCAGCAAAAATTTGAGAGGTTAGCTCCTGGTTTGCTTGCTACCTGCAAACAAGGCTTTTAAGGAATAGTAAACACACTTGGAATTTGAAAGAGGGGATCAGGAGAAGGAAAAATAAAATTAAAGTGATTCATGTCCCCAGTTTTCCATAAACCAACCTTCATGAAACCAAATATGAAAATAGCCACTTGAAATAGCCGTGATAGGAAGGAACATGTTCTCCCACACATGCATTTGTTTTTCTCTTAAAAATCAACACACGAGAATTCCCTGGCGGTCCAGTGGTCAGCACTCTGTGCTCTCACTGCCAGTGGGCCCAGGTTTGATCCCTGGCCGGGGAACTAAAATCCCACAAGCTGTGTGGTGCGGGGGGGGGAAAAAAAAAAATCAACATGCATTGTAATTCTTCCTTGAACCATTTTTTTCCTTCAGAAAAACAAATTGCCATTGCTAAATGTCAGTTTATCCAAGAAATCTTATCAGATTTAAGGCCAGGAGTTAGTTGTTGGTTAATGTAATTAGATATCTGAATATTACCTCTCGCTATGTCTTTTCTCTGTGACGTTAAACAAATTATGTAATCTCTTCATGAGTTCTTCCAGACGTTTAAAGTAGCTTTCTAATAGGTTGAAATGAGAGGAGTCTTTCAATCATGTCATAAACAGTATGCCAAAGACATACAAATAATGCCTAATACTTTGGCAGATCCACAGATCACAGAATTTTATACCTAGTTTATTTTGCCTTTTATTTTTTTTGCCAAAAATAGTTATGGGAAGCCAACATGTATCTGATAGAAATAGAAGCTTAGCAGTCACCTCAAAAACAAGTTCATTAATTCTGTGAATCAGCTGATAGGCAGTGTTTAACAAGTATAGGCCACCCTCATGGCTATGACTAAGCATACTGCTTACTTGTCATTCACTTTTCCGCGGTGTTACTGAAGTCTGAATCTAAATCAGAGAATCCCCAAGTCTTACTGTACTCAATGTTGTTCTTTTCTGTCAGTTGATAATTACCTGGGTTTTGTAAACAATGTTTAGATTGTGTACGGACAAGTACTTATAGAAAATCTTTCTCTTTTTTATATGGTGGATGGAGTTAGGAAAGAGAACAAACACATGAATGGTATATATATATAAATGAAGAAGATACTGTAACAAATTATTTGCATATGTTAGTAAAATCCAGAAGAGTGAAGAAAACACTCAGGCATTTGCCATTGTACGATTACTACATGTTTTCCTAAAGCATTTGGAACTAATTAGAAATACCCTGGCTTTATTTAAAGGGAATATAATATATTTTTAAACTTTGTTTTCAACAAGGTCCAAGTTTGTTGACTTTTAGGACTAGAGCAGTGCAATGTTTACAAAAACAGAGTATTAATTTCTTGAAGCAGGTACTAACTGGTTTTATTCCTTTTTGTATCTCCAGCACATAACATGGTACTTATTAGGCACTTAATACATGATTTTAAAAGAATAAAGAAATAATATAAAGTGTGGTCCTTGGCCCAGCAGCATCAGTGTCATCTGGGAACTTGGTAGAAATGCAAATTCTCGGGCCCCACCCCAGACCTACTGAATCAGAGTCTCTGGGGATGGGGCCCGGTAATCTGTCCCTTAACAAGCCCTTCAGGGGATTCTCACGTGTAGTGTTTGGAAACCTCTCACTCTAGGTGATCCTTGCATCCCATCTGAGAGCCTAGAGCCCAATGCTCTGCGCAGTTAATTTGGATTATTTTTAGTAGGCCTTACTTTTGCCTATAGTTAAGTCCCTTGCCATATTATCCTATTGGTAGACTCTCTTGAGGTCATCCTGTAAAATTACCTCTGTTGGTTTGGCATTTTATTACTAAGAGAAGCTCAGACTTGTTTTCAATAAGCTTGTGTCAGAGGCTCCCCGGCTCCCGTCTTAGTCCAAGCATCACTGGTTCCGCTTACCTTAGAATGGTTGCCACGAATCCTGAGTCTCCAAGTTCAAAGACTGGATTTTATAAAATCTCTGAGGATGATATGGCCCTAGAGGACCCACATTAAACAGACTTACAAGATATGGATTTGTAAACTTCAGTTCCAGTTTAATAACAGTAGAAAATGTGTCAGTCCTAGCGATTGTTGATGACAGTTTTTTTTAAATCCTAAAATTCTGTAATTCAGGAATTGAAGAAACTTGTACTCTTATGTGTAGCTGATGTCACTGTCACTTAGTTCCGCCTGCTAAAAAAGCAATTGGGCAAGATATTGCACCCTCTGCTGCTATACCCTCACTTCTGAGATTTTTTTCCAAAGAAATGTAGGACATAGGACAAGCCACATACACAAAGACCTTCATGTGAACATTGTTACAGGAACCAATATTTGGAAATAACTATTCAACAGCAGGGGAATGGTTAAGTAGATTATGGTGTAATCACTAGGTGGAATGTTATGTAATTATCAATGACAAATTAGAAAACTAGAGCAAACCTGAAAAATATTTTTAAAAAAGTAACATAAAGAATGTATGTGCACCATTGATTGCAACCTTATATAAACATGTATATATAAAGTCTGGAAGGGACTATACAAAAATTATGACAGTTATATTAAAATAGTGAGGTATTGGGGCTTCCCTGGTGGCGCAGTGGTTGAGAGTCCGCCTGCCGATGCAGGGGACACGGGTTCGTGCCCCGGTCCGGGAAGATCCCACATGCCGCGGAGCGGCTGGGCCCGAGATCCATGGCCGCTGAGCCTGCGCGTCCGGAGCCTGTGCTCCGCAATGGGAGAGGCCACAGCAGTGAGAGGCCCGCGTACCGCAAAAAGAAAAAAAAAAAAAAAAAGTGAGATAGGGAGGGCTTTTTGTTTTTATATTTTTCTCTTTTCCAAAGTTTAGCCAGTAATATAAAATTACGTCTATAATTAAAAGCCTACATTTATTGCTTTTTTTAAGTATGTCTATGACGCTGATCAGTAAAGATCAAGCAAAAAGTAAATTAAACATTGAGAACCCCTCTAGCTTTTTTATTCCTTTAAAGACATCGACGATAATGTGAGACACTACATGAATTCATTGCTGTTATACCCAGTTTTATTTCATACATAATTTTACTTCATATATTGGGCTTCTCTGTACTCTGCTGGACTTGCCTGTATTTGGGTGGAAAAAACATCCCATCTTTGTCACAGCCTCTTAATTTTCTCAGCCATACATAAGGTTTGATTTTGTTGATTTCTTTGGGCCTGTGCACTCTTTAATCTTTAGCATACACCAACAACCAAGCTTTTTTTTAACAGTGGTTTCCAGAGCTATTTTATTTTCAAGCTCCTCCCCCTTCTAAGTCTTTTTCTAAAAAATATGTATATCTATTATGGGGTTTTTCCCCCTAAAATTAAATAACCTCAGGATAGAGTTATTTGTCTTCTAACTCTTGACAGAATACTGAACTTATAACCATAAATAGCTGATGGAGAAGCACATGAAGGTAAACTTCTACTACAAATGGTCATTATGAGACCTTGATGTAATTTGTGATCATAATTTTTAAAATAACAAGAGCTTTAAAATAGCAAATGAGTAGAGGTTTCCCAAAATCTTGTCAGACCTCTGAGTGAACACTGTAAAAGAGATATATTTATACATATACACACAAACACACACCATACACAGCAATATATATATGTGTGTGTGTGTGTGTATACAATACACATACACAGAGCAATATCCTTTGAATTAATTAATTTTTCCTTTTTTCTGTTGCATTGTTCTAGAAATCCCAAAGGGAATATTAAGTAGTTTTGCCTTTGACCCAGATTACAGGTTACATTTTTCTTGTCACTTTCTTTGGAACTTCTTTTGAGAAAGTTATATCAGTCTGATGTCTTTGGAATAGTCTTTATCTAAATGAAAACAAAGTTTTAAAAGCTTTTTAGAAACTTTATATCAGGGATACTAAAGTAATATTTCTCTCTTCTTTTGCCTCCCCCCAACCCCCCCTGCCCCTACCATTTCTGATGATTTAATTCTCAATACAGCCCAAGGCAAACCTCAGCTAACAAAACTCAGTTTATGGCTCTCAGAATTTGTGGGTAACACAAACTTGGCGATGATACCCCCCCCCAGAGCAAATCTGAGAAGAAGCTCCTTTTTAATGAAGACTTAACTTCTTCAACCAAAATCTGTTGAGTTCCTACTTTGTGCAGAGAGCTGTTTTAGAGAAGGAGGATAAAGCAATGAACAAGACAGACAAGTACATCCCTCCTGACGTTCATGAGTATTGTTATCTAGATTTAACAAGGATGTTAATGGGCGAGATGGTGACTAAGAGTAAGCAATAGCCTAATCCCTGCCTTGTGACCCGGCAGCGTTGCCAGGCCAGCCTGGAGCCAGGTGGCTGTCTTTCAGTTATGTGTGAAGTAGGGAAAAACCTGTGTCCTTGAATATTTTTCCTAAATCTCTTATTATTACGTATTTTAGATTATATGTATGTAGTATGTATCACACATAATGTATAATGTATTTACTATATTACTTTCTCCCTCAGTAGTAAAGTTTATTAGCAAAAGATGTAGGAATGCATCTTTTGTTAATAAGCTATTAACTATTCTTGAAAATCCAAATGATAGGGTACTTACTCACTTTGCAGAAGGGTTATTTATTTTATAATATTCTCAAAATGGATATATTTAAATGGTTAACTATCCAAGTGAATATAGTTCCTAACTTTATTTTCAAAAAAAAGTTATTTACACCTAACAAAAATGTAAAACAAATTTCACTGGGACTATCCCATTAAAGTGAATAAAAAAACACACAACTTTTTTCCCCTGGGAAATAAAGTTAGCTACTTACCTTTAAAAGTGTATTTAGAACTTTTACATATCTGGAATATAATATTTGAGTAAAGGGAGACCCAAATCTTATTTCAAATGACCATCCTTTGGTCAATTTAAGTATTATAGCTATTTCCAACTTCTATATTCACAGTCCAGTTGTCTGACTACCATTTCAGTTGTTTTTAAATTCGCAGAAAATATATTACTGACCACTTAGAGAGAAATCCTGAACAGCATGAAACTTTTGGGAAAAATAAGGAAAATAGATTTTGAAGGAATTTATATGAAGTTAAAAAGAATTTTTTCATATATAGACATGGAATATTAAAGTACATTTCAATGCAGATGTAACCAAAACCTTCAGATTTTACAGATTTGACCATGGTTTATTCAAAATCCATAAACGTTTATCAAATGACTGCTTGCTTTTCAGCACCAAATATCCTTATACAGGAAACAAAATCTGCCCACCTGGTGACACGGCCTTATAGATGGTGGGACAGGTGCCTTTCAGACCGGGTAGGGGAACCAGCAGCTAGCACTAGGCAGGCAAATAACCACACAGTGAAAGCTGAGAAAATAATTAAGTGATGGGAACACAGCGTATTGACATCATTGTGTCTTTAGGCCATATCACGATTCCTGTGTATTTGTTTTTTTGTTTTTTTGTTTTTTAATGAAGTGCAGCCATTCTGCCCATCCCCAACAGATGGTGATGCCTTTTTAAAAAATATTTATTTATTTATTTATTTATTTTGGCTGTGTCAGGTCTTAGTTACGGTCCGCGAGCTCTTTGCTAAGGCGTGCGGGGTCTTTCATTGCGGCGCAGGCTCTTTGCTGTGGTGCGCAGGCTTCTCCCTAGTTGTGGCGTGCAGGTTTTCTCTCTCTAGTTGTGACGCACAGGCTCCAGGGCGCGTGGGCTCTGTAGTTCGTGGCACACGGGCTTAGTTGCCCCGCGGCATGTGGGATCTTAGTTCCCTGACCAGGGGTCAAACCCACGTCCCCTGCGTTGGAAGGCAGATTCTTTACCACTGGACCACCAGGGAAGTCCCAATTCATGTGTATTTGACCATGCCTGCTAGAACGACCTCCAATCCTCACAAAATACAGCGCATATACACAATTATTTTGTTCTTATTATGCATGTTAAGCTTTAAATGTCAGGTTGATTTCCTTTGTCATACAACATGTGTGTGAAATATTTACCCTGGCCACCAGCTTTTGAACTCAGAAAATGCAAACTAACTTTAATCTTAGCTGAAGTAAAACATAATTAGAAGTCAGATCTACTCTGAAATGTAATTTTATGCGCTCCAGATTCTGTATCACACATTGTATTTGCTGCTTGTTTGCTGTCAGGTCTTTTAAGTTTTATGTGCAAGTTCTGTGTAAACAAAATTGTGAGTTCCTAGAGAGTAGGAATGAATGTTGTAATTCTTCTTATTCCACTTACATATATATGCCCTGCATACCTTCCCTAATTCACAGCCTACAGTACAGGGGACTTGGGCACATTATCAGTACTTTATAAGTACTTTAAACTTGGTTGGAGATCAAGGACAACTTTGTGCTTTTTCAATGTGGGATTCTCAGTGCTAGTGTTTTCTACATGTTTAGGGAATTCCCTAAATTACTCTCTAAAATGTTTATTTCTATTTTATTTAACATTTTTCGTAACACATAATGATATGAAATTAATGCCAGAAGAAATTTCCATTTTGCTCTTCTAAAGCGGGCAAAATGGGATATGAAAGGGAAAAAAATGTTAATTATAGCCTTCAGCATTCTAGGTTGGATCTTTTACTTGTTCTGGTCAGAAGAACAGGTTTTAAATGGCCTAAGGGCCAGAGCACTGTTTTATTTTCTTGCTTGGAGGCTTCCAGTGGCAACTGTAACAAATTCTGTTTAGTACTACAGCTGGAAAAAAGTTCATAAGGATGTGTGATACGAGATGTTACTTCGACTTACTACTCATGCACAAAATAAAACCAGTTCCCTTTCAAACTTTTTGGCAATTGTTAGATAAAACACTACATAGTTTTAACCTATTCATTTGTTTTTAATATATAAAATAATTATACGCTTAGCGATTTCATGTATGAATCACAAGTATTACCATAATTGTTTCACAGTTAATCTCCTTTTACAAGATAGATACACACTTATGAGCCACTTCAAATCAAAAATACCAGACAAAGGAACTGATGTACATATAAAAGCAAAGCAAATATATGAACCTTTTTTTATGTGGCCTTGTGACATCTCTGCATGCCCGCTTTTCTCAGTAGACCTTCATCTGTGCTTGTAGAACGAAGGTAGGAGTCTCTTAGCAAGAGATCAAGGCAGGGAATTTGCACCCTCTCCACCCTTGGGCACCCTGCCATCATCTTCCTGCAGCCACACCTGTGCATCTCCTACCAGAGCAAAGAGGTGACCCGTACCCATACATACAACACTGAGAAGCACAATGGCAGGGAGGAGAGCATGATAGAAGGAAGGATAAGAACTGACATGGGTTTGAAGCTCTCTCTCACTGATGGTCAAGACTTCACTTTCCTTAACTTGCTCCTCATTCATAAACATCCAGACACAGTGAGTTGCATACAGTTTCAGTAGGTTCTGGGCACAAAGGGAGACAGCACAGCTCCTAGAACTAGGAGTTTATAATCTACATGAATCAAAAAGGGGTAACGTTGAAGCAGTTAACCAAAAATTCAAAGCACTATGTGATTAAAGACTAAACTAAAGAAGGCAGAAAACAAGCACTACGAAAATTCAGAAAATGACGAGACCCGTGTGGAGTGGAGGGTAAATCCAGGGAAAGCCTGTAGAGGATATGGGGGTTGGACTAGACGACAAAAGCTGAGGGATTGACAGGGTAACCTTAAGAAAAATGGCTTTAAAAATATACAGGGAAAGCTTCCCTGGTGGCGCAGTGGTTGAGAGTCCACCTGCCGATGCAGGGGACACAGGTTCGTGCCCAGGTCCGGGAATATCCCACATGCCACGGAGCGGCTGGGCCCGTGAGCCACCGCTGCTGGGCCTGCGTGTCCGGAGCCTGTGCTCCGGAACGGAAGAGGCCACAACAGTGAGAGGCCCACATACTACAAAAAAAAAAAAAAAAAATATATATATATATATATATATACACACACACACACACACACAGGGAAAGAAACAGAAAGGAATCCAAGTACGATTCTGTTAATATGAAATACCCAGACTAGGCAGATCCGTAGAGATAGAAAGCAAATTGGTGGTTGCCAGGGTGTGGGGGGCAGGGGGAGTGACTGATGGGTGCAGGATTTCCTTTTGAGGTGAAGAAATGTTTTTGAACTTGATAGAGTTGACAGTTGCACAGCTTTAAGAATGTACTAAATATCATTGAATCACACACTTTAAAATAGTTAATTTTAAGAATGTGAAATTTTACCTAAAGGCAAAAGAAGTTCAGGGCTTGCGATGGCCTAAGAGGAGGGGGAAAGAATTTCCAGTGTAAGAAAATGGAGCCTGGACTAGTAGAATAAGCGTGTGTTGGGGGGTCGTTTTGCAGAGATCGTCCCATTGGAAGTGGGTAGTGTGTCTGTGTGAGGAGTGAGAAACGTGATTGGAGATGTAGATTTCAGGTCAGATGAGAGTGGGTCTGGAATGTAGGCAAAGGAGTGTGGGTTTTATCTGGTAAGGAGTGTTGAGATTCCAGGTCTTGAGGAGAAGAGTGAGATGATTTAATCAGAAGATTAATTTGGCAGTAGTGTGCAGGGCAAGCAGCTAGGAGGCTATCGCAAAATCTGGACATCACATGAAGAGGGCCTGTCGGAACAGAGAGAGAGAAAGTGAGAGGGATGTTGCGAAGCAGTGAGTGGCCTCTGAGGACAGTTTAGGCACTGATGTGCTCCACACACACTCCTAGTTACTGACTTGGCACGAGGTAAGTGCAGATTTGAGGATAAGCATTTATAAATGTTTATATTAGAAAACAAACTTACGGTTACCAAAGGGGAAAGGGGGGGATAAATTAGGACTTTGGGATTACTAGATACAAACTACTGTATATAAAATAGATAACCAACGAGGACCTACTGTATAGCACAGGGAACTATATTCAGTATCTTGTAATAACCTATAATGGAAAAGAATCTGAAAAAGAATATATTTATGTATAACTGAATCACTTTTCAGGTGTACACACCTGAAACTAACACGGCACTGTAAATCAACTATACTTCAATTAAAAAAAAAAGAAATGAAAAACATCATTAATGGAAAAAAAAAGTTTATATTCTCATGACATTTAGGCACATGGTTTTACATTTTGTAAAAGTATCCACAACAGATTGAAAAAAACAAATGCCTTCATCCCAGTAGAGCTTCACTCCCCTAAAGGACAAATGGACTGGACTTACTGACTGGGTCCTATAAGGGTAGTCATCAGCCATTTACTCATTTTTATGGCTCATTTTTATGGTACTTTACTCTGTGCCACGTGTCGTGCTGGCTCCGGACAAGAGCAGTGACAAGGCAGACTGGTCCCTTCCCTTATGGAGCTCCTGGGTCATAGACAGCCCTTGTCGAAGGATTGCTAGAAATTAAAGGGAGGCATACATGAGCTCAGTGTAAAGAAAAAAAGAGGCATGTACCACAGTGTTCATTCCAGCACTATTTACAATAGCCAGGACATGGAAGCAACCTAAGTGTCTATCGACAGGTGAATGGATAAGGAAAGAATTCTAATGACTACAGTTGTCCAACGTGGGGAAGGCTGCCTTGTGAGGAAGTAAGTGCTTTTGTCAGTAGAGATTCATGCAGAATCTGAACGGCCATCTGTTAAGAAGTCTTGTTTGATAGAAGAAATGAATTAGGGAGCTTATAAAGTCCCTTCCAACTTTAAGCTGATTTCCTGTTCTACAACATTAACTTAGAGAACATATTTCTTTCTCTTTTTTTAAATGAAAGTGTAGTTGATTTACAATATTGTGTGTTTCGGGTGTACAGAGTAGTGATTCAGCATTTTTGCAGATTGCATTCCTATTTCTTTCTTAATTGACCATATTGGAACACCAATGTGTACGACCATTTTCATCATACGGGTAACTACATTTCCTAAATTTGAATGCAAATTGGATTTTTAAACATATCTGTGCAGTTAGTTCCACAGTTCTTTTTAAAGAAAGTACTGTTCCCTAATGCCTTCTCAGCGTTCATTTATTTCCAATTGTCATATTTGGAGTAAGTTCCTCTTCCATATGATGTTTTTCACAAGCAACGTGAATTTCTGCAGAAGTGAGTTATGTAAATCACAGGCTGCTGACGTGATTCTAAATCATTTGTTCAATGTAACGCCAAGGTTGAACAAGACCAGGCATGGCTACCCATTTGGGGAATGTCTTTGGGATTCCATTTTGATGTGGGTGAAAGTTCAAATAACTTTTATTATTCAACTTATTTCACTTAGTTATTACAGGCTTCAACATTTTAGCAGCTAAAATCATCACAGATTAATTGTACTTGGGAAGATCCAGAGAACTCGACTCCTATAGGAGTGATAGCCTTACCATATTTGGGGGGAAATGCTGGAATGCTTTTAACTTCAATAAGGGACATGATTTTCATAAGGATTGGTTTAGTGCCAATGGTATCTGGTGGAGAAAAACGTTAGCTGCAGAAGAAAAAATTCATTTCTCCTCAAGCCTAGTAGACAGTTTTGTTAAAATAGCTCATTTTCGTTGTGTATTATTGAAACAGCTGATATTTTTCATTATAATCTATGTAACATTTCAAACTGTTCCTAGAACAGTGCCTGGCATATAGTAGGTACTCAATAAATATTTTTTTAAAATTAATTAATTTTTGGCTGCATTGGGTCTTTGTTGCTGCGTGCGGGCTTTCTCTAGTTGCAGTGAGTGGGGGCTACTCTTCGTTGTGGTGCGCGGGCTTCTCACTGCGGTGGCTTCTCGTTGTGGAGCACAGGCTCTAGGAGCGCAGGCTTCAGTAGTTGTGGCACGTGGGCTCAGTAGTTGTGGCTCGCGGGCTCTAGAGCACAGGCTCAGTAGTTGCGGTGCACAGGCTTAGTTGCTCCGCTGCATGTGGGATCTTCCCGGACCAGGGCTCGAACCCGTATCCTCTGCGTTGGCAGGCGGATTCTTAACCAATGCGCCACCAGGTAACTCCCAATAAATATTTATTGAATATTGTTCATCGAACGTGGGGTGATGGTGGACAAAGCATTTCACGTGGGAAACTACTATTAGCACAGGCACAGAAGTAGGGAAAATGTGAGTTTAGAGAAAAACAGTTTGCTGAAGGCAACATCCTTATGTAATTACCGATGTGAACACTTTTTGGCTCAATAATTATGGTGGCTTCTTAATTTCTGCACAGTATTTAAAACACCAGTGATGACTTTCTGATGCTTGTATCCACAGTGAGCCGCTGAGCTAAAACAGGAAACGTCATTTCCTCTGACTCTGGTTTCGGAGCCTCTCCTCTCCCGTCTTCTTCCTCCTTGCTGCCTCCTGCCTCCCTCTGCCCCTCAATTCTTGCTCTAGCTCTGTTTTTATTCCCTCTTGTTCACACCTTTTTTTCCCCTTTTTCATTCTTGGTGTTTCCCATATTCTGTCTCTTTGTTTTCCTTCCTTTTCTACCTCTGTTTCTCTCCCTCCGATTGCCCTCTTCCTTTTCCAGTTTCCCAATTCCTAATATCTCTTTTTTTGGTTTGGTCCCTAACTATAGTATGGAAATGAAATGTATTTTAATCTACTAATCAAATAAGGAAGTAGGGATTTTTTTCTTTATTGAGGTATAATTGACGTAAAATTGTAAAGTATTTAAAATATACATTGTGGTGGCTTGAAATACATATGCAATGTGAAAGGCTTCCCTCCATTTGCTAATTAACATCCATCACCTTGCAACTCTCTCTCTCTGTCTCCGTCTTTTTTTTTGGTGAGAACATTTAAGTTCTGCTCCCTTAGCAAATTTTGATTATACAATACAGTGTTATCAACTATAGTCACCATGTTGTACATTAGCGATTTTTTACTCTGAATGTAACATGAGCAAAATGCTTATGTTGCTATTTCAGAGACAAAATAAAATTGATTATCACTTATAACTGGATTTCAACTGATTTTTTAAAAAATTAGTGAATCACTAATCCTCAGATTTGGAGAAGGGCATCAATAGACCTTAATTCATAAACTTTAGTAAAGCACAGTAGCTTGTTGAAATAATTCCTAATTGTCTTTAACAACCTTAGTTCCTCTTTTTTTCCACATGGTAGATATATCAGATATAGCATATGGATCCTTTAACACCATCTAATATTTTTTATTACATCTTTATTTACACAGTTACACAAGAGCTGGAATATTAGTCTGTTTTGTTCATTATCCCCAGTGCTTAGAACACTGCTAACAAATATCAGAAGCTCCACAAATAATTGTTGCCTTTTTTAAAAAATAAATTCATTTTATTTATTTATTTATTTATTTTTGCCGTACACGGGCCTCTCACCGCCGTGGCCTCTCCCGCTACAGAGCACAGGCTCCGGACGCGCAGGCTCAGCGGCCATGGCTCACGGGCCCAGCCGCTCCGCAGCATGTGGGGTCTTCCTGGACCGGGGCATGAACCCGCGTCCCCCGCACCGGCAGGCGGACCCTCAACCACTGCGCCACCAGGGATTTATTTATTTTTGGCTTCGTTGGGTCTTCGTTGCTGCACACAGGCTTTCTCTAATTGCGGCGAGCAGGGGCTACTTCGTTGCAGTGAGCGGGCTTCTTATTGCGGTGGCTTCTCTCATTGCGGAGCACGGGCTCTAGGCGTGCGGGCTTCAGTAGCTGTGGCATGCGGGCTCAGTAGTTGTGGCTCACGGGCTCTAGAGCGCAGGCTTAGTAGTTGTGGTGCACGGGTTTAGTTGCTCCGCGGCATGTGGGATCTTTCTGGACCAGGGCTCGAACCCGTGTTCCCTGCATTGGCAGGCGGATTCTTAACCACTGCACCACCAGGGAAGCCCCATAATTGTTTCTTTTTAATTTCAAATCTACCGTTTCATTCGACTTCCTAATCCTAAATAGGTATCATGAGTTTTGGGAGTAATATTACTCATTAGGATAACTTAGTTTATGATTGATTTATAAATGTAACCATAGGATTTCATGCTTAGAGAATGCTTTATTCCAGTTCAGTTTACACTTCAGTCTACTCCACAGTTTAAATCCTCAGCTAAGCTGTCATTTACCCATCCTTCTAAAGGACTCTTTCTTAATTATCTCAAGCACAAAAAAGTAGCCTAGCAATTGATAGTCATAGTTAATATTTACTGAGCACTTATTCTGTATCAGGCTCTATTTTAAGCACATTATGTACATTATCTCGTTTTATTCTTCCAACAAACTGTAAAAGGTATACACTATTATCTCTATTTTGCAGATGAAGAAACAAACACAGAGAGGTAAAAATAACCTGCCAGGCGATAAAACTAAGATTTGAACTCAAGCAGCCTGAACCCAGCCACCCTGTCTTGCACACTTTAGCAAGAGTCTAATTTTCCATTATGTAACTTGCCAGAGAATGAGATAACTCTACTCCATACTACCAGCACCATTCCACTCTACCCCATGCTACCAGCACCATTCCACACTTAACAATTATATCTACACGCGTGTAACCGTATTCAGATGTAACCATGGATTAGATCCAAGCTTTTAGTTGTTCTGGTTCACTGCAAATCCGTTTATGTGTCATGTAAGCGGTAAGCAACTTGAAAGTACTTATTCTGGTTACTTGTGACAAGGTAAGTTAGATCACCAAATCTTTACCTTATATTCAATTCAGGAACTCCACTGTCACTTAAAACCGACCACCCTTGGGAGATTCTTTATTTTCATTTTTCTCTTTCTCTTAAATTCCTCTTAATTCAAATGAAGTCATTTTACTTTGCCACCTCAGGATATAGGCGTCAATTTAATAACCAATTTTGTATGCATGTTGTAAAAATCTAGGGAAGGATGTGATTGGCTCATCTTGACTCTGGCTTCTAAGGGAATCAGTCAGCGATTTGCGGGGTTAGTGGGAGACCCATGTATTTAGTTCAATGGGATAAAACTTAGTCATTTGGGAGCGTTCATATACTTTCACCTTCCCCCAATGCACCAAAGAGAATTTTCATTTGACAGCACAAAACCCGTTTCCCCTACCCTTAGAAAAGTTGATTTTACAAGGTCAGTTCCTAGATTTTTGTGCTGAAGTATTGGAGAATGAGAAGAAAGGGTCTGGACGTGAAAAGCTGGAGGAGATTTAAGTTGCCCTATGTCATAAAGTGCTGGGAAAGAGATGAAGGAGAGATTATGACATTACTGGGCTGAGAATGGAGGAAGTGTTGAGTTGGGAGGGCTTTTGCTGAAGGTGACACTTCGGAAAGTGTGGGGTGTGAAAAAGTCTAAGGGAAGGGGGAAAGGGATGTGAGAAGTGTTGCCTATGGTTATGAACTGAGCTTCCTTGAATGTACTTTGCAAGGCTGGAGTAGAGATTAGAACACCTTTTCATCTAGCAGGGAGCGAGGAGTGGTCCAATATGTGTTGGATTGTGTGTCTTTAATTCTTCAGAGGGAGGAGATGGGTAGCCAGCTTAGGAATTGTTGAGTTTGAGGTTCCTGAAGAAACTCAGGGAGAGGTGTTCCCCAAAAATTGGAAATACAGATTTAGAAGTCTTGAGAGAAGACATGGTTAGAGATGAAGATTTGGAAGCTGTAAGCAAGTAGATATGTTTATGGGTAAGAGTGAGGCCAAGAAGGAACTTGCAGAACACATAGGATCGAAGAACTCAGGAGGAAGAGGTACCAAGAAAAAGGACTAACGTAGTAGTCATAGGGTTAGGATAAGAATTCAAAGTAACTGGTCACTAGGCAGCAAAGGGAGGAGACAGTTTCAAGAGTAGAGGATACACAGAATATCAAATGATGCAGAGACAGAGATGGCGGTGCTGGAGCCAGCTCAGACTGGCTTGTGAAAGTCAATTGTTAAATTTTGGGGATTTTTGTGAGCCGACTGTTATCCACAGCCATTGTTAAAAGTTAGATTGTATATACGAGCAGTGAAACAAGTTATGATAAAAACAGAGGTAGTAACCACACCAACTGCATTGCTTCCTGATTATTTTACATTGATGAGGTGTTGGTGTGGATTGCATCTGTGAGGTGGGGATACCATGTAATATGCTGCTGCTGCCCCAGCTCTGCCCGACTCTGCTGTCATGTTGATGGCCCTAAGTCAATCACCATGGGAGTATTTACACCACAGAAATTAGCAAACACTACAAACCAGAGCATTCTTCCTGCAAGGAGAGCCAGTTGTTAAACACTTACCAGCACACAATTGGGCAAATAGAATGAAAATCAAGAAAAGTCTAATGGATTTAGCAAGAAGGAGACCACCTGTCACTTTTGCTTGAGTTTCAGTAGAAGGGTGGGTGGCAAAAGCCACAGTGAAGTGGGTTAAGGAGTGAAATAACGGAAAGTGAGAAAAGAAATGCTCAAATAAGTTTGAGAACTAATGAGTTAAACAGCTAAGCAGATTGTTATTGTTGATACTGTTTTTTTTCTAATTGTGGGGCTTACTGAGCATATACAATGCTAATGTACTTTACTAACCTCCAAATGTGAACAACATGTGCAAATTCATCTTGTGGTGGAAGCTTTTCCATTGGAAAATCTTAAAGAATCTAGTTATCTATAGAACATATTTTGGGAGATGCTGCTGTAATATTTCACAATTAAGATGATATTGGTTGTAAGTTTGAGATTAATATTCTTGTTATTAAAGTTTCTTAGTTCTTTAAGGAAATATTTTCAAGAATGAATGTTGAATTTTATTGAGTATTTTCTTTTGTATTTCTTGAAATAGTCATGTGGTTTCTTTTAAAATTCAACCTAGTGCTGGAACACATTATTTTAATACGTATTCCAATATTAAATCTTCTTTGTCTTTCTGAGATAAATCCAACTTGATTATGGTGGTTTATTCTTTTAGTATACTATTGCATTCGTTCATTAGCATTTTATTTTTACTTGTAAGTCAATATTAATAAATGAGGTTTTTTTTTCTTGTTAGGTATCTTTCTTGTTAGGTTACCTTGTTAACTATTTTGTCTTGTTAGGTTTTGAAAAATTAATTTGGTCACTCTTTTTTTTTCCTACTCAGGAACAGTTTATGTGGCAAGAAACTTATTTCTTCCTTGAAAAAAATGTATCTGTAAAGTTATCTAGCCCCAGAGCTTCTTGGGGAAGCAAATCTTTGATAAGTTTTCAGTCGTTTTCATTTTTAATTATTTTCCTATTTCTTAAGTCAACTTTTACCATTTATACCATTTCAGACAAATGTAGTAAGTTTCCCTTTGGCTTGCATTATTATCTACTTAGATTCTGGTAAAAAGCCTATCTCAGATATTAAAAAGCTGGATGAGTAGAACAGACCCTGTCCAGTGTGGGTTTTGTTGTAATGTGAGGGGCTTGTCTGCTCTCTTCACAGCCTGGTTCTCTGGCTTATATTAATGAGTAGAAGGATTTAAAAACTAATGAATGTAAACCAGTCTGTATTTAACTGACCAGATGGGGAACATGAAAGAACTGTAATACTTGATATATACTGCCCCCAGAATGGATCTTGTTTCTGCCCTACTTACTATATTTTATGCCTGCAAACGGTACCTTCTATGGTACAGTGCAGTTCTGAATGGATACAGAAAGATTACTGATGTTACTGGGGGAGGGGGTTTTAGGAAAGGTTATAGATTCTGTCTGCCTTTGAAAATCACAGAAACTGGTCCAGTTTTCTGTTTGATCCAACTCTTAGGGCTACAAGCTAGGAATACATAGCAGTTTCCAGAAATCTTAACTTTACCTTGTCTCTTTCTTGCTGTCTATTTCTTAGTGAATTCATATGTATTTCAAAGAGAAATTGGAATGAGTGTCAAGAAAAGCTAGTATGGCTTAATCTTACCCTGTAGTCAACATTATTTAATTTTTCAGAGAGAGATTTTGCTCAAATTTTTCTTTATTAATACTCTTTCCTTTTGTTTTCACATATTTAAGCACTTTTTTGTTGACTTAAAGGTGAAAAAAGTCTAAATAGTAATCCATTATAAAGTTGTTTCTCATGCGCTATGCATGTTATATGTAATGGACAGGTTTGATGTGGGTACTCCTTTCATTTTTGACTAACAAATGAAAGAGAGTTTACATGGAGAGTAAACTGCTGTGATACAGATGAGCAGTCAAAAAGCAAAGCAGACAGGTCTAAAACCCTGACAAGCTAGCTCTTTCTATAGAAGAATATGCCCCATTATGAAAACAAAATTGTTACCGTATTGTTGAGTTCATTAGGAGGTTTTCAGTTTCCAAACAACAGTACTAAACAGTGTGAGTGAAACAAAGAATCAAACAAAATACATTGGGCTGTAGTTTATATTCTTTCAAAGTAGAAATAACAAAATGGGAAAACATTTTATATTCATGATCCACTACGGTACCCATGCATTGGGTAATGGAATAGGTTTTGCAAATTCCAGTGGAAAGGTGCAGCATTAAAAAAGAAAAAAAATTAGAATTTTGGGTAGGTTAGACTGTGCAGAATGTTGGGTCTGGATGTTGGGACTTTGAAGGCCCTGATGATAAGCCTTTGGCCCTGGGTACTGTTTTGTCTTTACGAAATGTACAGCTATTCTAGGATCCCTGAGCCCTTCGTAGGAGCCAAGGATACACATCCTTAGACCTTTGACATAGTTACTCGGATAATCTGCTCTCTGCATCTTCCTTTAAAAATCTGGTCCCCGTGAAATGTGCTGTATCTACTGTCCCTAAATGGTTGTGACGCTTTTACCTTAGGCTTAACAGCCATGTGCCCTTTAGAAGGAGTATATTTTCATAAATGTAATCTTTGCTGTGTATAAATTTTATCAGTCCTCTATCTCTTGACGTTACTAACCCTTTTAAAATCTAGTTTTTCTTAAGTCTGCCCAACGTAGGTGTCTTCATTAATTTGACATAAAAGATGGATGAGACAAAGGACCCTGACTCATGATCAGTGACAGAACAGGAGAGGAGGCAAAATGAATCTAATCCATGTCTCTTTAGGAAGATTCTCCAGCCCTGAATGGTTTACAAGTCAGTCTGTTGGTTGCTTCTAGAGAATACAAAGCATTCTAAGCTCAGGGACAGCCAACAGTCATGATGAAATCCAACAGAGAAAATACATTCATTTGTGCTTGTACATTTTGGTATCCTAGGTTGTCTAAGAATTTTGAATATGTGTGTATATTAAAAATCTTTTTTCTTTTTAATTGTTCAGATTTGAAAGAAGCCAACTTGAAGCCACAGACATACAAGAAGGCCATTTCCTTAAACAAGGGTTGCCCTTTAATGGTAGGTAAACTCAGAATTTATTGTACTAAATTTGTATTTAGAAAGGTCTCTTTTAAAGAACATGCAAATGCTTCATAGTATTTTATTGTAAAATTTCTTAGAGAGCTTTTATTTTGACTATCAGAATACTTTCTACTGTATAATTTACCAGTCAGTGGAAGGAAAGCACAGTAACGTATTTGACTAAGACAAAACGAAGATAGACAAAACAAAACAAACTTAGGGGTTGAGAAATAACACAAATCCTTAGAAATAAGTCTCAATACAAGTACATTATATTAGGTTCATGTGTTACTTGTAATTGAATTGAGAGAAAAATTAAAATATCTTTCCTGATTCTCTGTAGGCCATGCAACTCTGATCCCAGGTCACAAAGGAGAAAGTAGCTTAATTTATCCAATGCCCATGCCGATATACTTCATTTGGGGAATTAAAATCCAGTACTATAGTTATTTATTTTATTGTTCAAATTATTCCAGCCCCCAATGGCCAAAGCTGGAATAATTGGATAAATATAAATAATTTGATAGATATAAATATATATAATATCAAATATATTTGATAAATATAAAAAATTTTTTAAAAACTATAGCACTGGATTACAACCCCCCAAATAAAATATATGTATACATGATTCCATACTGATATAAATAAATGACTGAATGAATAAATTGAAGGACGAGAACTTTTCCTTACAGAAGAATTTAAATTAGTAAATGTTAAAGGAACAAGGGAGATGGAAAATTGCCATCAGAGAACCTCAGCAGCAGTTACTGCTACAGGCAGGACCCACTGATGAATACTCAGATTAGAAGGTGAAAGGAGGAGCAGAATATGGACAGAACCTCCAAGCATCTCCCTTTAAATATTTATTAGTTACAAAGAGAAAAGTAGTAAGTTTAAGCAGAAGAATCCTGGCAGACACCACTTTAACCAAGTGATCCAGGTTAATAGGTTAATATCTACAGTACTAAGACATATTGAGCTTATATACCCCCAAAAAGGGCACATCAGGTCTTCAGTATTCTTCCCAAACATTCATAACGACAGTTGCATCATGAGAAAATGTTAGGCCAATCTAAATAGAGAGACATTCTACAAAATACCTCACCAGCATTCTTCAACAGCGTCAAGGGCATGGAAGACAAGAAAAATCTGGGGAACTATACATTAAATTATGTGCACTTTTCTGTATGTCAACTATACCTCAATAAAGCCACTTTAAAAAAAACAAACAAAAGGAAAAGAAAAGACTGCGGAACTAGAGGAGATGAGGAGCAATGGCAACAAAATGCAATATGGGATCCTGGATTGGGTCCTGGAACTGAGAAAGGGCATGAGTGGAAAAACTGGTGAAATCCAGATAAAGCCGTTTATAGTAGTGTGCCAATTTTCATTTATTAGTTTTCCTCATTGGGCTGTGGTTGCAAAATGTTAACAGTAGGAAGCCCGGTGAAAGTGACGTGGGAATTGTCTCCAGTATCTTTGCAACTTTTCTGTAAACCTCAAATTATTTCAAGATGAAAAGTTCTTTAAAAGTTACATTGGAGTCACTCAGTAATCATCCTCGTTAGACTTTTACTGATTTTTAGAGTGAGTTTCTGTTTGTTTGCCAACCTTAGAACATTCTTCTCATAAAGGATACTCCTTGAGCTGTTTCTTAATCCTGTCCATACACAGAGCCATCCTCACCTCCACAGCTTTGCTCTCCACTTAGTTCTCCAGCCACTCACTTCCAGCCCCCAGAAAACCTGTGAGTGGGGAAAAAAACCCACTAGGCTCTGAGTCCTCACAGAGCACCTCTGAGCAAAATTTTTAGTTGGTGACGGTCAGGGTGTGATTTCAGTGTTCAAGTGTTTAGATTTCATTCATGATCTCTTGGTCCACCAGTCTTCTTTACCCAGGACAACATTTGAACAAGCACTTAGAATTAGTAGCCTTGTATTTGAATGGTGAAGATGAGAGAAGGTCATGCTGTTTTTAGGTAAAATGTCTGGGAAATTCTGTGAATATAAACAGTACTAAGGGAACTTTGATTCTTAAAGGAAATCAATAGCTGTATTAAGTTTGATTTGAAAATCAGTTTAACTTTAAAAAAAAGAGATAAGTCAAAAGACCAAACTCTTGAAAGACCAAGTAAGGGGCAATTATGTACTTTGGCGTCTGGAAATGAGTGTTTGGTCTGAATTCAAGCGTTTGCGCATGAAAAACAAAATGCTGAGTCTTAAGAGTTCTTCCCTGAAGGGTTTTTGCCGGCAACTCTCTTATGTGTTCAACCAATTTTGGAAACTACACTAGTTCACACACTTTAGGCGAAACAAGAAAAAACAGAAGTGGCATCTAAAATAGTCAGATTCATAGAGACAGCAAGTAGGGTGGTGGTGACCAGGAGCTGGGAGGAGTGGGGGATGGGGAGTTAGTGTTTCAAGGGAACGTAGTTTCAGTTTGGGAAGATGAAAAAGTTCTGGATGGATGCACAGCAGTCTGAAGGTACTTAATGCCACAGAACTGTACATTTTTAAATGCTTAAAATGGTCAATTTTTATGTAATGTCTCTTTTACCACAATTTTAAGAAGTGAAAAAGAAATAGAAGTCTTCAGCAGTTCCATTCCATTTCCTTCCAGGGTGCCCAGCTCTGAGGAGAATCTCTGCTTGGGAGCATTTCTCCTTAGGAGGAATCTTTGTTGAAAATCTAGAGATGATTTCCTGGACATCATTTACCAACCGGCAGTTTAAATGGCCCCTATATCATAAATAGTGCAAGTAGAAAAGGAACCTGGTACACAGGAAACAGTAGAGCTGGGTGGTTGGGAGAGTTGCTTGTGGGTTAATTTATAACTAAGACAAATGAATCTATAAAAAGAAGAAAAGCCCCATAAGAAATATGTTAACTGATGGTAAGGGAGGAAAAAAGGGCTTAGATAAAAGATATCTGAACTTGTTTGGTCCCAATGATTTTATGGCTGAGGAATTCAATTATAGGTGTACTGGGTGGAGCAAATCACAATTCTGTGAATTACTAATAGGACACGACGATCTTTATCGTTTTCTGTATGTGCTCACATGCAGAGTTCAGGCCTGCCCTCTGTAAATAAACTCTCTGCTTAGCTATGCTGCTATGTATGAATTCAGGGCTGCAGGACTGGAACATAGATAGGGTTCTAAAATATTAAAGGTGGGGAGGTGGTACAAACAGAAATAAGATCAGGAACTAGGACAGATAAATGACTTTGAATTTGGGCCCTTGGGTTTGTTTCATTTTACATTAAATTCTTTTAAGACGTTTTTGTTACTGAAAAGCTGTGAAAATATCTTTTAGAATAAAAAGACCACACTTAATCACACGTAAACTACTATTCTAACTTCTGTATAGTTTCAGTTCTGGTTGACCTGTATACATGTTTTAATTACTAACAGTTACAGTATATGGAGCATTTCTGCTTCTTTCACTGTTAGATTACATGTCTTTGTTCCTTTTTACCTGGCTTTCAGATGTCATATTGGCAACACAGTAGTCCATATTAGTGATATCACAGAATTTACTAAGCCAGTTTTCAGGTGGCTTCTAATTTTTTATTATTATACAATTACTGTTTATTCTTACACAGTTACATATAGTGAATATCTTCATGCACGTATTTCACTTTTTAAAAAATCATTTTCTTCAGATAAATTGCTTTAAGAGGAGTTTCTATGTTAAAGGGTTTGAGCAACTATATTACTCCTGCATTATTCATTTTTATGGCATTTCACATTGCTTTGAGGATATATTAGTGGCAAAATGAACCAAAACGTATTTCCAAAGCGTATGTTTAAATGATTTCTGTTCATTTAAATCTATTATCATTTAGCTCTGGCTCTGTGTGTTTGACAGCGGAATGAGGGTGGAGAGTGAGGAGTTTTCACCAGTTGTTTAGATATTAGCATAATATGGGGTTTTGGGTAGTTTTTGGTTTTTTGGATTGTGATGGGGGTGTTGTTTATGTTTTGGGTTAGGAAAAAACCAACTTGGCTGCAATGAAATTGCAGATTATTTCTTGAGGCTATACCAAATTTAAATCAAATTTAAAACCTGTGCTGCAGGTCCCTAGGGCCTTTAAGTCTGCATGTTGCAAGCGGTTGTAAAGGAATGATTGCTTGCAAAAATGAAGGTTTAACGAAGTAGCACATCCAGAGAGAAGGATACAAATCAATTTTGTTAAAGGATTTATTTCAATCAGATATTTATAATTTGCGGTTTAAATATTTGAGGTGCATAGTAATTTTAGAATAAAGATACAATGATAAGAGAAAATTTTAAAATGCAAAATCGTATGGTTAAAATGTACAATGAATAGAAAAAAGATTATGGGTGTTTGTTTTTCCTTTTTATTCTGAACTTTCATTTGGGGGTTAAGTGTTACAGTTAATGACACGAAATAGAGATTACAGCTTTTAACTACAATGCAGTGTATTGTATTTTTTGCTATCAAATAAGCAACGTAATAACAACAATAAACATTTTAAACAAAAAAATTATCTATAATCTTAACATCCTTATTGAAACTATTTTAATTTCTACAAGTTGCCTTCCAGTTCTTAATACATATACATAGATTTTTAAATATGTGTATGTGGTATTTGAGAAAGTAACTACACAGCTATCCCTGACCCTCACTGTCTATAAAACTAAGGGGTTGTGATAAATGATTTCTAAAGTATCTTTTCATTCAAAAGCAATATTTTAAAACCTAGCTGTGTCTAAACTGTGTAATAAATATCTTCTGGAAAAACATGTAAGTCGATCACAGTGAGTACTATCTTCACTTAAAAACATGAGTCACTGTTATAAAATGCAGAGGGTTCATTCCTAAAAATTAAGCTTAAAAGAAATTCTGTGATATTAACAGTTTGTTAAACTGAAGAATGCATGGTGGGGGAGGGGTTTGATTATTTGAGACTCTTGAGTAATAATTTCAATAAAGCAGTGTTTGTTCTCAGGTAGTAATTTTATTAAAACCTACTGTACAAATGTCTGATAGAAGAGGATACAAAAAATTACTTTTGGCGATTACTTGATTTTCATTTATAACCGCACTTTCATTCTCATAAGAGAAAAAAGATTTTTAATCTTTTTGTGATTTCTTAATTTTAATGTTTTCATGAACTAACAGTGTGTAAAATTATTGATTTTGGCAGGAAAAGTGTACCTCTTCCTAATCTCTCCTTCGATGATTTTGTTTACCTTTTTAAAAAAAATTGCCGATAATGAGCTCTGCAGTCCTAGCTGTAGTATGCTCGATTCTTTGGATACTCCCAGTAACTCATATGTTACCAATAATGTGCATAAATTCTGCCACAGTATCATATAGTAAGAGCTCAAACATTGGAGGCCACTATTATTCCATGGACCATAATGTGAAGCAACTGTGATCTCTGTGTTATTCTAGTTGTTGTTTTGATTTTTTTTTTCTTCACACTTATGAACTCCTTGTCCTTCAGTCCAGATCCTGTGATCTGAAATCATTTAAATTATTAAAAACTTGATATTTTTAACCTTTTATACTCCCAGTAGACAGGACATAGGAAATTTAGTGACGTAAACATCTTTAATAATCTTTAAAAGTCATAAGACTTGGTAGCTGGGACAAACAATTAGGTATAAATTTCAGGGAAATACCATAATGGCATGACTTGTTTTCTTTTGTTAGCAAGCCACTTGGCTTTCCTCTCAAACCCAAGGAATAAGTCGTGTGGCCCCCTTTTATGATTTCGGTTTCATCTGCATCACAGAAATATATGTTTCCCTAAGTTTACTCACTATAATTTGTGATTGCTATTTTTCTTATCTGCGAAGGAAGTACAACAGTTCCCACTGGGGAAATACCATGTTAAGTTGATCCTAAAATAAGAAATCTAAGGGAAAGGTCACATCCTAATGACTTGTGCAAATCTAAATTCCCATGGAGCTTTAAAATTATTTTGTAGCAGTGGAATATTAACAATGTGTTGTTGAACTTCTTCCAGATCGCATCATAAAATTGAGAGCACTTTTGTGTACAGAAATAACCACTGAAGAATGAGTACAATTGACAAGACCTAATTTTTTTTAGTAATCCATTTTGAATATCCAGAGAAATCTAGCATGAATAATAAACCACAAAATGCTTTTTGTTACTTTCACTGAAACTATAAGGAGTATTGTTTAGGAAGTATTATAATTATATACAAACAGAGAAAGTGATCTTACCAGCCCTGACCTCCCGTTATACTTTGGAAGAACCCTAATTCTAGAGAGAGTTGCTGCTTCCAGGACACCTGAAAGTTGACACCTGAACATCAGGACACCTGGGTTGTAGTCTGTCCTTTTCTGTTAATTGGCAATCGCTTAAATATTCTGGACCTCAATTTCCTTACCTGTTAAGGACCAAGTAAGATTAAATATATACAGTGCTTAGAAAATTTTTATAGTACTGTATATCTTTAAGATATTACTATAATCATTGCCTTGAGTTTTCATCTTTTCCAAATGAGGAAATAAAATGCTTATCTGTGTGATATGGCATATGTTCAAAGAATCTCTGCAACTATTCAATATCTCTGTAATATCTTTGTTCAGGAAAGGTATTAAGCTCTTTCATTGTGCTAATTCATTTTTAAAATTTTATTTTATGCACCTACATGAAAAGGGTGAAATGTAACAGATCTGTACCCTTTCCCACATTCACCAGAAAAAGTGCTTATTGGAAGCAGTCCCGTAGAGGAGACTAACTTCCTTTAAGTTCACATCCTTTTAAGAACTGGGATGAGTGGTGGCTGGAATGTGATGAGGTGACTTGACTTTCACCCTAAGTCATGAGTGAAAGTTAACAATGTTGCCAACTTGTGTTCTCAATATGTGGAGTAACTATTCTCATCCTTTCATCCATCAGACTTTGGAATAATAGTGATAGCAACAGCAAGTAAGAGTCTAAGGAGAATAAATTCTTTGAACACTTCTGCTCCCTGCTGTAGTGGGGAAAAAACCTTTATGTGTGAACCTACTGATTGCTGCTATTATAAATTTGTTTTTCCAACTTTTTAGTTTCCATCGATGTTGTCTTAGTTCAGATTTTCCTTATTCCTCACCTGAGTTATTGCAAATTGTCTGTCCGACTCAATGCACCATTTCCATTTCATCCTCCAAGTAGACAGAGTTCTTTCTCAAACACTGTGTTTGCATTTCACCCCCCTTCCTGGGAGCATTACAGACTTCGTGGTCTACCTCAGCCTACCCCCTCGGTCTCACTGCCTCCATTTGCATCATGGATATTAGGGCTCGGCCACTCCAGATGGCTCATCAGTGTTCCTCTCACAGCATTGGGTTCATGCCTGGAATGTACCAATTATCGTATTGGATTATTGTTGGTTTTGTAGTTAGTTTTATGGAGTGAGCTTCTTCTTTTTTTTTAATCTTTCTCTTAATTTAGTCTTATTTTGTTTTTTTTTAATATAAACTTATTTATTTTATTTATTTATTTTTGGCTGTGTTGGGTCTTTGTTGCTGCGTGCGGCATTTCTCTAGTTGTGGTGAGCGGGGGCTACTCTTTGTGGTGCATGGGCTTCTCATTGTGGTGGCTTCTCTTGTCGTGGAGCACAGGCTCTTATGGCACGCGGGCTCAGTCGTTGTGGCTCGCAGGCTCAGTAGTTGTGGTGCACTGACTTAGTTGCTCTGCGGCGTGTGGGATCTTCCCAGACCAGGGCTCGAACCCGTGTCCCCTGCGTTGGCAGGCGGATTCCTAACCACTGCACGACCAGGGAAGTCCCTGGAGTGAGCTTCTTGAAGACAGAGACTATCTTCTGGGTGTCCCTAGCACTTAAAACAGCTCCTAGCAAGGATTATGCAAGTGTTACAATTATAATGTAATTAACATTAAATGATTCAGATATACTTTTATGTCTGCTAATTAAGCATAATGCTATTAGCATTCTTGCGTAAATGTTATTTTTAAATTTGCCAATGAGAGATGCAAAACATGATGGAAAATTGAAGTAAGAAAATTCTGTGATATAATATGTATTTTACAATTCTGTAGATTTAACTTCTGCATAGGTGGGGACTGCCGCTGCTGCTTCTCCTCTCCGTCTCCCCCCTCCCCCTCCTCCTCCTTCTTCCTCAACTCCTCCTCCGCCTTTCATTTTTTAATTTTTTTGCAGGTGTTGAAAATGAGTCCATAAAAGCACATAGATACCTTATCAGCTACTTTTTGCCTATGTAATTCAGGGATGAGGAATATTCAGCTCACAGACTTGTTATGGCCTTTCAATCTTCTATAGCATTTGAAGCAGGGCTGCTAAGTCAGGGAAAGGGCTACAACCGTTATTCGTACGGAGGTTTTATTGTTGTTGCGGTTCCTATTTGTATATGTTGTTTATTAAACAAGTATTTCCAAGCTGCTTTTCTATATCCAGCCCTGTTCTAGACAAAGTGGAATTAGGCCATTCCTCCCTCACAGTCTCGTTTGAAGGGCAATACCAGCACAGACCACATGAAAGAATTAAATCACAGAGCTGGGGTGATGTGTGTTTGAGGGAAAACATATAGTGCAAGTTCATAGAAGAAAGCACATCTGCAGAGCTGGAATAGTCAGTGGTTGTTTCACGAAGTGCTTGCACCTGAGCTGAACCCCGAAAGTGTGGATGCGGAAACACGAGAAGGAAGAGCTGGAAATTTTAAACACGAGGAGCATCATGGGGCAGGAATCTCAGGATGTCGGGGGCACACTGTACTCTAGAGTCAGTGGGAGGTTCACGTAAGAGGGGAAAAGGGCTGAGCTTGGCAGGATACAAAGGCTAGAGCGAGGAACTTGGACTTCGTCTAGGAGGCATTGGGGAACTTGAAGATTTGGGGAGAGGGAAGTGGTGTGACAGAAGCTCCGTTTGGATGGGACAAGTGAAAGAGATATTTTGATAATGTAAGATTTGGTGAGTGAATGAAAAATAAAGAGGATGAAAGAAAAAGAAGAGTCAAAAATGAACTCCAGGCTGATGTATAGAGAGGTGGAAGAAATATGGGAGAGGGACTCTGTTTGGGGGAAGAAAGATGAGGTTGATTTCAGACTTGCTGAATTTGAAGTGAAGGTGGAGTATCTCAGTAAGCCCTAGAGAGAGGTGAAGATTCGGGACTGAACCTCGTTTCGGAGGCCAGAACGAGACACGTGGTTTTGGGTGTCATGAGCGTAGAGTGAAGAATGCTTCTCAGGAAGCAGCACACAGGTCAAGTTTAAAAGGGGAAGATGAGAGAGTGGCAAGAGTAGATCGGGTCATCACTGCCAAACAAGGAGAGCTTGAAGGAGAGGAAAAGAACACAACCCTTAGTGCCTCCTATGGACCGGGCATTGGGTGAGCAGCTTCAGGTATACAATCTTATTTCATCCTCAAAGCAACCCTGTCGCATAGGAATTATGATTACCCCCATTTTACAGATGAATAAAGTGAAGTTTAGCAGGTGAAATAACATGTCTAAGGGCATACTGCCAGTGCCAGGAGGAATATAATTTAAACTGAGATCCTTCTGACTCCCAAGCTCACATATTTTTTTTTTACTGAAATATTGTAAAATGACAGTGAACTGTCAAGAATGAAAAAAGGAGTAATTCCATTAACAGCTGCAAGGAGGAGATCATTGTTTAAGATTATAGGTTAAGTACAGTGGGAGGAATGGGTATTTGGGGAGGTTAGAAGGTAATAGGTGGTGTATGAAGGGAGGGAGGGATTTTAGGCCACTGAGGACTGGGGCAGCCAATAGGACAGCTCTCCTAGAAAAGCTGAATCAAGGAAGGGAGGGAAGAGTGCAAATCAAGGAGGAGGTAGTACAGGGCTGAGGCCTCAGAAAAGACATTAAGAAGAGGCAGACCCTGTGAGAAAAGACTGCTTCCACCAAGTTTGGAGGTTAGTGTCACAGTGGAGACCAGAAGAAGGGTAAAGGAAAAAGGTGTCAGACAAAGATTTTTTTTTTTAATTTACTTATTTTTTTCCTATTTATTTATTTAATTTTTTGGCCGTGCCACACAGCATGTGGGATCTTAGTTCTCCCATCAGGGATCAGGGATCAGGGATCGAACCCAGGCCCCCTGTGTTGGGAGTACGGAGTCTTAACCACTGGACCACGAGGGAAGTCCCCTATTTAGTCACTTATTTATTAAAGAATTTTTTTTAAATTAAATTCAATTTATTTATTTATTTTTGGCCGCATTGGGTCTTCGTTGCTGCGCGCGGGCTTCTCATTGCGGTGGCTTCTCTTGTTGCGGAGCACGGGCTGTAAGTGCGTGAGCTACAGTAGTTGTGGCTCGCCGGCTCTAGAGCACAGGCTCAGTAGTTGTGGTGAACGGGCTTAGTTGCTCCGTGGCACGTGGGATCTTCCCGGACCAGGGCTCAAACCTGTGTCCCCTGCATTGGCAGGCGGATTCTTAACTACTGCGCCACCAGGGAAACCCAGTTATTTATTTTTAATTGAAGTGTAGTTGATTTACAATGTTGTGTTGTATAGCAAAGTGATTCAGTTGTACATATATATATTCCTTTTCAGATTCTTTTCCCTTATAGGTTATTACAAAATACTGAGTATAGTTCCCTGTGCTATATAGCGGGTCCTTGTTGGTTATCTGTTTTGTATATAGTAGTGTGTATATGTTAATCCCAAACTCCTAATTTATCCCTCCCCACCCTCGCCTTTCCTCTTTGGTAACCATGTTTGTTTTCTAAAACATAGATTTTTTTAAAAGCACTAGTTGTAATGATACCTCCAAAGTTATAACTTACTTGGAAAAAAGCACATAAAAATAGACATGGTGGATACGAGACCTTAATCAATCACTTCCCCTCTTCTGGCCTCAGTTTTCCCATACGTTGACAGATTAGGATAGAGAAGACAAATGGGTCTCTAAGGACCCTTCCAATACTTAATTTTCTAAGCATTGTGGAATGCGACAGCCTTGATCTGTTCACAGAGAGGGCAATCATATAGCTTTATATTTCAAAGGAACTTGTAGGAATATCTAAAATTAGAGATACAAAGGAAATGCTTAGAATTTTAAGTCCTCAATTCAAAATTTCTGGCTGTATCCCTTTTCCCCCTTATTAAAAGTTATTAGAATGTCAGTGTGTTACCAACTGTAAACTCTTGAAGGCAAGGACCTCTATCCTATTCTCTGATATGTCCTCAGCATCGAGCGTAATGCTTGATACATAATAACAACTCAATAAATACATATTAAATGAATGAAAGTTGAATTACAAAATAAAGTGTTGCCACTATATAGGCTTCCCATGCTTTTTCTCCCCTTTGGTCTCCTTTCTCCTCCATGACAATTCAGGGGTGTGTTAATTATGTCAAGATAGTCACTTTTCAATGTATCTATATCATTTTAATTGTTTTTTTCATTTGGTTACTATGTTGGTTTTTTGTAGAAAGGGAACTAGGTGATTTGACTGACAGTTAATGGAAGTCTTAGCGTTTTTCAAAATTATCTTTTGTAGAAACTTCCAAATTAATTAGTAATCTAGTTTCCCATCTTTTTTCAGTTTAAATTTTACCAAGAATATTGCCTTTATTAAAAGGAATCGTGTTTTATATTATGGAGGGAAAATGATTTAAAGAAAAACAGAAATCTATTCCTGAACAAATTTAGTGATGCTGGTGTAAGAAAAAAAAAAAAAAAAAGCCACAAGAAATCATCCCAAGTTAGTAATGCTTCCCATCTTAAACACATGATTTCAGTTGTCCCTAGCTAGCTAAAGGTTACAAAATGTCACCATAATACCCTTTACTTCCTTATGAGTTCTTGCTCCCCCCCACACACTCCCAAATATGGTAGATGGAGTTGTAGAAACCCTGAAGTATGACAATATAGTTTATTACACTTTTAGCTAGAAGTATTCTGCCAAAATGAGCTGAGAAATAGAAGAAATGGATTTAAATTTACAGCAGTCCAGTGAGACAGAATATACTTTTTCCAGACCACTCAACCAGCAAGCCAGTTTGTAACTTTAATGCTTCATACATTGGAAAAGTTGCAACTGTAACAAAATCAACAGAAATATCTCTGGCTAATGTACTTCAATGCGAAGATTGACTGCAGCAATATTTTTCCAAATGCATACTTTTATAGGCTTTATACTACTTTCCAGAATATTATCAGTTTTACTTAGTACTACTTTGGGAATTACTGATTCTTATCTCTCTGGTAGGAATTAAAACCAGAGCTGACGTTTCACTGTTAGCAGACTCTGTCTTCAGCGATCTGGCGACCTGAAGATATCTGACTCTCTTTCATTACCAAGCTTCAAGTCTGCAGATTGTCGTTGGTCTTCCCTTTCCCTGAGGTAGAGATTAAGACTATTTGTCTACGTGGGATACATGAAAATGCTGACTTTAATAAACGGCTGTTTGATTCTTGGATAGAAACTGAAATATTGGGCAAGATAACCAAGCATCCAAAAATTGAATGATGATCAGTGGAAGCTTTACAGTTACCTTGGGTTTTGAGTCAAGATAGTAAGTAGCATACATTATAGAATCAGCCATCCTATGAAAACATGAACATGAAGGAAGATTGATTTTTATTTCTCCTTAAAAGTTTGTTCAGCTTTAAGTATTTGCTTATTTTTTTCAAAATATGCACTCTCACCCTATTATTTTGAGTGACCAATTTACTGTGGTATACGAACAGGTTGTGTTGAAAGAGGTTATCTTGTAATTTGAAATATGAGAGGTAGAGTGAAAAGAATCAAGTGGTAAAAGAGAAGGAAACTGGATGTTTTAAGCCAATTTGCTTCTTCCTCTTTGGACTGCTGTTGATTTTATTTTAGCCGTTCTGTTTGCCTGAACGTAGGCGGTGTCACCACTCCTGCTACAATCTTCTGGACTTAGAGAGTTAGAAGCACCTATAAATCCATAGACTGAGTGGAATCTTGGCAGATGAGGTCTCCGTCAGGAAACAAGCGTTTAGTTTACATGTAGGCAATTCAAGAACCTGGCCTCTGGGCACTCAGTAAGAAGTCAGGGAAGGGAAACCACGAAGAACAGAATATTTATTATGAATAGATGTCACCTTTCTGCACTCAGGGGTTTAATTGCAAACAGCCTGAGAAAAACTAAAGATACTTCTCTTTCTACTTACTTGGCAAGTTTTTTAACAGAGTGAGGAGCCCAAATCAAAGGACAAGGACCACAGCAGAGCACGTTAAGATGGCAGCTGGCGTGCATGCTTTCCTGGCTCTGTGGAGAAGGGTCTCAGACCCGAAGTCCGAAGAGGTAGTAAGAGGTCACTGTTCACAGTACAGTTGAGTTACATTTGGCAAAGTCCGTGTCATAAAAGAGGCGTTAAAATCCCAGGGTCTTTCAGCCAAGAATGGCACTTGCTTCCGTCAGAATCACTCATCAAGTTTAAAAACAAAGCAGAACAAACTGAACAAATAAAAATAATTCTTTAGCATCTAAATAGCACTGGCAAAGCTCTGTTGTTTCTTGCAAAACACTGTAAGGTGAAAATAGGAATAAGTAGTATTAGTTTCTGCTCTTAGAACCTACAGGGGAGAACAGTTGTGCTCTAACCTTTCTCTCCTGGATTCTGATAGCCACTTAATCATTTATTATCACCTCTGCTAGAAGGGGATAAAAAGGGTAATAGGAAATCAGAATATTTAGATTTATAGTTCAACGTTTTTCAGTTATCCTTGAAGCCTTTAACATTCATCGCTGAGGATGATTAGTAATTAACTTGAGCCATAGAATTAAAGTTTGTACTACTCGATAGGTATAAACCAGTTCGGAGACCTCCATGATTCCAGAAGAAGCAGGTAGAATAGGGGATTAATCATACACTTCTTACTGATAGTTCTTGAGGTCCTTGACTGTAGAACAAGTTTTCCTATTAAAACAATATGTTATATATTTCATATCTCTATTAGATCATTAACAGTTTAGCAATTTAGATGTCCGCTCAGTAAATGACAAGCTGCCCATCTTCTTTCACTTTTTATTTATCATGGTAAATATCTATGTAACAGAATTTTGACATTTTAACCAATTTTAAGTATACAATTCAGCGACATTAATTACATTCACAGTGTTGCGCGACCAACAGCCCTATCTATATCCCAAACTTTTTCATCACCTCAAACAGAAACTCTTTGCCCATGAAACAATTAACACCTCATCACCCATCCCTCAGCCCATGGTTCTCTATTCTACTTTCTGTCCCTATGGACTTGCCTATTCCAGTTATGTGGGATCATACAATATTTGTCCTTTGGTGTATGGCTTTTTTCACTTAGCACAGTGTTTTCAAAGTTCATCCATGTTAGAACATGTATCAAGAACTCCGTTTTATGGCTGAATAATACTCCATTGCATGTATATAACACATTTTGTTTATCCATTAGTCTGTTAATGGACACTTGGGTTGTTTCTACCTTTTGGCTATTGTGAATAATGCTGCAGTGACCATTCAAGTATCTTTTTGAATCTCTGTTTTCAATTATTTGGGGTATATATACCTAGGTGTAGAATTGCTGGCATATATGGTAATTTTGCATTTAACCTTTTGAGGAACTGCCATACTGTTTCCACAGCTACTGTACTTTTTTACATTCTCACCAGCAATGTACAAGGGTCCCAGTTTCCACATCCTCCCTAACACTTGTTACATTCCATCTTTTTTTTTATTATCGCCATCCTAGTAGGTGTAAGTGATCTCTCATTGTGGTTTTGATTTGCATTTCCCAGATGGCTAATGATGTCGAGCATCTTTTCAGGTGCTTACTGGACATGAGTATGTCCTTAGAGAAAGGTCTATTCAAGTCCTTTGCCCATTTTTTAGTTGAGCTGTTGGCTTTTTGCCTTTTTATTGTTCTTCTCTCACTTTTTATTTTCTTACACACTTCTTTATGTAATCAAAAAGATCATTTCATTTGAGCTCAGGGAAATGCTTCATATCTGCCTTTCATTGCCACATATGTGGAATTAAGGTTGAATGCTTCTCATCCTGCTGCCAGAATTAGTACCTGAGAATCTGTCTCTCTTAAAATGAAAGAATTTTTCTACATGATTTGATGTTATGGAGTTCCTTGTATTCTCTCCCAAATCGCAGTTTAATGAGCCCACATGTAGGGAATGATTCACTAAGAAGTACTCAGGAAAATAAACTTCTACTTTCCTAGAATGATTTAATTTTCGACCTGGAAGAGACCATCTCTTTCTCAAACTGGGATCCACAGATTTTGGGGGATCAACAAATATATTCTTGGGCTTATAGAATTTCAGAATTTAAAACTATTGCATTGGGGGCTTCCCTGGTGGCTCAGTGGTTATGAATCTGCCTGCCAATGCAGGGGACACGGGTTCGAGCCCTGGTCCAGGAAGATCCCACATGCCGCGGAGCAACTAAGCCCATGCGCCACAACTACTGAGCCTGCACTCTAGAGCCCAAGAGCCACAACTGCTGAGCCCGTGTGCCACAACTACTGAAGCTCGCGCGCCTAGAGCCCGTGCTCCGCAGCAAGAGAAGCCACGGCAGTGAGAAGCCCACGCACTGCAACGAAGAGTAATCCCCACTCGCTGCAACTAGAGAAAGGCTGCGTGCAGCTACGAAGACCCAACACGGCCAAAAATAACTAAATTTATTAAACACACACAGACACACAAAGCATCCCATTGCTTTAAAAAAAAAAGTAAAAAAGAAATATTGCATTGTTATATCAACAGTAATCTAAAAGGTCTTTATAAAAAAAAAGCCCAGATTTCACAATTCAAGGACATTTCCCTGGTTTCTTACATTAGTTTTCTCAACTTGGGGATAGAGGACCTCTGGGGAGTCTGAGGACACAACCTTGGCAGGTCTGTAAAATGTTTTTCTGCCTTTAAAATGGACCCACACATTAGTGATGCTTAAGAAACTCCGATCAAATTCAACTCCTCGCCTTTTACAAAGGAGGCCTAGAGAAGTTAACTGACTTCCCAGAATAACGCAGCAAGTTAATAAGACCAACCAAAACCGAAACTCGAGTCTTTAGTCCAGTTCGTTGTGCTCCTATGGGGATGCAGCAGGGATCATGTCTTCACTGGGTTTATAATGTAGGGGGAAGGCAGGCAATGAACAAGTAATAACTAAAACGATGAGTGCTACGAGGGAGGAAAAGGGCAATGGGTTGTTTGGAATGCTTCCAGGGTGATTTCGCCTGATCTTAGGGTTTGGGGAAGAGATTTTTATGCTGATAATTGAAGAGAGAATAGGAGCCCGCTTAAGAAAGGAGTCAGCTGAGAGAAAAGAACGATGTTACAGAGGAAATTATGTGTGAAGGCTCTGAGTGGAGAAAAGCGTAGTTTAACTCGAGAAAAGGACCGGGAAGAGGCTTCAGAGGTAAACAGGGATTATTCAAAGCGGCTCGGGTTTCAGACAATCAGGAGTCAATACAGATTTTAAACAGCGGAGTGACATAATCTGATTTGAACTTTAAGAGGTCACTCCGGCTAAAGTTGCAGAATTGATTGGAGAGGAGATAAGAGCCGATTTAGGGAGACCAGGTGGGAGGTAATGTGTGAAAGAGGTGAGAGTAGTTTGGACTGGGATCGATCGCAGAGAGGGCTGAGAGAAGTGGCCGAACGTGCTTACCAGGTAGAATCAGAAGGACGTGGTGACGGACCGGATGTGGGTGTAAGAACAGGCCGTCGTGACTCTCTTTCGTGATTTGGCATGATCAGCTGGGAGACTGGTGGGGCCATTTGCGAAGGTAAGGCTCACTGAAGAAGACCAGTTCTGGGGATAGGTGATAGGTGCAGTCTTGGACCTGTTGAGTTTGAGTTGCCTGTGACATATTTCAATGGACATATCCAATAGATATGTGTACATAGGCCTGAGGCACACAAGAGGCCACAAGGACAGAGATAGAGATTTGGTCTCAGTATATCCTTGATCTCTGAAGCCTTCTGTAATGAGATTGCTGAGGGGAGAGCGTAGAGAATTGGAAGAATGAAGAGCCTTGAGGGAGAACCAGTTTTCTTGGTAGGACCTTTGGTATCTCAGGAGCCAAAAAGAAGAGAAACAGTGGAAGAAGGGCCAGGACCCAGGGGTCTGCTCTCTGATAGAAAAGTCTAATGATTAGTTCCACAGAGTATCTACCTACCTTACATGCTGAGATAGTTTTATGCTACTGATTGTCAAGTTAAACATTTTTCCAGTTCTTTTTCCAGAAGGTGGGCCTGTGAAATGTTGATGAACTGGGATGTACGTTGTTCTCGGTAAATTGAGTTTCTGGTCAACTCAGTCAACCAGAAACCCCTTTTCATTTCTGGTTATGTAAAATCCTTCTTAAACGCAGTAAGCCATTTTTCTGTCTTGGTAATTATTGTGGGATGAAATAAAATTTAAATAGAATTTAGGTAACTCTGAATTGATGATTCAGGAACTCTTAATGTCTTAGTTTCATTTTGAATAGCAAATAATATTTTACCGAAGATATAGAAAACACTGAAGATTATCTCCAGAAATGCTCTGGAAGCTGCTTTTAAAAACAAGTCACTTTTTAACTGCCTTTTTTATCTTAGCATTTGTCCATTTTCTCTAAAGGTATAGGAACAACTTTCAGTACATCAAGAGCTTTTGATAATTGATGAAAATTATATTGCATTTATTTTTATGTGGATGTTTAATTATATAATTCTAACCTAGTAGAACCAGGTATATCAGTACATTCCTCAGCGTTGTTAATTTCATCAGCATGTGTACTCTTTGATCACTGGCCCCATAGGTAATGCAGCTATTTCAGAGTCATTCTGCTGACATTACAGATATGCATATGCGGGCAGTAAAGAGCAATGTGAAAAGTTACATCTATATCAGGTTTGCGTAAACTAAGTCCTGAGGCAGCTGCCCAGGGGATCTTTCCAATGGTAATAATACCAAAGTGAATCTTTTAATAAATTAAAATACCCTTTAAAATGTGGTGTGGGGAGAAGGAAACTAATATCTGTGGTTACTCTGTGCCAAGCAGTTCTAAGTGCTTTGCATACATTATTTCTTTCAATCCTCACGACAATTCTGTTTTACAAATGAGGCCACTGAGACTTAAAGAAGTTAAGTACTTCGCCCAATGTTACACCCCGGTACGTGGTGATACTGCGATTCTAATTGAAGTTTATCTCATTTTAAAGCGAGTATTCTTTCCATTTACACCTCTACTCCTCCCTGAAAGTCAGGAGACCTATAGTCTAGCTCCTGCCACATCCTCTAACTATGTAACCTTGGATAAGCCACTTACCATACTCCTGTACAGCACGATAATGTTTGCATTCACTCTCTCCCAGACAGACTTCTGCTCTTTCCCCTTGTCTAGGATGCTTCTCACTTCCTGTCCAGGTGTTCATTCATGCATCATTAGTCCATTCATCAGTGGGTCAGACAAAAATAGTGTTTATCCATACAATAATTGTGGTTCTCTGACATAGCTATGAATAGATATATCCATAGCTTTATAGGCTATAGATACGTGGTCGCTGTTTTTCAGGAGGCATGCTCTCGTCTTATCTACATCTTGCTCGTGTGTAAGCCATAGCTGAAATCCCATTTCTTCCATGAACCATCCCATCTTGATATTCTCTTCTGAGTCCCTGTGAAATTGAGTCATTTTCCCATGTATTTGGCGAGTCACCAGGTGCTACCTTGTGACACCTCGTCTATCATTGGCTGGAATTCTTATTCACATCGTGAATCATTACTTAACTTTTCACCTGTTTGCAGCTTGTTTCTCCAACAAGATATGAATTCCTTAAGGGCAGGCTGAGACTTCTCTGTATTTCCCACCGTGTCTTGTAAATAGCAAAGTTTTTGACTGGGTTCACCCAACAAATGTTTGTTGATTTGTATTAAATTTTTTAAGTTCAGATTTTACTTCCTGGTCACCTGATCTTGGCCAAGTCACATAGCTTCCTTGAGCCTCAGTTTTCAATAAAATGGAAATAATTCCTACCTCTCAAGGTTAAATAAATAATATACGGAAAAATGCTTTGGGCACTTTAAAAGACTATACAAGCCTTATATATTTATTATACTTTGTGGTGGAAAGTCGCCCTATCCTGAATTCCTCCAATAGGTCCTTCATGTCCCAACATTTACTGTTAACTGTTCACTTGATCTGCTTTTATCTCCCTTGTCCTACCATATTGCTCTCTACAGTTTAACATCTTTATTTGCTCTAAGCGTAGTTCTAAACTTTTTCTCCTTTATTTTGGGTATTCCCAAATCTTAGTCTTATTTACGACTGTGGATGTAAATGAACTGTCCTCAGACTGCCTTATCTGATGGGTCACAAGGTCCATCAGATTAATGGGTCCTCACACTGAAAAACTGGAAGTAATAGAAATTACTGTTAATTTTCTTTCAAGGTAGCTTAATCCATTCACTTGCAGTTTCAGATTGATGTAAAGGATTTGTTGTTAGGAACGTGATATTGAGATTTTTTTAATCTATATTAGAACTTTGTATATTCTCCAAAGTATATGTTAGGACTGGTACCATCCAAGCCTGTGTTGCCTTAGGTCGTGTTTATGGAACCTTGGCAAACTTAGTAAGAACCCCCAAGTACAGTAATTTCAATAGCTAAATCTTATGATTAAGATTTCCCAAGTGTTAAGAATTTACTGAATTGAGTTATTCTGGTCTTTGCTACTTTTGGTGCTTTGGTTAATTGTAGCCATCAAACCAAACTTTATTTTACTCTCTTCATTGAAGTAAGCTTTTTTGAGCATTTAAAAATTTTTTAATAGGATCATTGTTTCCTCTAGCTTTCCTAGAGTGTGGTTCCTACGTGGGTAATGTCTGTCCATCTCTTGGAAACATTGGAATAAATATATTGACTACTGTTATTGTTATTTATGTTGAAAGATATTAAAATGAGATTTGTAATCCAAATGGGCATTACTTACTTCACATCTGGTTCCTTGAAAAGTGGCCAGCTGCAACAATTCTTAATGCAAGACAGCCTGGGGCAAAACCTTTGCAATTCCCACCCTCCTTTGCAAAACAACTGCCCTGTGTGAACCTTTAACACGAAAAAAGAAGAAGAAGAAAGAAACAAAGAAAATTTACTTCACATTTAATTATAAATTTCCAATAAAAGTGTGACTATAATTCCTACATTTAAGAGCTAGCAACCATTGGAAGACAATGTGGAAAAAAAACTATGGCAGCATCGACCTAGTTTTTAGTTGTCAGGACCAAAGACGTCATGAAACCTATCTCCTCTCTTTAAATCTCCTCACTTTGCTTAATTTTAAAGTGATTATATGTTGTAGTGGCCTAGTGACAGTGTCGTAGTGACAGTCTCAGTTTATGCCTTTTGCCCTGTTTCACTCTTCAAAGTGCCCCAGGTTGGGCAATTAAATATATGGTCATTTTATTGAATCCCTGAGACACTAATCAGGAAGGCTAAGGAGTGGGAATGATGAGAACGAATTAAAGGGACAGTGATCTTCAGGTTGAGGCAGTGCTGAAACCAAAAGGTTGCTGATCAGCATTCTCAGTAAAGAAGGTGAAAGCTGAGCTAGGAATTGATTTGTGAACACATTCTGAACATCACAAGATCCACCAGATTAATGCTGGTTGCTCTTAGGGAGCGTGGACAGGCGGAGGACAAGAACCAGGTCAGGAGCTTGTGGTATCTTTTATGCAACACCAACAACGTTAGACTTCCTGTCTGAGGTTTTCCAAGTTGAGTCTCTCATCTCTTGACATTCTTTGAGGAGTAGTGATACTGGTAGCTAGTAGGAAGACTTCAAAGGAAAAAATAGATGGAAGATAATAGTTGTTTAGAAAAATAGAAACACATTATTCTTGATAACTTTCATCTTCTTTGAAAAGCTTAGCTGAACATTTCTGCCATTTACCTTAATAATCTACTTAGAAATGTAATTGTATCAACTATAAAAGGCTTGCTTTTGATATTCTCTTTTAAAGAGTCCTCAGGATTTGACAGCTGTTTTTTTCGTACTCAATTGTTGCACAGTGTCATTATTTGACTTAAAATAACTTTTTAAATTCTAAGAGTAATAGCTACTATTGAAAAAGATGCAGAAAAATATAAAGCAAAAAATAAGTACTCATAATCCTGTCACCCTGAAGTAACTAATGTTAACACTATAGCATAGTTCCTTTCAACTTTCTTACACATATATATTTTTAAATGTTTATTCAATGAAGGTCTTAAATTATAACCTTACGGAAAATGCTTTTAGTATTCTGGTAACAATAGGAAAATAATATCTTACGTTTACATAGAGCTTTAAAACGTGTAAAGTTCTTTTACATAGTAACATATTTAATCCTAACAATATCCCCGTAAGGCAAGGCAGATATTACTTCCTCTTTTACATATGGGGAAATTGAAGCTTAGAAGTGCTCAGTGATTTGCCCAAAGACATTGGTAAGTAGTAGAGCCTTGATTAGAACCCTGGGCTCCTTCATAGTCCAAGACTCTTTCTATGTACAACTTGAGAAATTAATTATACTAGAACTTTTAAGTCCTCCAAAACAGAATCAGGTCTAAAGAACTAATTATGAGAAACTGATTCTTCAGCTGGGAAAAGAAAGTAAGGAAGAGGAGTGTTGTGTTTGAAGAATGGCCTTTAGGTTTGTAGAGGGGCAGTATTCAAAGAATGATAACCATCTTTCTTAGAACCTCTTCTGAAAGTAAAACAAGGGGGCTGAGCTTCTTGGGGACATATGAGTTTGGGGTAGGGAACTTTCCTGAAGGCCTTTGAAAAGACAGTGTACTCTCTGTTCGGAATTAACAGTCAATCAAGTCTTGAACCCCTAATGCTATATTAAGAACAATAAATGAAATAAAAGGCATACCCTCTTAATGTTTTCAAAGGACTTAACAGAATACCTGGAGGAATAAAACAAACATGTGAAACAACTTAGCTGTAAGTTATGTGGTCTTGACTCTGTGTATAATGAGTTATTAGGCGTAAGAACTAATGAATTGGCATTCAAACAGCATTTACTTTGCGCCTATCAAGAAAAACGTATCATCAAGTATTGTATCATACATAAGACCAGGAAGCCAGAAACAAGTCCTGGTGGGTGACAGAAAATAGGAATATACACATTCACTGGCACTTTAATAAAGCCGCCCAACATTTATTGAGCACCTACTGTATACCACAGGTACATAGGAGTGAGTAGATACATCCTTTTGAATAGAACTTAAGATATGTGTTAGGAAATAGTGAACAATAAGGTGAGTGAGTGGGTGGGTGTATGGGCAGATGGTAGCAATAATACCATTAACTTGTTAATCATCGGTTAGGCATGATTCTGATTAGGGACAAGAGTTTACAATAGATGAGCTCTTAACCCTTAAAATACATTGAATGGAAGAGTTAACATAAAATATTAGAAGTCATCGAATCTACTCTCCTTTCCTTGTCTCAACTTTATAAATGGGGAATTAAGACCAGAGCCATTGTGACTTGCTAAGTTCATAAATGGAGTTAGTGGCAGAACTGAAGGTTGGACGCTGGTCTTCTGTGTTTTTCCAATTACACTATTCTGCCTCTTGACTCTTGAATTTAGCTAAACATCTTTTCCTTCTCCCTTATGCCAACTGTATGAATACCAGATCTTAGATCCTAAATTAAAGGTTTGGATTGTAATCATTACTCAGTCATCAGTAGAAAAATATGATATAAAAAATGAATCTGTTCCATGTCTCAGTCTCAGTAGATGTCTTATTTATAAAATGGCTAAAGGTTCAATGAGATTAACAGTATACAACCTGTAATAAATGTTTTGTAGCCGTGGCAGTGAAAAGCCTATATTTTAGACCCAGCTCTATCACTAACTAGCTGTATAATTTTGCGTAAGTCCTGTCACCTCTTTTTTCTTTATTTATAAAATGAGAGGCTTAGAAACTCTTTAAAGTTTGGTTCAGTTATTTTATATAGCCGTATCTTATTACTACTTGAGTAAAGCACAGACTTCTTTTAAGGAAAAAAATGTCTTATGATTCTCGGTGTTCACATAATCTTTATTATAATGTAACTGAAATTTGCTCAAAACTAATTATAAATTGTTTACGCCTATAGCTCTTATATGCAACCAAAACAAATTAAATAACATGTTTAAAACCCCTTAACATTCAAATTAACAGTCCAAAATGGAAATGACTGCTATAGCACATGCTTTTGGGGGTTCTGCACCCTGTGCTTCTCAATGCTGTGTATATGATTAAGTTCTCCCTCTACTTTTCTCTTGTTGGACTCTTCTGTGAAACAGTCCTTCCTACAGTACTAATAGGTCTCATTTGACCTTCACTTAACTCCAGTGAATCACTTACATATTAAAAGTCTACCTTTGTCCTTCCATCCTTAACCCTGGACAACTAAAGTAGTAGTACTGGGAACCAATGAAATCGTAAATACAAACTGTGGCACTGAACTGATAGTAAGTATTCAGTTAAAAAAAAAAAAGCATCCGGATAATCTAAAATATGAATTTTTACAAATTTTCTGTCATTAAAATGAAAGAAAAATTGAAAATGTAGGATTAAAAACTTTTAATCAAAAAATTGAAACAATTTAAATGTCCATTAACTGAATGGATAGACAAAGTATGGTATACTCATACACAGCCTGGCCTCGATTATTCAGCAATAAGAAGGAACTTACTACAGATACATGCTACAAATGGATCAAAAACATTATGCTAAGTGAAAAATCCAGACAGAAGAGATCATGTATTGTATGATTCCATTTATACAAAACACCCAATGAAAGCAAATCTGTAAAGGTAGAAAGTAGATTAGTGGCTGCCTGGGGGAGGTGGGAACTGGGATTGATTGTAAATCAGCATGAGAGATCTTATTAGGTGATGAAAATGTTCTAAAACTGATTTATGGTGATTGTTGCAAAACTCAGTACATTTACCAAAATTTATTGAATTGTACACTTGAAATGAACTTTATGATATATAAAATATACCTCAATAAAGTTGTTTTTAAAAAGCTTTTATAAAGCTTTTCTTCTAGGACTTCTTAAGACTATACATCTATGGATATCCCTCCCCAGAGTAAGGAGACCAGTTGAAAATATATTGGTTTAGTGGAATTAGAGAGAGGGTTCAGTAATTAGGATATCAGGGATTCTAGCTTTGACTTTGTCACTAACTCTCTGTTATCTTGGGCAAGGCCTTGGGCAAGTCACTTAACCTGTCTGTACCTTGGTTTCTCCCACCGTAAATGAAAAGGGTTTAGGTTAAATGTTCTTTAAGACTTCCTGCAGAAATGACAATCTCATGTTCACATTTCTAGTATCTATGAATACCATACGGTTTCTCAATCCCCTATTTATCCCCCCTTCCAAATGATCTTTTCAAAGCTCCTTTAATCAGCTTGGCACATTGCTTGTCTCAGTAATTCTTGATCACTAAAACTTCCTGACCTCAATGCATAGGTCTTTCGGGTGCACAATTCCCAAAATGTTTATCTGAAAGCTCTGTAGGAGACTGAATGTGGTTATCATTCATTAATCTCCCAGGGACTATGTTCTCATCCTCTGTAATAACTCTCTTATGGAAGCTCTCCCATAGATAGCAGTACACATCCCCTTCAGGCAGTACATGAAAGAAACAATGGAATCATCCTATTAAATTACAGAGAATGAGAATCTGGCCCATTGTTTTCTTCTGCTGCCTAAGGAAGAAGTTGTACTCTTTGGATCGCCATAAAGATTTTGGCTTGTCCACCTCCTTGGATTCCCAAGTAACAATTAAGCAATCTGGCCTTCTTCCCACTTCTCATTTCAGTGTGTAAGATATTTGTCAACTTGCCCAGAAGGACTTTAGGCGTTTTGTGCTCTTCATCGGAGTGTGTGCAATAGATAAATAAAGACATAATTAGAAGGAAGACTGAGTTAAGACTCAGTTTTATTTTGATTGGGGGAGGGCATACTTATTTTAGAATTGAAAAAGTGGTTTCTTGTCTGTCTTCATCTTTTAGTCTTTCCCTCCTTCCCTTTGTGTTCAATAAGATGATTCTGAATGTTTAAAAATGAAAAGTTTATTAAAATGGAGCTCATGTTTGTAAATATAAAAACGTAGCATCTGGGCTTCCCTGGTGGCGCAGTGGCTGAGAGTCCGCCTGCCAATGCAGGGGACACGGGTTCGTGCCCCGGTCCGGGAAGATCCCACATGCCGCGGAAAGGCTGCGCCCGTGAGCCATGGCCGCTGAGCCTGCGCGTCCAGAGCCTGTGCTCCGCAACGGGAGAGGCCACAACAGTGAGAGGCCCGCGTACCGCAAAAACAAAACAAAACAAAACAAAAAAAAACCTACACCTAGAGCTTAGTGTATCTGAAGAAAACCACCCTTGGAGTGCAGAGAACAAACTAGGTGGTTGGAATGTGGTTTAATTAGTCCACAAACCTGTCAGGAATCTTAGACTCCCTTCCTAAAGCTATGCTGACACACAACATAACTATGGAGGAACCAGTTAACTTTGTATTCTACTTATTCCCTATACATTAGGAACAACCGCTTGCTAAAAACTGAAAATCACTATTAATGGAAATTGTTAGGTGAAACTGAAGCCTTAGTTATATTATTAGGGGTTGATAAGTGGTTTTGTATATGCAATAAAAAGAAAAAGGATTAGAGATCTGAAGAACCAAGGGATGGATGTCTTGGTTGTAACTGTCATAGGACCAAAGATAACAGAGAAAAGTGTAGCTAAAATAAAATTCTCTAAAAATAATTGAAGAAAAGAAACTTAGATATGTCAGTATTTTATGATATGAGCATCCAGTGAACAGAAGAAACAGGTATGCCTAACCAAGAAATTTTGGTATTGAAGATATCTACCTTTTTAATAACAGAGAACAAATTAAACATTTATTCTTCCTTTGCAATAGGAACTATATTTCAGGGTATCCGCATTGCGTTAGTTCTCAATGAAAAGCTCTACCTCATAGAAAAATGCCAGCTAATAAATGTAGGAGGAGTGATAGAATTAGAAAGACTTCATTTCATAAACTCAAAGCATTGATTCAGGCAAAGATTATTAAGTGTGTTATAACCTTTAGGTAAGTGATTGGTGAAACTGAATATCCTTATAATTACATAGTAACAGCACACAGCTTACTTTCTAGGTGCAAGAAGAAAAAAGTAACCCTACAATATTATCATCATTCTAAATTAATAATTGATCTTAGCATCACTAACGGTCAGTCATATACCATGTCTCTGATGTGATGGAATAGGAAGCATAGAACCTCACCTATGTTACATTAAAATAGAAAATGTTTCACCTGAATCCACACACCCTTAGATATAACATCCAGCTTGTGGGAAACATGGGGATAGAGAAGCAAGCTAAATGATCCCACAAGAAAACAGTCAGACAAATCCACAGGGTGAGACATTCTACGTGATAAACTGGTCTGATCTTTTCAGTTAGTCAGTGGCCTTAAAATTAAGGCAAGCCAGGGGTGGGGGAGCATGGCTATACTAGATTTTAAAAGACTTAAGGGACGTACAGCCAAATGGATATCAACATCTTGGGTGAGATTCAGGTTTGGAACAAACCAGTTATAAAGAACATTCGGGGTCAACTGGGGAAATTTAAATATGGACTGGGTATTGTTTGAAATGAAACTTTACTAAAATGGAAAGATGGAGGTTACAGACTTGAAAAAGCAGGTTACCACCAG